>NW_028270148.1:113625841-113929561 GCF_037043375.1 Chiloscyllium plagiosum
AAAGGCAATGAATCAAATTGAATTAGCTTTATGTCGAGAGTATGTTGTTGGAAAAGCACAGCAGGAATAATGAAGGGTTCCAGCCCGAAACATCAATTCTCCTGCTCCTTGGATGCTGCCTGACCTGCTGTGCTGTTCCAGCAACACACTCTCAACTCTGATCTCCATCTTCTGCAGACCTCACTGTCTCCTGAATTAGCTTACAGATCCTAGAAATAAATTAGAAAATAGAGAAAAATAAAGTTCAGAATAACAGTCCTTCCAGCCCAGTCTACTTTGGCAGTTAGCCACCATAGCCGGGCCTTGATTCATGTCCATGGTCAGGCCGTGACTCCAGTCCACAACCAGGCCTTGACTTGAGACCACAGCCTGTCCTTGACTCCAGTCCACAGTCGGGCCTTCATTCCAGTCCAAAGTCAGGCCTTGACTCTAGACGATAGTCAGGCCTTGACTCCAGACCACAATTGGGCCTTGACTCCAGACCACAGCCTGTCCTTGACTCCAGACCACAGCCTGTCCTTGACTCCAGTCCACAATTGGGCCTTGACTCCAGACCACAACCAGGCCTTGACTCCAGTCCACAACAGGCCTTGACTCCAGACCACAGCCTGTCCTTGACTCCAGTCCACAGTCGGGCCTTGACTCCAGTCCAAAGTCAGGCATTGACTCCAGACCACAGTCGGGACTTGACTCCAGTCCATGGTTGGACCTTGACTCCAGTCCACAGTCGGGCCTTCACTGCAGACCACAGCCTGTCCTTGACTCCAGTCCACAGTCGGGCCTTGACTCCAGACCACATTTGGGCATTGACTCTAGTCCCCAGCCTGGCCTTGACTCCAGACCAGGGTCAGGCCTTGACTCCAGTCCACAGTCGGGCCTTGACTCCAGACCACAGCCAGTCCTTGACTCTAGACCACAGTCAGGCCTTGACTCCAGACCACAGTCGGATCTTGACTCCGGTCCATGGTTGGACCTTGACTCCAGTCCACAGTCGGGCCTTGACTCCAGACCACAGCCTGTCCTTGACTCCAGACCACAGTCACGCCTTGACTCCAGACCACAGTCGGGCCTTGACTCCAGTCCATGGTCGGACCTTGACTCCAGTCCATGGTCGGGCCTTGACCCCTGTCCACAGTCGGGCCTTGACTCCAGTCCATGGTTGGGCCTTGACTGCAGACCACAATCGGGCCTTGACTCCAGACCACAGTCGGGTCTTGACTCCGATCCATGGTCGGACCTTGACTCCAGTCCACAGTCGGGCCTTGACTGCAGACCACAGTCAGGCCTTGACCTCAGACCACAGCCTGTCCTTGAACCCAGACCACAGTCGGACCTTGACTCCAGATCACAGTTGAGCCTTGACTCCAGTCCACAGCCTGTCCTTGACTCCAGACCACAGCCTGTCCTTGACTCCAGACCACAGTCGGGCCTTGTCTCCAGACCACAGTCAGGCCTTGACTCCAGTCCATGGTCGGACCTTGACTCCAGTCCATGGTCGGGCCTTGACTCCAGTCCACAGTCGGGCCTTGACTCCAGTCCACAGCCTGGCCTTGACTGCAGACCACAGTCGGGCCTTGACTCCAGTCCATGGTCGGGCCTTGACTGCAGACCACAGTTGGGCCTTGACTCCAGCCCACAGTCGGGCCTTGACTCCAGACCACAGTCAGTCCTTGACTCCAGACCACAATCAGGCCTTGACTGCAGTCCACAGTCGGGCCTTGACTCCAGTCCACAGCCTGGCCTTGACTGCAGACCACAGTCGGGCCTTGACTCCAGTCCATGGTCGGGCCGTGACTGCAGACCACAGTTGGGCCTTGACTCCAGTCCACAGTCGGGCCTTGACTCCAGTCCACAGTCGGGCGTTGATTCCAGACCACAGTCAGGTCTTGACTCCAGTCCACAGTCGGGCCTTGACTCCAGTCCACAGTTGGGTCTTGACTCCAGTCCACAGCCGGGCATTGACTTCAGACCACAGTCAGGCCATGACTGCAGTCCACAGTCGGGCCTCGACTGCAGACCACAGTCGGGCCTTGACTCCAGACCACAGTCAGTCCTTGACTCCAGACCACAATCAGGCCTTGACTGCAGTCCACAGTCGGGCCTTGACTGCAGACCACAGTCGGGCCTTGACTCCAGACCACAGTCGGTCCTTGATTCCAGACCACAGTCTGGCCTTGACTGCAGAGCACAGTCGGGCCGTGACTCCAGTCCACAGTTGGGCATTGACTCCAGACCACAGTCGGGCCTTGACTCCAGTCCAGAGCCTGGCCTTGACTGCAGTCCACAGTCGTGCCTTGACTCCAGTCCACAGCCTGTCCTTGACTCCAGACCACAGCCTGTCCTTGACTCCAGACCACAGTCAGGCATTGACTCCAGACCACAGTCAGGCCTTGACTCCAGTCCAAAGTCAGGCCTTGACTCTAGACGACAGTCAGGCCTTGACTCCAGACCACAATTGGGCCTTGACTCCAGACCACAGCCTGTCCTTGACTCCAGACCACAGCCTGTCCTTGACTCCAGTCCACAATTGGGCCTTGACTCCAGACCACAACCAGGCCTTGACTCCAGTCCACAACCAGGCCTTGACTCCAGACCACAGCCTGTCCTTGACTCCAGTCCACAGTCGGGCCTTGACTCCAGTCCAAAGTCAGGCATTGACTCCAGACCACAGTCGGGACTTGACTCCAGTCCATGGTTGGACCTTGACACCAGTCCACAGTCGGGCCTTCACTGCAGACCACAGCCTGTCCTTGACTCCAGTCCACAGTCGGGCCTTGACTCCAGACCACATTTGGGCATTGACTCTAGTCCCCAGCCTGGCCTTGACTCCAGACCACAGTCAGGCCTTGACTCCAGTCCACAGTCGGGCTTTGACTCCAGACCACAGCCTGTCCTTGACTCCAGACCACAGTCACGCCTTGACTCCAGACCACAGTCGGGCCTTGACTCCAGTCCATGGTCGGACCTTGACTCCAGTCCATGGTCGGGCCTTGACCCCTGTCCACAGTCGGGCCTTGACTCCAGTCCATGGTTGGGCCTTGACTGCAGACCACAATCGGGCCTTGACTCCAGACCACAGTCGGGTCTTGACTCCGATCCATGGTCGGGCCTTGACTCCAGTCCACAGTCGGGCCTTGACTGCAGACCACAGTCAGGCCTTGACCTCAGACCACAGCCTGTCCTTGAACCCAGACCACAGTCGGACCTTGACTCCAGATCACAGTTGAGCCTTGACTCCAGTCCACAGCCTGTCCTTGACTCCAGACCACAGCCTGTCCTTGACTCCAGACCACAGTCGGGCCTTGTCTCCAGACCACAGTCAGGCCTTGACTCCAGTCCATGGTCGGACCTTGACTCCAGTCCATGGTCGGGACTTGACTCCAGTCCACAGTCGGGCCTTGACTCCAGTCCACAGCCGGGCATTGACTTCAGACCACAGTCAGGCCTTGACTGCAGTCCACAGTCGGGCCATGACTGCAGTCCACAGTCGGGCCTCGACTGCAGACCACAGTCGGGCCTTGACTCCAGACCACAGTCAGTCCTTGACTCCAGATCACAATCAGGCCTTGACTGCAGTCCACAGTCGGGCCTTGACTCCAGACCACAGTCGGGCCTTGACTCCAGACCACAGTCGGTCCTTGACTCCAGACCACAGTCTGGCCTTGACTGCAGAGCACAGTCGGGCCTTGACTCCAGTCCACAGTCGGGCATTGACTCCAGACCACAGTCGGGCCTTGACTCCAGTCCACAGCCTGGCCTTGACTGCAGTCCACAGTCGGGCCTTGACTCCAGTCCATGGTCGGACCTTGACTCCAGTCCACAGCCTGTCCTTGACTCCAGACCACAGCCTGTCCTTGACTCCAGACCACAGTCAGGCATTGACTCCAGTCCACAGCCTGTCCTTGACTCCAGACCACATTCAGGCCTTGACTCCAGACCACAGTCGGGCCTTGACTCAGTCCACAGTCTGGCCTTGACTGCAGAGCACAGTCGGGCCTTGACTCCAGACCACAGTCGGGCATTGACTCCAGACCACAGTCAGGCCTTGACTCCAGTCCACAGCCTGGCCTTGACTCCAGTCCACAGTCGGGCCTTGACTCCAGTCCATGGTCGGACCTTGACTCCAGTCCATAGCCTGTCCTTGACTCCAGACCACAGCCTGTCCTTGACACCAGACCAAGGTCGGGCCTTGACTCCAGGCCACAGCCTGTCCTTGACTCCAGACCACATTCAGGCCTTGACTCCAGACCACAGTCAGGCCTTGACTCCAGTCCACAGTCGGGCCTTGACTCCAGACCACATTCAGGCCTTGACACCAGACCACAGTCGGGCCTTGACTCCAGTCCACAGTCGGGCCTTGACTCCAGACCACAGTCAGGCCTTGACTGCAGTCCACAGTCGGGCCTTGACTCCAGACCACAGTCGGGCCTTGACTCCAGACCACAGTCGGGACTTGACTGCAGTCCACAGTCGGGCCTTGACTCCAGATCACAGTCAGGCCTTGACTCCAGTCCACAGTCGGGCCTCGACTGCAGACCACAGTCGGGCCTTGACTCCAGACCACAGTCAGTCTTTGACTCCAGACCACAATCAGGCCTTGACTGCAGTCCACAGTTGGGCCTTGACTGCAGACCACAGTCGGGCATTGACTCCAGACCACAGTCAGGCCTTGACTCCAGTCCACAGCCTGGCCTTGACTCCAGTCCACAGTCGGGCCTTGACTCCAGTCCATGGTCGGACCTTGACTCCAGTCCATAGCCTGTCCTTGAGTCCAGACCACAGCCTGTCCTTGATTCCAGACCAAGGTCGGGCCTTGACTCCAGTCCACAGCCTGTCCTTGACTCCAGACCACATTCAGGCCTTGACTCCAGACCACAGTCAGGCCTTGACTCCAGTCCACAGTCGGGCCTTGACTCCAGACCACATTCAGGCCTTGACTCCAGACCACAGTCGGGCCTTGACTGCAGTCCACAGTCGGGCCTTGACTGCAGACCACATTCAGGCCTTGACTCCAGACCACAGTCGGTCCTTGACTCCAGACCACAGTCGGGCCTTGACTCCAGACCACAGTCGGGACTTGACTCCAGACCACAGTCAGTCCTTGACTCCAGATCACAATCAGGCCTTGACTGCAGTCCACAGTCGGGCCTTGACTCCAGACCACAGTCGGGCCTTGACTCCAGACCACAGTCGGGCTTTGACTCCAGACCACAGCCTGTCCTTGACTCCAGACCACAGTCACGCCTTGACTCCAGACCACAGTCGGGCCTTGACTCCAGTCCACAGTCGGGCTTTGACTCCAGACCACAGCCTGTCCTTGACTCCAGACCACAGTCACGCCTTGACTCCAGACCACAGTCGGGCCTTGACTCCAGTCCATGGTCGGACCTTGACTCCAGTCCATGGTCGGGCCTTGACCCCTGTCCACAGTCGGGCCTTGACTCCAGTCCATGGTTGGGCCTTGACTGCAGACCACAATCGGGCCTTGACTCCAGACCACAGTCGGGTCTTGACTCCGATCCATGGTCGGGCCTTGACTCCAGTCCACAGTCGGGCCTTGACTGCAGACCACAGTCAGGCCTTGACCTCAGACCACAGCCTGTCCTTGAACCCAGACCACAGTCGGACCTTGACTCCAGATCACAGTTGAGCCTTGACTCCAGTCCACAGCCTGTCCTTGACTCCAGACCACAGCCTGTCCTTGACTCCAGACCACAGTCGGGCCTTGTCTCCAGACCACAGTCAGGCCTTGACTCCAGTCCATGGTCGGACCTTGACTCCAGTCCATGGTCGGGCCTTGACTCCAGTCCACAGTCGGGCCTTGACTCCAGTCCACAGCCGGGCATTGACTTCAGACCACAGTCAGGCCTTGACTGCAGTCCACAGTCGGGCCATGACTGCAGTCCACAGTCGGGCCTCGACTGCAGACCACAGTCGGGCCTTGACTCCAGACCACAGTCAGTCCTTGACTCCAGATCACAATCAGGCCTTGACTGCAGTCCACAGTCGGGCCTTGACTCCAGACCACAGTCGGGCCTTGACTCCAGACCACAGTCGGTCCTTGACTCCAGACCACAGTCTGGCCTTGACTGCAGAGCACAGTCGGGCCTTGACTCCAGTCCACAGTCGGGCATTGACTCCAGACCACAGTCGGGCCTTGACTCCAGTCCACAGCCTGGCCTTGACTGCAGTCCACAGTCGGGCCTTGACTCCAGTCCATGGTCGGACCTTGACTCCAGTCCACAGCCTGTCCTTGACTCCAGACCACAGCCTGTCCTTGACTCCAGACCACAGTCAGGCATTGACTCCAGTCCACAGCCTGTCCTTGACTCCAGACCACATTCAGGCCTTGACTCCAGACCACAGTCGGGCCTTGACTCAGTCCACAGTCTGGCCTTGACTGCAGAGCACAGTCGGGCCTTGACTCCAGACCACAGTCGGGCATTGACTCCAGACCACAGTCAGGCCTTGACTCCAGTCCACAGCCTGGCCTTGACTCCAGTCCACAGTCGGGCCTTGACTCCAGTCCATGGTCGGACCTTGACTCCAGTCCATAGCCTGTCCTTGACTCCAGACCACAGCCTGTCCTTGACTCCAGACCACATTCAGGCCTTGACACCAGACCACAGTCGGGCCTTGACTCCAGTCCACAGTCGGGCCTTGACTCCAGACCACAGTCAGGCCTTGACTGCAGTCCACAGTCGGGCCTTGACTCCAGACCACAGTCGGGCCTTGACTCCAGACCACAGTCGGGACTTGACTGCAGTCCACAGTCGGGCCTTGACTCCAGATCACAGTCAGGCCTTGACTCCAGTCCACAGTCGGGCCTCGACTGCAGACCACAGTCGGGCCTTGACTCCAGACCACAGTCAGTCTTTGACTCCAGACCACAATCAGGCCTTGACTGCAGTCCACAGTTGGGCCTTGACTGCAGACCACAGTCGGGCATTGACTCCAGACCACAGTCAGGCCTTGACTCCAGTCCACAGCCTGGCCTTGACTCCAGTCCACAGTCGGGCCTTGACTCCAGTCCATGGTCGGACCTTGACTCCAGTCCATAGCCTGTCCTTGAGTCCAGACCACAGCCTGTCCTTGATTCCAGACCAAGGTCGGGCCTTGACTCCAGTCCACAGCCTGTCCTTGACTCCAGACCACATTCAGGCCTTGACTCCAGACCACAGTCAGGCCTTGACTCCAGTCCACAGTCGGGCCTTGACTCCAGACCACATTCAGGCCTTGACTCCAGACCACAGTCGGGCCTTGACTCCAGTCCACAGTCGGGCCTTGACTGCAGACCACATTCAGGCCTTGACTCCAGACCACAGTCGGGACTTGACTGCAGTCCACAGTCGGGCCTTGACTCCAGATCACAGTCAGGCCTTGACTCCAGTCCACTGTCGGGCCTCGACTGCATACCACAGTCAGGCCTTGACTCCAGACCACAGTCAGTCCTTGACTCCAGACCACAGTCAGGCCTTGACTGTAGTCCACAGTCGGGCCTTGACTGCAGAGCACAGTCGGGCCTTGACTCCAGTCCACAGTCGGGCATTGACTCCAGACCATAGTCGGGCCTTGACTCCAGTCCACAGCCTGGCCTTGACTGCAGTCCACAGTCGGGCCTTGACTCCAGTCCATGGTCGGACCTTGACTCCAGTCCACAGCTTGTCCTTGACTCTAGTCCACAATTGGGCCTTGACTCCAGACCACAACCAGGCCTTGACTCCAGTCCACAACCAGGCCTTGACTCCAGACCACAGCCTGTCCTTGACTCCAGTCCACAGTCGGGCCTTGACTCCAGTCCAAAGTCAGGCATTGACTCCAGACCACAGTCGGGATTGACTCCAGTCCATGGTTGGACCTTGACTCCAGTCCACAGTCGGGCCTTGACTCCAGACCACGCCTGTCCTTGACTCCAGTCCACAGTCGGGCCTTGACTCCAGACCACATTTGGGCATTGACTCTAGTCCCCAGCCTGGCCTTGACTCCAGACCACAGTCAGGCCTTGGCTCCAGTCCACAGTCGGGCCTTGACTCCAGACCACAGCCAGTCCTTGACTCTAGACCACAGTCAGACCTTGACTCCAGACCATAGTCAGGTCTTGACTCCGGTCCATGGTTGGACCTTGACTCCAGTCCACAGTCGGGCCTTGACTCCAGTCCATGGTTGGGCCTTGACTGCTGACCACAATCGGGCCTTGACTCCAGACCACAGTCGGGTCTTGACTCCGATCCATGGTCGGACCTTGACTCCAGTCCACAGTCGGGCCTTGACTGCAGACCACAGTCAGGCCTTGACCTCAGACCACAGCCTGTCCTTGGACCCAGACCACAGTCGGGCCTTGACTCCAGATCACAGTTGAGCCTTGACTCCAGTCCACAGCGTGTCCTTGACTCCAGACCACAGCCTGTCCTTGACTCCAGACCATAGTCGGGCCTTGTCTCCAGACCACAGTCAGGCCTTGACTCCAGTCCATGGTCGGACCTTGACTCCAGTCCATGGTCGGGCCTTGACTCCAGTCCACAGTCGGGCCTTGACTCCAGTCCACAGCCTGGCCTTGACTGCAGACCACAGTCGGGGCTTGACTCCAGTCCATGGTCGGGCCTTGACTGCAGACCACAGTCGGGCCTTGACTCCAGCCCACAGTCGGGCCTTGACTCCAGTCCACAGTCGGGCGTTGACTCCAGACCACAGTCAGGTCTTGACTCCAGTCCACAGTCGGGCCTTGACTCCAGTCCACAGTTGGGTCTTGACTCCAGTCCACAGCCGGGCATTGACTTCAGACCACAGTCAGGCCTTGACTGCAGTCCACAGTCGGGCCTCGACTGCAGACCACAGTCGGGCCTTGACTCCAGACCACAGTCAGTCCTTGACTCCAGACCACAATCAGGCCTTGACTGCAGTCCACAGTCGGGCCTTGACTGCAGACCACAGTCGGGCCTTGACTCCAGACCACAGTCGGTCCTTGGATCCAGACCACAGTCGGTCCTTGACTCCAGACCACAGTCTGGCCTTGACTGCAGAGCACAGTCGGGCCTTGACTCCAGTCCACAGTCGGGCATTGACTCCAGACCACAGTCGGGCCTTGACTCCAGTCCACAGCCTGGCCTTGACTGCAGTCCACAGTCGGGCCTTGACTCCAGTCCATGGTCGGACCTTGACTCCAGTCCACAGGCTGTCCTTGACTCCAGACCACAGCCTGTCCTTGACTCCAGACCACAGTCAGGCCTTGACTCCAGTCCACAGCCTGTCCTTGACTCCAGACCACATTCAGGCCTTGACCCCAGACCACAGTAGGGCCTTGACTCCAGTCCACAGTCTGGCCTTGACTGCAGAGCACAGTCGGGCCTTGACTCCAGACCACAGTCGGGCATTGACTCCAGACCACAGTCAGGCCTTGACTCCAGTCCACAGCCTGGCCTTGACTCCAGTCCACAGTCGGGCCTTGACTCCAGTCCATGGTCGGACCTTGACTCCAGTCCATAGCCTGTCCTTGACTCCAGACCACAGCCTGTCCTTGACTCCAGACCAAGGTCGGGCCTTGACTCCAGTCCACAGCCTGTCCTTGACTCCAGACCACATTCAGGCCTTGACACCAGACCACAGTCAGGCCTTGACTCCAGTCCACAGTCGGGCATTGACTCCAGACCACATTCAGGCCTTGACTCCAGACCACAGTCGGGCCTTGACTCCAGTCCACAGTCGGGCCTTGACTCCAGACCACAGTCAGGCCTTGACTGCAGTCCACAGTCAGGCCTTGACTGCAGTCCACAGTCGGGCCTTGACTCCAGACCAAAGTCGGGCCTTGACTCCAGACCACAGTCGGGACTTGACTGCAGTCCACAGTCGGGCCTTGACTCCAGATCACAGTCAGGCCTTGACTCCAGTCCACAGTCGGGCCTCGACTGCGGACCACAGTCGGGCCTTGACTCCAGACCACAGTCAGTCCTTGACTCCAGATCACAATCAGGCCTTGACTGCAGTCCACAGTCAGGCCTTGACTGCAGACCACAGTCGGGCCTTGACTCCAGACCACAGTCGGTCCTTGACTCCAGACCACAGTCTGGCCTTGACTGCAGAGCACAGTCGGGCCTTGACTCCAGTCCACAGTCGGGCATTGACTCCAGACCACAGTCGGGCCTTGACTCCAGTCCACAGCCTGGCCTTGACTGCAGTCCACAGTCGGGCCTTGACTCCAGTCCATGGTCGGACCTTGACTCCAGACCACAGCCTGGCCTTGACTGCAGTCCACAGTCGGGCCTTGACTCCAGTCCATGGTCGGACCTTGACTCCAGTCCACAGCCTGTCCTTGACTCCAGACCACAGCCTGTCCTTGACTCCAGACCACAGTCAGGCATTGACTCCAGTCCACAGCCTGTCCTTGACTCCAGACCACATTCAGGCCTTGACTCCAGACCACAGTCGGGCCTTGACTCCAGTCCACAGTCTGGCCTTGACTGCAGAGCACAGTCGGGCCTTGACTCCAGACCACAGTCGGGCATTGACTCCAGACCACATTCAGGCCTTGACTCCAGACCACAGTCGGGCCTTGACTCCAGTCCACAGTTGGGCCTTGACTCCAGACCACAGTCAGGCCTTGACTGCAGTCCACAGTCGGGCCTTGACTCCAGACCACAGTCGGGCCTTGACTCCAGTCCACAGCCTGTCCTTGACTCCAGACCACAGCCTGTCCTTCACTCCAGACCACAGTCAGGCCTTGACTCCAGTCCACAGCCTGTCCTTGACTCCAGACCACATTCAGGCCTTGACTCCAGACCACAGTCGGGCCTTGACTCCAGTCCACAGTCTGGCCTTGACTGCAGAGCACAGTCGGGCCTTGACTCCAGACCACAGTTGGGCATTGACTCCAGACCACATTCAGGCCTTGACTCCAGACCACAGTCGGGCCTTGACTCCAGTCCACAGTTGGGCCTTGACTCCAGACCACAGTCAGGCCTTGACTGCAGTCCACAGTCGGGCCTTGACTCCAGACCACAGTCGGGCCTTGACTCCAGACCACAGTCGGGACTTGACTGCAGTCCACAGTCGGGCCTTGACTCCAGATCGCAGTCAGGCCTTGACTCCAGTCCACAGTCTGGCCTTGACTGCAGAGCACAGTCGGGCCTTGACTCCAGACCACAGTCGGGCATTGACTCCAGACCACATTCAGGCCTTGACTCCAGACCACAGTCGGGCCTTGACTCCAGTCCACAGTTGGGCCTTGACTCCAGACCACAGTCAGGCCTTGACTGCAGTCCACAGTCGGGCCTTGACTCCAGACCACAGTCGGGCCTTGACTCCAGACCACAGTCGGGACTTGACTGCAGTCCACAGTCGGGCCTTGACTCCAGATCGCAGTCAGGCCTTGACTCCAGTCCACAGTCGGGCCTCGACTGCAGACCACAGTCGGGCCTTGACTCCAGACCACAGTCAGTCCTTGACTCCAAACCACAGTCGGGCCTTGACTCCAGACCACAGTCGGGACTTGACTGCAGTCCACAGTCGGGCCTTGACTCCAGATCGCAGTCAGGCCTTGACTCCAGTCCACAGTCGGGCCTCGACTGCAGACCACAGTCGGGCCTTGACTCCAGACCACAGTCAGTCCTTGACTCCAGACCACAGTCAGGCCTTGACTGCAGTCCACAGTCGGGCCTTGACTGCAGACCACAGTCGGGCCTTGACTCCAGACCACAGTCGGTCCTTGACTCCAGACCACAGTCTGGCCTTGACTGCAGAGCACAGTCGGGCCTTGACTCCAGTCCACAGTCGGGCATTGACTCCAGACCACAGTCGGGCCTTGACTCCAGTCCACAGCCTGGCCTTGACTGCAGTCCACAGTCGGGCCTTGACTCCAGTCCATGGTCGGACCTTGACTCCAGTCCACAGGCTGTCCTTGACTCCAGACCACAGCCTGTCCTTGACTCCAGACCACAGTCAGGCCTTGACTCCAGTCCACAGCCTGTCCTTGACTCCAGACCACATTCAGGCCTTGACCCCAGACCACAGTAGGGCCTTGACTCCAGTCCACAGTCTGGCCTTGACTGCAGAGCACAGTCGGGCCTTGACTCCAGACCACAGTCGGGCATTGACTCCAGACCACAGTCAGGCCTTGACTCCAGTCCACAGCCTGGCCTTGACTCCAGTCCACAGTCGGGCCTTGACTCCAGTCCATGGTCGGACCTTGACTCCAGTCCATAGCCTGTCCTTGACTCCAGACCACAGCCTGTCCTTGACTCCAGACCAAGGTCGGGCCTTGACTCCAGTCCACAGCCTGTCCTTGACTCCAGACCACATTCAGGCCTTGACACCAGACCACAGTCAGGCCTTGACTCCAGTCCACAGTCGGGCATTGACTCCAGACCACATTCAGGCCTTGACTCCAGACCACAGTCGGGCCTTGACTCCAGTCCACAGTCGGGCCTTGACTCCAGACCACAGTCAGGCCTTGACTGCAGTCCACAGTCAGGCCTTGACTGCAGTCCACAGTCGGGCCTTGACTCCAGACCACAGTCGGGCCTTGACTCCAGACCACAGTCGGGACTTGACTGCAGTCCACAGTCGGGCCTTGACTCCAGATCACAGTCAGGCCTTGACTCCAGTCCACAGTCGGGTCTCGACTGCGGACCACAGTCGGGCCTTGACTCCAGACCACAGTCAGTCCTTGACTCCAGATCACAATCAGGCCTTGACTGCAGTCCACAGTCAGGCCTTGACTGCAGACCACAGTCGGGCCTTGACTCCAGACCACAGTCGGTCCTTGACTCCAGACCACAGTCTGGCCTTGACTGCAGAGCACAGTCGGGCCTTGACTCCAGTCCACAGTCGGGCATTGACTCCAGACCACAGTCGGGCCTTGACTCCAGTCCACAGCCTGGCCTTGACTGCAGTCCACAGTCGGGCCTTGACTCCAGTCCATGGTCGGACCTTGACTCCAGACCACAGCCTGGCCTTGACTGCAGTCCACAGTCGGGCCTTGACTCCAGTCCATGGTCGGACCTTGACTCCAGTCCACAGCCTGTCCTTGACTCCAGACCACAGCCTGTCCTTGACTCCAGACCACAGTCAGGCATTGACTCCAGTCCACAGCCTGTCCTTGACTCCAGACCACATTCAGGCCTTGACTCCAGACCACAGTCGGGCCTTGACTCCAGTCCACAGTCTGGCCTTGACTGCAGAGCACAGTCGGGCCTTGACTCCAGACCACAGTCGGGCATTGACTCCAGACCACATTCAGGCCTTGACTCCAGACCACAGTCGGGCCTTGACTCCAGTCCACAGTTGGGCCTTGACTCCAGACCACAGTCAGGCCTTGACTGCAGTCCACAGTCGGGCCTTGACTCCAGACCACAGTCGGGCCTTGACTCCAGTCCACAGCCTGTCCTTGACTCCAGACCACAGCCTGTCCTTCACTCCAGACCACAGTCAGGCCTTGACTCCAGTCCACAGCCTGTCCTTGACTCCAGACCACATTCAGGCCTTGACTCCAGACCACAGTCGGGCCTTGACTCCAGTCCACAGTCTGGCCTTGACTGCAGAGCACAGTCGGGCCTTGACTCCAGACCACAGTTGGGCATTGACTCCAGACCACATTCAGGCCTTGACTCCAGACCACAGTCGGGCCTTGACTCCAGTCCACAGTTGGGCCTTGACTCCAGACCACAGTCAGGCCTTGACTGCAGTCCACAGTCGGGCCTTGACTCCAGACCACAGTCGGGCCTTGACTCCAGACCACAGTCGGGACTTGACTGCAGTCCACAGTCGGGCCTTGACTCCAGATCGCAGTCAGGCCTTGACTCCAGTCCACAGTCTGGCCTTGACTGCAGAGCACAGTCGGGCCTTGACTCCAGACCACAGTCGGGCATTGACTCCAGACCACATTCAGGCCTTGACTCCAGACCACAGTCGGGCCTTGACTCCAGTCCACAGTTGGGCCTTGACTCCAGACCACAGTCAGGCCTTGACTGCAGTCCACAGTCGGGCCTTGACTCCAGACCACAGTCGGGCCTTGACTCCAGACCACAGTCGGGACTTGACTGCAGTCCACAGTCGGGCCTTGACTCCAGATCGCAGTCAGGCCTTGACTCCAGTCCACAGTCGGGCCTCGACTGCAGACCACAGTCGGGCCTTGACTCCAGACCACAGTCAGTCCTTGACTCCAGACTACAGTCGGGCCTTGACTCCAGACCACAGTCGGGACTTGACTGCAGTCCACAGTCGGGCCTTGACTCCAGATCGCAGTCAGGCCTTGACTCCAGTCCACAGTCGGGCCTCGACTGCAGACCACAGTCGGGCCTTGACTCCAGACCACAGTCAGTCCTTGACTCCAGACCACAGTCAGGCCTTGACTGCAGTCCACAGTCGGGCCTTGACTGCAGACCACAGTCGGGCCTTGACTCCAGACCACAGTCGGTCCTTGACTCCAGACCACAGTCTGGCCTTGACTGCAGAGCACAGTCGGGCCTTGACTCCAGTCCACAGTCGGGCATTGACTCCAGACCATAGTCGGGCCTTGACTCCAGTCCACAACCTGGCCTTGACTGCAGTCCACAGTCGGGCCTTGACTCCAGTCCATGGTCGGACCTTGACTCCAGTCCACAGGCTGTCCTTGACTCCAGACCACAGCCTGTCCTTGACTCCAGACCACAGTCAGGCCTTGACTCCAGTCCACAGCCTGTCCTTGACTCCAGACCACATTCTGGCCTTGACTCCAGACCACAGTCGGGCCTTGACTCCAGTCCACAGTCTGGCCTTGACTGCAGAGCACAGTCGGGCCTTGACTCCAGACCACAGTCGGGCATTGACTCCAGACCACAGTCGGGCCTTGACTCCAGTCCATGGTCGGACCTTGACTCCAGTCCATAGCCTGTCCTTGACTCCAGACCACAGCCTGTCCTTGACTCCAGACCACATTCAGGCCTTGACTCCAAACCACAGTCAGGCCTTGACTCCAGTCCACAGTCGGGCCTTGACTCCAGACCACATTCAGGCCTTGACTGCAGAGCACAGTCGGGCCTTGACTCCAGTCCACAGTCGGGCCTTGACTCCAGATCACAGTCAGGCCTTGACTCCAGTCCACAGTCGGGCCTTGACTCCAGACCACAGTCAGGCCTTGACTGCAGTCCACAGTCGGGCCTTGACTCCAGACCACATTCAGGCCTTGACTCCAGACCACAGTCGGGCCTTGACTCCAGTCCACAGCCTGTCCTTGACTCCAGACCACAGCCTGTCCTTGACTCCAGACCACAGTCTGGCCTTGACTCCAGTCCATGGTCAGGCCTTGACTCCTGTGCACAGTCGGGCCTTGACTCCAGTCCATGGTTGGGCCTTAACCCCAGTCCATGGTTGGGCCTTGACTGCAGACCACAGTTGGGCCTTAACTCCATGCCAGACTTCACCTCAAGGCTCTTGAGGCCGGGAGAGCACTCTGAAATCAACTCAGAAGTTCACACTGCGGTCATGCCGGGACGAAAGGCTGCTATGCTGGGCTGTGAGACCACCTTGCCGTGGCATGAGACAACATGTGCTGCTGAGAGACTGCCACGCTGTGCCGGGGGGACACTACACCAGGCTGGGAGGCTGGCATGGTGGGGTGAAAGACCACTACACCGAGCCAGGGGAGCAGTACACCAGGCCGGGAGATTGATATGCCTGGCCGAGAGACAGCGTGTGCCACCGAGAGCCTGCCACAGTGATCTGGGGGGACCGCCAGGCCGAGGAGACGCCTCACCAAGTCCACGCTGAGGCCAGGAGTTCAGGACGTTGGTGAGAAGAATAAAGAAGAAAGAAAGAAAGACATGAAAGAGAAAAAAAGGAAAAAGAATCAGATGGAGCAGACAATGTCCAGTTCAAATATCCTACCCTGACGCCATCTTGGAATTTTAGTGATTGGGGGTTGGCAACAAATACTGGCCCGGTCACAAACCCATAGTCCCTGAATAAATAAAGGGATCTGTGCCCTCACAGTAAATAAGCAGTTTCTATCCGGTCTGCCCTGTACCTTCATACTTTCACAATAAGGATCCTTTAATTTCCAACCTCCTTATTTAAGTGGAGGAATCCCAGTGATACTGTGGGTAATGTATGAAACTCTGGATTCCGCTTACCCTCCAGGACTCGACGGTCAAAGAAAGTGGAACCGTATTCAGCTATCGACTTGTATAAATCCTTCCGAGATGTCTGCATAAGGCAGTAAGAGTGGGAGTTTCCTGAACAAATGTCACCCTCATTCTGAGGCAAATCACAGAAACAAATTTATGGGAAGCATTCTGAATCTTGAGGCCATTTATACCTCTTGTGACAAAACAAATATACATTTAAACCTCCTCTTTTTGTAGAAAAATTCAATTCATGGTTGAGTTGATTTTCCTTGCACCTCCCTCACTCCTTCCTCACCAGTGATATGGACATGGAGGTGCAGATATTTCATGCTCAGTGAGTCACCGACCTAAATTTTGATCACTCTGTTCGCATATCATGTTCAAATGCACTAATTGCAGAGCATTAACTGAGACGGTTCCTGAGGACAGAGTGGAGCTGGAAAATTACCACCAACACCTACACCTGAATAGATGATGCACGACAAATTGCAAATCCAAAGTTGTGCAGCCTCCCACAGTAAACTAGGAGCACGATAATGAAGCAAACAGCCAGAAAATGATGGAGACAGCTCAGGTCAGCTAGAAAACAGGCAGCTTCATTTTTCAGATATGGAGTAACAGAAAAAGAGGTGAGCTGTCTCATTAAACGAGCGAGCTGGAAAGGGTAAGCTATCTGAAATGTTAGATTCTTGAGGCAAAATGCAATGACCTCCAGCACATCAACATGCACAATCTGTAACATTATTTAATGGTAGATAATTATTTAATATGCACTTTTATCTAACCTAATGTACTCTTGTAATTACATATGGAATAGTTCCCACTATTGTGGTGTACAAATGCTGCTCAGCTGGTGACTTGCAGTCTCTTCCCTCTGTCCATCCATTTAACTCGAGCTACCTATACCTTGCCACCTTCACCTCCCCCTCCCCCGACACTCTCACGCCCTTGACAGCGTAACATTAAAATAGGAGCCAGAATAGGCCATTCAGCCCATTGGGTCCACTCCACTTTTTGACATGATCTTGGCTGACCTTCTATCTCAACATTATACTCCTCCTCTCACCCGCTGATGCCTCCAGTGTGTAGAAATCTTGTATTTGCTTAACGATATTCAGTGGTTGGCCTCTGCAGCTTCTTGTGCTGGAGAATTCCACAGGGTCACCACTCACAAAATAAAAACATTTCAATTTATCTCAGTGAGAAATCACCCAGTACAGCGCCCCATTCAACACCAACCTGAAATGCAATGTTGTTTGTCCTGTCTGTGGCCAGAATGACTGCACCTTCTGAGCCCATTGTTTATTTCAAATTCACTCGTGGGATGTGGGTGTCACTGGCTGGGTCAGCATTTATTGCCCGCTGAGAAGGTGGGGGGGTGAGCTGCTTCTTGAACCGCTGCAGACAATGTGGGCAGAAACTTGCCAGTTTGGGAAGGGTGGATTTGAAGGTTGCATTGGGAGCGAGGTCTGGGATAACACTACTGCACCCACCCCCCAATCCCCAGGCACCTCAGACATTCCCACTCCTTTTGGAGGCAGGAGAACACCGATAGCTGTACCCAGCTGGCATTTCCTGGCAGCCAGTGAGCAAGGGGTGACATATAGATGAAGCCATTACCAGTCATCTTGCTCACTAATGAGAGGACAGCACTATGTTCCAATAGGGCAATGGTGACTTGACCTTTAAAATAGTAATGAGGTGGCTACGACCAGAGGAAACTGAAGGAGGAGCAGGCCATTCGGCCCCTCAAGCCTATAGCACCGTTCAGTAAGACCATGGCTGATCCTGTAGCTCCACTGGGCTGGAGGGCCCTGGCGTCGCAGCTGACTGTAGACACTAACAGCTCCCCAGGAGGGAAGGCACTTCCCAGCAGCAGGCCGAGTGGCCTTTGGCATCAGAAGCGTCATAAAATGGTAAACCATAGGGGCAGCCCACTGAGCCTCCTCCAAGTGACAGGGCGGTGGAGTTCACGAGGGCATGCATGGAGCCCTGCAACACTAACCACTTCCCCCCCACCCACCACCACTACCCAACTCCCCAATCAACCCCCCAAATCCCAGCCAGTCTCCCAGCTCCCAAAACTGCAGAAGCCCCATTGTGCAGCTGGATGGTCGGCCTGGCGGGAGGGGAAGGGTGCAGGGCTATGGGAGTGCATAGAACACAGAACATTACAGCACAGTACAGGCCCTTCGGCCCTCGATTTTGAGCCAACCTGTGGAACCAATATGAAGCCCAATTATCCTACACTATTCCATTTTCATCCACATGTTTATCCATTGACTATTTAAATGCCCTTAAAGTTGACGAATCTACTACTGTTGCAGGCAGTGCATTCCATCCCCTTACTGAGTCAAGAAACTACCTCTGACATCTGTATCAGACAGGAGATCGCTCAAGTCAGAAATATCCCTGAGTCCCGAACAGGGACTGTCACCAGGAGATTCCACTCCCCTTTGCCTGCTTCACATCCCCAGCCTCTGCAATGTTTCGCCTTTTATTTGTTTCTCCTGATTCTGAACTTTTTCAAGCCGCTTGCCAGAGGTCGCCTGGGAGTCGACAGCTTGTACAGCATTCTCGCAGCCACAGGCGACATCCCTAATGGGAAATAATGATCATCACTCAAGGCCAGGCAGTGTGCGTGGGAAGCACTGTGACTGAGAGGGAGAGTCTCTGATTGCTGCCCTTTCTCAGTTTCAGTCTCCATTCAGTCTGCTTTTGATCACTCATCTTTTTTTATTCCAGATCGCACTCTGCGTTTACCGCACTGCTCAACACAAGCAATAGGCTACACGCTTCGCAGCTTTCCCGACTCAACACTAAGGTCGATTTCAAATCACAGCCAGGGTTTTTCAGGCAGTAATTTCCATGTGACGGCTTGTGCATGTGTCAATTACACCTCCTCAGTATTAATCTGGCTCATTGGGTGTGTCGCCCATCAAAGACCCAGTCCTACTGGCTGGTTTCAAATCCCACCATGGCATACCTTTTCAAGGGCAACTTGGCAATAGTTGGGCAAGAAGTACTGGCCCAGCCAGCAACACCCACCTCCCATGAATGAAAAAAAAATTCTACATCTTAATATCTTTCTCTGTCCTGTAAAGCTTTATGAACAAAAGCAGCAGTAACTATAAATTATGTTTGTAACATTTACAATGATGCAGTAGCCCAGGCAATTGCAGGTCTCACTTAACACATCCACAAATCAAATTGTCACCAATGGTATGACTTAGCATCACTCCAGGAGAGTAATTCTTGCTGGTAAATATAATGTGTACCATGGTTGTAAATCCCCATTTTCAGGGAAGGTACAGTAGGGTGAAGCAGGAATTTCAAATATACAAGTGAATGGGTGATATTTTGGCAAATGGAGTTCAAAATGCATAGTTGCAACGATTCAAGAAAGACATGGAATATTTGCATAATGGTGAGATTATGGAAGTGCAAAGAGAACACAATGTCAACATACACAGATTCCTAAAATCTTATGCATAGATTCAAAAAACTAAAATAATAAAGTCAATGGAATATCGAGAGAGGAGGGATTCCAAATGAGAAGCCAGGGACCAGAAATTCACCTGGAGGAAAACAATTTAATCATGGCATCACATCGCAGCAAAAATATAAGGGCCTTGAAAACACAATCAGCTCAGACTGGTACTGGGACGTAAAGGGTTCATATTGAAGCCTTCTGTGTTGCCTTGGGTTCAGAGAGTTCAGGAGCTTTCTAGTGGTGTCCTTCAAAATGAGAAAAGGATTAGACAGGATCGAGACAGCAAAAGCATTTCCTCGGTTAGGGGGCATGGATTCCCATTTATGTTCTGCCACTTGGGAGTGCATGTACTTTTACCGTGCAAACAGTGGTGCAAATCTGGAACGCAAATTTCTGCGGATGCTGGAAATTATAATCAATAACTTAAAGTTGACCAAGTGATGTACCGTACAGGCTGATAAGTGGAATTGACATTGAAATTATTAATGATCTGATTGAATGGCAGAATAGATTTGAGGGGCCGAACGGCCCAATTCCAATCCTATGCAGACTATGACACCTGGAGGCTTTGTAAAACACTGAACAGCTCTGAACATGCTGTTAAGTATAAGTGCATAAATATTCTAACTGAAATGCTTTCTGCCGTCTGCTGGATGTGTGATCTTTTTATTTAGTTATAGTTTCAGAAAATATCCAATATAACAAATGTGTATTGGAACTGCACAGGTAGTCCATATTGTGGGTCCCCTACAGCACATGGACTGCAGCGGTTCAAGAAGGCAGCTCACCACCACCTTTTTGAAGGCAACTTGGCAATGGTTGAATAAGAAGTGCCAGCCTAGCCAGCAATGCCCACATCCCATAAACAAAAAGTTAATTCCACATCTTGAAACCTTTACCTGTAAAGCTTTATGAAAAAAAGCAGCAGCAACTATAAATTATGTTGGCAGCTTTTACAATGATGCAGCAGTACAGATGATTCCAGTTCTCACTTAATACATCCAGAAATTAAATCCCCATTAATGGTATGACTTGGCATCACCTCAGGAAAGCAAATCTTGCTGTCAAATATAATGTGCACTGTGGCAGCTACGCATAATCACTGCTTTTCTAATTCTTCATCATTCTAATGTGGCATCTAATCAGCACAAAGAAAAATCAAAAGACAGCTGATGCTGCAAGTCTGAAATAAAAGCAGGGATCGTAAGAAATACTTATCAAGTAAGTCATCAACTGGGGGGAGGCATAGACAAGTTGACACGTTGGAGACCTTGGCATTTTAACCAATGATTTTGCCTGAAGCTTGAACTGGTCTTTCTCCTACACAAATGTTGCCTGGCTTTCTGTGTGTTTCTGGCACTTTCTGACATTGTATACGTTCAGTAGCTTTCTCGAAATCATAATCCTGTGTCAGGAGAAAGGAGTGACAACACCTTTAATAAAATGAGGTATACTGGTCATCCATATGTAAATAATAAGATTAATGCTGGTTATAAATTACTCCTGACAGCTCTTACCATCGCTTTTTACTGGCAGGTTTTTTTGTATAATGCGTTAACATCTGCATTAGAATAACGTCAAGGGATTTTTACTGCAGGTTTCAATCATAAAATATACTTCGCAGAGCAACTGTGGAAATGTTCTTTTCAGTCAATTAATTCTGATCAAATATGGTTATGTTTTTTGAGCTATACCATGAAGCAAAACAATCCCCTCCACACAATATTTAGGGACTGGCTTACAATTGAGGGAAGGTCTAGATGCAGGCATACTCCTGAACCTGACTTTGAGTCTGACTCAAGGACTTGTGGGCCATGGAAGGTTCATACACAAATGGTCAAATGGGTTGTTTCTCAGCCTGTAAACCCTTTCCAATAGGCCGGATAGCAGGCAGGAAGAACAGGAGAAGCTCCTGATCACCTATACTTCAGAAGGCAATGCTGCTTCAGCACTTTGCCCATAAGTGTGGGATCAATTCAGTGGGCTCATCCGTAGTTTCATCCTTGGAAAGACACACTGAAAAGATATTTTCCCTGGTGGGACACACCAAAATGAAGGGACGTAACATTCAAAATAGGAGTTTACCATTTAAGGTGGAAGGTTTGGGATCATTTTCGGTTTGGACTGGTTGGACTGAAGGGTCTGTTTTTGTGCTGTATGACTCTATGACTCTCTACCTGTTGTCTTTCAGAGATTCATGAGACATTGGGCACTCTGTTCCCCAGAAAGTGGTGGAGCCAGAGCCATTTTAAGACACGGGGGGATAGATTCTTAACTATCAATATGAAATTGAGGCCACACTCAGATCAGCCATAATCTCATTTTCTGGATCAGTGGTGCTGGAAGAGCGCAGCAATTCAAGCAGCATCCGACGAGCAGCAAAATCGACGTTTCTGGCAAAAGCCCTTCATCAGGAATAAAGGCATAATCTCATCCAATGGCAGAACATGCATGAGGGGCCGAATGGCCTAATCCTGCTCCTAATTGATACATCCACATGCAAATATGGATGAGAGAAAGAACAGACAGACATACTTTTGTGAAACTAAATTCTTATGCTATTGAGATCACAACCGCTATAGTCTGATGTTCTGTTACTCTCATAAAGCAATCTAGAATATTTCTTCAATAATTTAGGCAATAGACCATATTTATATCTTTCTTGCATGATTCAAATACATAAAATTCAAGAGATGAAGAATTATTGATATCTTGGATATAATTCTGAATTCCTGATTACTCAACCGGAAAAGCACAATTATGAATCTGTACAAATTTCCTTCACTGGCTGTAATTAAACCCTCCACAAACAGTAACTGGCATTTGTGCTTATTCATGAGTCAGCCAACATTTAATCTTTGACCCATTTTGAATTTTTACAGTAGAAGTTATATTGCCACTGCCAGGATTAGAAGTCCAGAAAAGTATTTATAAAACATATTTAATTTACTGAGAGCATAACAAACGTGTAGTTTGCTGATAAAGCAATGCTACTTGCAGAATCAGAAGAGGCCTTACAAAATAGGAGAGATGCAACAAAATCTGCAAGCTTTACATAAAAACTGAAAGAACTGCAAATGCTGTGAATCCGAAACAAAAAACAGAAATTGTTGGAAAAGCTCAGCAGGTCTGGCAGCATCCGTGGCAAGAAATCAGAGTTGATGCTTCGCGTTCGGTGACCCTTCCTCAGATTTGACTCTGCTTTCTCTCCATAAATGCTGACACGCCTGCAAAGCCTTGCCAACATTTTCTCTTTTTGTTTCTTTAAGTTTTGAAAATGGATTGAGTAAGAGCATCAAAAAGACAAAAGCAATGTTTTTGGGAGAAGCTAGAGTGAAAGTTGAGTGGACGTTGTCCTACTGTAATGAATCAATAAGTCTATTTCGGACAAATGGTAATGAAGATGGCAGAGGGGATATGGAAGTCAGAAGCAGGTTAGATGTCACCAGTAATAGTTTCGTGTGAATCCAAGATGTGTAAACAATAAGGAAACTCAAATTTGCAACAAGGGAAAAACTCACAAGATTCTTTATTTTATTCACATTCATAACCTCTGAAATATGAATAATAAGTAAAAACTCTGGATGCGAAGGCAAAAATTTAATATAGAAACCAAAGTCAATTTATTATCTTGCAGGCTACCGCCAACGTATTCTGGCTGCCTATCTTGTACATAACTTGATCTATTCATGGTTTCAACTCATATTGCTGCTGATGCTTGTTGCAACTCCCATCAGGTGATCTGCTGCCATGGTATGTCACATTCATTTATCTTGCCCCAATCTGCCACATCCACTGAAGATCACCGACAACCGCTCAGTAACATCCATCATCCAGCTCTCCACTGCATCTCTCGAAGAGATCTCTGTGGCTTTTCAGCTCAAATCAAATGGACAAAATACTGACATTTTAATTCCTGGATGCCATTTCTTAGAGTTCTTTCTGCTCTTGAAATTTTGCAAATTCACGACTGATTGCAAAATTCATGCCATTGTTCATTTTTTGTTCTGAAACGATCAGCAATTGTTTTCCAGGAGCTAACAGATGTTTATATACTATGCAGCGACTGAGGATTAAAGCTTATGAAGTAATGTTGGTGATGGAGTAATGCAGTGACTAGTAATGATTTCATTTCTGAAGAGCTTACTATATTATGCCAGTGATATAAAAATAGAATGTATTGATTAAGGAAGTTCTTATGTATGAAATTCAGAAAGTATAAGGCTGCAGATGAAAACAGTTTTAGTATTTAATTAGTGGCATAGAGAAAATATAAAACAAAAAGAAAACATATAGTATCATTGTTATTTTCTGCTTGAATTGGTATTCTTGCAAATTGTCCTGATGCATGTAAATTGAAAAGCTTCAGCCAAATGTGTCCTTTTTTTCTGGATGTCGAAGTGCCCATGTTGGACTGGGATGGACAAGGTCAGAAATCACACAACGCCAGGTTATAGTCCAACAGGTTTATTTGAAATCACAAGCACTCAGAGTTTACCGGTCGAAGGAACAGCTTGGAAACTTTGTGATTTCAAATAAACCTGTTGGGCTATAACCTGGTGTTTTATGATTTCTGACTAGCCTTTTTTTCAGCAATACATAAAAAATTATCTTCAAATGGTGTGATTTGCTTTTGGTTGTTCATTCGTGTTAGTTTGGAAGACGTTTGGATGTTTCCATTTTTAACTTGCTTATTTTTGGCAATGTTGCTTTTTTCTAATTATGAGTAAGTGATTTTCATTCTTCCCTGAAAACTGTATGCAATCTCATTATGTGATCCAGAACCAAAAGCTGAAAATAACTGTGGAGAAGTGAATCACACGGATGCTACGTGGTTTGCCTCAGCATGCTGTGACTGTGAAGCATGTCAGGGAAACCCAACCTACGCTTTCATAATCACAAGAACCTATGTTCATGTACTGAGAAACATAGAATGCACATAAAGGTGTCACATCTTGGTGCCAGAGTTTATGTGACCTCAACAACTATCTGTTTGGTGGGGAAAGGGTACAGATGGCCAGCAACGTTCCCTAGAAACTTTTTGACACTTTATGTGCTGCCTCACAGAAACATTGAAACGTAAAATATATGAGCAGGATTAAGCCATTTGGCACTTTGCGGCTGCTCCACCATTCAATACAGTCAGGGCTGACCATCCAACCCAGCACCCTGTTCCACTTTCATCCCATATCCTTTGATCCATTTAGCCCTGAGAACTATATCTAACTCCTTCTTGAAAACATTCAATGTTTTGGCCACAGCTAATTTTAGTAATGCAGGCTCACCACTCTCTGGGTGAAGAATTTTCCACTTATCTCAATCCTAAATGGCTTGCCCTATATCCTTAGACCGTGAGCCCTGGTTCAGGACTCCCTGGTCATTGAAAACATCCTTCCTGCGCCAGCCCTTCCTGTTAGTATTTTGTTGGTTTCCTAGAGATTCCCCTCATTCCCCTAGCTTCAGAGAATTTAGTTCTAACCAATCCAATCTCTGTTCACGTGTGAGCGCTCCCATCCCAGGAATCCGTCTGGGTTCTGAGAAAGGGGCACCAAACCCAAAATGTTAACTCTGATTGCTCTTCACAGATGCTGCCAGATGTGCTGAGCTTTCCCAGCAATTTCTGTTTTGTTTGGATTTACTCCATTCGCGGTTGTTTTGCATTTTTTTCTGGCTGTTAAAGCTTTGTTGCTCCCCCTCCAATTCCAGAACACCCTTCTTCAGATAAGGAAACTAAAACTGCAGGTGTGATCTCACCGATGTCCTGTACAATTGCAGCAAGACATCCAAGCTCCTCCACTCAAATTCTCTCGCTATGAAGACCAACACACCATTTGCGTTCTTTACTGACTGTTGCGTAATTACTTTCTGCGACAATATACAAGGACACCCAAGTACTATTGCATATTCCCCCTCTCCCAATCTAATGCTATTCAGATAATCTGCCTTCCTGTTTTTTCTAGCAAAGTGAATGACCTCACATTTATCCACAGTTCATTTCCATGTATTTGCCCACTCACTCAACTGTCCAAATACTTAATGACTCAGCTTCAGCTGCTTTCTGTAGCAACAAATTCCTCAGGCTCACAACTCTCTGAAAGAAGAAGCTCCTCCTTGTCTCTGTATTAATCTCTGCCTGAGTTGTTTTAACAGTTATTAATCCCTCTATCCTTTGTTCCTAAGCTCCTGCTCACCCCCAAACTTATTGCCAACTCCTGCCCACACTAACTCCCCCTCCTCATACACTTCATGTCCTAGCCACTTATCCAAGTATCCACCATCACAGACCTCAGAAGCCATGTGGTCCTCTTACTCATACACACTTGATGCTGAAAAAAATGCCCCATTCATACAACCTATTTAAAGCTGCTAAATCTCACTGAGTGAGTAATCCTTTAGAAAATCAAACAAACATATATTCACTCCTCCACATAAAAAGAAGTCATATTTTAATAGTGTCTTCAAACTGTCAATCTAAGTATCATTTTAGAATCGCCTGCTAATATAATATAGCTTTTGGAACTCAGCCAAGCATTTATACTGAAATAACAACAGCCCTTTGGGAAATATCAACAAACTATAAATAGATGCTAATTTTTCTGTCAGTCTAGCAAAAAAAAGAGTTTTTGAGCTCTCATTGAAAGCTATATTTGCCTTTTAAAGCTTAAAGAGCATAGACTTTTAAAAAAAGATCACAACAGTTCTGAGAATTGTATTCATCCTTTAAGTATGTAATACAATTCTACCCCATCAGTTTGTGGCTCCCATGCTGTGGATTAAAGCTCTTGCAGTAGCCACAATGGGGTCTGTTTGAGCTCTGACAGCCCTATTGAGTTCAGGTCTCCCCTTACTCTGCCAATCCCACCATGGGAATCACCCCCTTCACCCTTTCCCATAGCAATCAAAACTGGACTTGTTGGGAGTGCAGGTCGAATTTTCATATTTAGTTCCTGCCCATCATTTTTAAATATGGGCAACACCTGAAGAATTCAAATTCAACTAAATAAATATAGATTAAAACAATGATTTCAGTAATGATGATTGTGCAACTTTTTTTTCGTTCATTCACAGGGTAAGGGCATTGCTGGCTAGGTCAGCAGTTATTGCCCATCCCTAATTTCCCAGAGAGCAGTTAAAATGTCAACCTCATTGCTATGGCTCTGGAGTCACATGCAGTTCCTTTTCCTAAAGGAGATTAGTGAACCAGATGCATTTCCCTGAGAATGGAGTCATAATTACCATTAGACTCCTAATACCAGATTTTTAAAAAAAAAATTCAGATTCCACCACCTGCTATGGCATGATTTGAACCCAGGTCCCCAGAATATTCCCTGCGTCTCTGGATTAACAGTTGACATATAATACCTCCAGGCTACTGCTTCCCCCAAACTTTGGCATTGCCATTTTAAAAGCAATTCTGTTTACTGACGTATCTCAGCTAGAGCTTTTGTTTGGTCCACACATGATTCCAGACTCACGCCAATACGGTTGATTTGGAAATGATTTAACAGGTTCTCTAGCCGACAGCAATAAAAGTTGACATTAGCAGCAACACACACATTCGGCCCATCAGACCACCTTCGACAGCACTCACAAACCCATAACCTCCATCCACTAGATGGACAAGAGCAGCAGCTGCATGGGAACACCACTGCCTGAAAGTTCCATTCCAGTCACTCACCATCCTGACTTGGAACTACAACACCATTCCTTCAGTGTAATAGGGTCAAAATTCTGGAATTCTCTTCTAGAGAGCACTTACTGTCTATGGACAGCTACAGTTTGAGAAGAAAGCTTACCATTACTTTCTCCAAGACAAGGAGTGGTGGGTAGTAAATGCTGGTCCAGCCAGTGACTCTCATGTTCCATGAGTGAATAACTCTCTATTCCTTGCTTCTTTGTGTGTTTATGCATCTTATCCTTAAATGTATCAATGCCATTCACCTATACTGTCAGTATGGCAAGAGGTCCCCCTGTGGTGCAGTGGGTAGTATCCCTGTCTCTGAGCCAACAGTTCCAGGTTCGTGAGCCTCACCAGGACATGGTGGCAAAGGAAGGTCCTTTTGCAATGTGACCAAACAGGTTGTGAATCTTTCCAGTCTGTCTGATGGACAAGCAGTAAGAGGAGGAGAGACTCATGGTCATCCATCCTGCAGGAGGCAATAGCAACTGCAGGGCTTTGTCCACAAGTGCTGGACCAACACAATGGCAGTCCATGACCCAACCTTTGAAAATGAGGACTGGAGAGCAAACAGACAAATTGCCAGTGGAGACCACACTTGATAAAGATACCTACTTCATTCTGAATGAATGATTAAACAAAGTCTCACATCAACAGCCACCATGGACAGAAGCTGTATGCCTGAACCCTGAGCTCACAGATTTTCTTCCCCTCCATTTACATTTGCAAGTTGATTTAACAGAACACATCTTTAGGCATAAATGAAGAAATAAAGCAACCAAAATTGGATAAAAGACAGCAATGGTTTAATGTGAAAAAAATGTAGTTACTTTCTAGCAAAACATAAATGGGGAAGGTCAGAGTCTAAGCCAACAATACTAGAATGAAGTGAAATTAATAAAAACAAGGAATCTGCTCTGTTACCAGTTATGACATGGAGGTACCGATGTTGGATTGGGGTGGTCAAATTCAAAAGTCATGCAACACCAGGTTGTAGTCCAACAGCTTTATTTGAAATCACAAGCTTTCAGAGCACTGACCCTTCCTCAGGTTCACCTCTGAAAGCTTGTGGTTTCAAATAAACCTGCTGGACTATAACCTGGTGTCACATGACTTCTGACTCTGTTGCCAGTTAACAACACTGTCAGCCTCCATAAAGAAACACTTCTATAATGCTTTGGGATATCTTCAGAAAGTTGAAATATCTTTGAGTAGATGAAGACACAGTCATATTGTTCTGTTGAATAAGTAAATTGTAAAGGTGATAACATTGTTGAAATAAGTTAAATATTGAATAAGGTGCAATTGGTATTCATGAGGAAATTCTTGACCATTGTAATTTCCCTGATGCTAAATGTGATTTCTTCCCATTCAACCAGGTAAAACGTGAACCCAAATCAAGGATTAAGATGTTGGCTAAACCTACACTGTGTCTGAGATGCTAGAAGAACAAAGAATTGAAAAAAAATTAACACCACCATTCAAAAAAGATTGAAAGGATAAGCCCAACAATTATAGACCAGACATCTTATTTTAGAGATGGGAAACTTTTAGAAACAATTATTTAGGGTAGAATTAAAAGAAAGGCAAAGTTACTATAGTCGTATCAGACCATAGGGCTGCTCTCTCATTAGAGAGAGACAGAGATGACTGGTAATGGTTCAACCCAAAAACCACCATGTCTCAGGCAAGGAAAGGTTGAGATGGAGAGTCCTTTGTGGTACTGTCACCCAATGTGGCAATTTGAACTTATCCCATGCTGTTAGTGGCACTCTGCAATGCGAGGAGAAAGTGAGGCTGGAAATTAGAGTTGAAAAGTGTGGCTTTGCCCAGAGTTCAGAATTGGGATCCTTGTTTCTCCTAATATATATTTATGATTTGGATCTTGGTGTGCAATGGACAATTTCAAAGTTTGCAGATAATTCAAAAACTTGGAAGCAGGTTGGTAGAGTGAGCAAAGATGTGGCAGATAACATTCAATGCAGAGAAGTGATCAGTGAAGTGATGAAGTGATGCATTTTGATAGGAAGTACATGGACAGATGTTACAAGATAAGGGGATCCAAAAGCAAAGGGATGTGGCTGTACCTGGGCACAGGTCATTAAATATGGCAGCACAAGTGGAGAGAGCAGTTCATAAAGTATGTTGTGTCTTCAACTTTATTAATTATATCATAAAAACCAAGGCTGTGGTGCTGAACTTGTACAAGTCATTTGTCTATCCTCAATTGGAGTATTATGTACAGTCTGGATACCACACCATAAGGAAGGATGCAAAAGCATTGGAGAGAGCGCAGAAGAGATTTGCAAGAATGGCTCCGAGAATAAGAAACAAAGGTTATGAGGATATATTGGAGAAGTTGATCTGTTTTCCTGGGAGAGGAGTTGACTAAGGGAAGACCTGGTGGACATGTTCATGCTCATGAGGGAGCTGACAGAGTGGGTTGGGAGAACCGGTTCCCTCTTGTATTGAAGGACCAAGAAAGTGACGGCACAGGACTTAAGGTGATTTGCAAAAAAGGCAAACGTGATGTGAGCAAAAGAAACGTGTTCACATTACAGCGTGGCTGGGGTTGGAATGTACTGTCTGGAGGTGCAACTGAGGCAGGTTCAATTCACCAGGGTCTTAGGTGATTATTTAAATAACTAAAATGTGCAAGGGTATGGGAACAGTCGCTAAGTCACAGACTCTCATTTGAAGAGCCGCTGCAGACACGACGGGCCGAATGGCTGTGACCTCACCAGCGATTAAAATATTCAGCGCCATTTAAACTTAATTCGCGCAAGTTTTGGACCTTGGTGCGGTGTGTGATAATTCCGTGTTCACGTTTTCAGTGCCCGGGTACACCACACTGAAAGCTCCGTTTCAGCACCACGGACAGCTCCGAATGCTAACCGCGCCGCACACGCACTCCGGAAGCTGCATATGAGTTTATCCATCTCAGTGTTAGTGGCGGCTCTCCATTAACACTCGCACTCGAGTTGGGTCCAGTCCACTTTGTCTTGATTTCTACCCGGCGCTTCCAGAAAACGCCGTCCCACTTGAAGCCATCTCTTGAATGACCCATCTTTTGGAGAAATCGATACCTGTTATTGGATCTTACAGTCCGTGCAACACACACACATAGACACAGATACACAGAAACACAGATACACAGAAACACAGATACACAGACAGAGACACACGATACACGGATACAGATACACACACACATACACGTAGACGCATACAGACATGCATGCACACACATGCATGCACACATACACAGACATACGCATATGCATACAGACACACAGGTACACACAGACATTAAAACAGATAAGCAGATAGATTCACAGACACACACAGACAGACGCATACACAGACACAGATACACACATACACATAGACGCACACATGCACACACACATATACACACAGGCACACACATATACAGACATACGCATACACAGACACACAGATATACACACAGATACACGCAGGCACACATACAGACACACAGATATACACACACAAATACACACAGACAGACACACATGCAGATACACACAGACACAGATAGACCCACACATAAATAAGCACACATACACATACATACCAACACATACAGACACACCAATACACAGACAGTCAGGCACACACACACACACACACCCACACCAACACGTGGGTTTCCTCTGAGTGCTCGGTTTTCTTCACCAGACCAAAGATGTGCAGGTTAGGGTGGATTGCCCTTGCTAAATTGCCCATAGTGCTCAGTGATGTGTATGTTAGGGTGGATTGCCCTTGCTAAATTGCCCATAGTGCTCAGTGATGTGTATGTTAGGGTGGATTGGCCTTGCTAAATTGTCCATAGTGCCCAGGGATATGTAGGTTAGGTGCATTAGTCTGGGTCAAATACAGGATAGTGGGAATGGGTCTGGGTGGGTTACTCTTTGGAGGGCCAGTGTAGACTTGTTGGGCCGAAGGGCCTATCTCCACACTGTTGGGATTCTATGATTCTGTGATTCACAGATGTACACACACATACATAGAGAGAAATACAAACATACTCGCACACGGACAGATATACAGACAGACACACACACACCAAGACACAAACACACACAGACACATACATACGGGCGCACACATATATACACACACGCACCAACACACACCGACATATACACAAAAATACTCGCACTCACGCACACATACACACATACAAATAGACATTGAGACACACAGACACACACGCACACATACACAGAAGCACACACATACACCATGGGAGTTTTCAGCACTCCGTCTAATATCAGAACTGTGTTAAATTATTGATCAGGTCAGTAACTGAGCCCTGACGGTTCTGCCTGGTTGGAGCTGAGTGATGCAGTGTTGGGTGTGTTTTTTCCTCGCTGCAGTTCTCTGTACAAGGTGCCTTACTTGTTAATTTGGAACATCCAAATCAGCAGCGGAACTATTGGACTCGGGGTTACTGTAACAACAGCCTAAAAAGCACACACACGCACATACAGAGACCCACCCCTTTCCTGGGCACGACCCAGATGAGAATATATCCAAACGCAGTGTAGGATTGTGTGACTGGAGCTTCTCACGGCTGCTCAACCATACCTGCTACCATACCGTTCCCTGTGCACATAGAGGCATGTTAGAGCTCCCTTATACCAAACCAACATGACCAACACCATAACCTCAAACGCACAGTTAGTTCTCCACACTGTAGGTTATAAATTCAGGATCAGTAGCTACGAGCTGGTATGCAACTGAGCAGTGAATGTCACCCCAAAGAAGCTGGGGTTGAGGGGTAGGGGGGGTTGATTTTCCATCAGTCAGGATCAGGGGAAGCCGTGTTGAGGGTGGTGCGGTTATTCTCTAAGCTTGGTGAAGCTGGTAGGCAGGACATTTCACTGAAAACATGCAATGACCTCAAACCTTCCAGGGGAAGGTCATGTGAAACTTTCCCTCGTCAATGCCAAGCCCCGTGTGGGACAGAAACCAGCCAGGAACTGATGGCAGTAATTACAGCTCTCCGGCCATCGTTTGTGTTTCTTTCTCCACCAAAGTGCATTTCAGGGGAACCTCTGTCATTTTTCTTATTGTTGCGTGTGATTAAAAGAGAGGGCGACCGTACCCTGCCGATTTTGCATGATAATCATTGGGCGAGGCGGTATGCGGGTTATATCTAAATTAAAAAAAACAGAACCAGGAACCAATATGCAAAATGAGTGTTTGCCATGGCTATGTTAAATCACATTAGGCATGTTTATTTTTGCATGTACGTCCTATTGACACAAATACACTTCCCACAATGGCATAATTCCCACAATGGCATAATTCCCACAATGGCACAATTCCCACAATGGCATAATTCCTACCTTCCTGAGAGCAACGAAGCCCGAGTCTGTAGCAACCCGCTGAGCGTCCCCATCTCCGCCGTCTAACTCCACCAAAAAGTGGTTGGTATACAGTTTCTGATGAGCCGCGGTTGTTGCGAACAGAGCTGCATTGAGTAACAGAAGGAACCAGTCCTTTATAAATCCCCGCTTCATCTCTCTCTCTCTCCCTCTGTTGCACTGGAGAGGCAGTTACTGCTAACCGAGAGAGACCGGAGACGGAGGGAGAAGAGAGAGAGAGAGGTAAAGGAATGGAATGAATACAAACGATAACAGGACCGTTACCACATGCACTTCACTGGTGCACCACTGACAGGCGGAGGATGGAGCTATGCAGCTCAGAGGGGCAGCGCCTCGCTCTCCTCTCCCTCTCTCTGCGTGTGTGGGTTCAAAAGGATGCTACATGTTCCACCGCCGACCTATAATTCATGGAGAAAATCCCAGCTCCCTCACTGGATCATGTGGCAGGCACGTCAAAGCCATGAAGCATTCAGAAGCGGGTCCCCTGCAGGGAGGGAGTGAACCCCACACTGGCGATGTCAGGAATACGTTTCTCAAAAATACAAACACACGACTTGTACCAGAGTGAGACAGATGTGAAAATGGACTCCTCGGGGCAATTTCACTATCCCGGCAATCCCAGGGCTTTCAATTAGCACATTCAGATCTGCCGCAGGGGAAAATATCCCCCAAATTGGGTGGGGGGCATAAAGATACAAACCAATTATAAGTCAATCCAAGCTTCCTCATTTAGAAAAAGATGAGTGTGGAACTTAACTGGCACAAGGAATGAAGTGCAAAGTAAGGAGGTAATTTTGATTTGATTTGATTTGTTGTAGTGACATATACCTAAGAGCAGTGAAAAAGTTTTCTTTTGCGAGCAGTACAGACAGATTGTAGCAAAAAAGGATGTACTGCTCATAGGGTGCTTAGACAGTGAGGTACACACGGGCTGCACAAGAGGGGCAAAGTTAGATCAATATCAGATTTGAAGTTGGAGAGGTCCGTTCAGCAGTCTGATACCAGCAGGGAATAAGCTGTTCTTGAACCTGTTGGCGTGTATGTTTCAGCTTTTGTATCTTCTGCCTGATGGAAGAGGTTGGAAGAGAGTGTCACCGGGGTGTGAGGAATCTTTGATGATGTTGGCAGTCCTTCTGCAGCAGCGAGCTGTGTAAATGGTGTAACGGGAGGTTGGCTCCTGTGATGGTCCTGGCTGTACACACCACCCTCTGTAGTTTCTTATGGTCCTGGGCTGATCAGTTGCCTTAAAAAGCCATTGAATGGAATAGAATTCATAGAATCTCTACAGTTTGGAAACAGACCATTCAGCCCAACAAGTCCACACCAACCCTCCAAAGAGTATCCCAGAAGCTGTGATGCACCCAGTTAGAATGCTTTCTATAATACATCTGTAAAAGTTGGTGAAAATTCTTATGGGTATGCCAGACAGGAATTTACCTCAGCTGGTGCATTGTGTCTACACCAGAGTATCTTCAGGCTGAGAAGAGATTTGATATCTACAAAAATAGAGACTGACGACAGGCAAAGGTCACTCAACCTCTTGAACCTGCCCCACCATTCAATAAGATCATATCTGACTTGATTATTTCATGTTCATGCCTACCCTACACAAATATATTTAGGAAGGATATATCGGCCTTGGGGGGGATCGGGGGGAGTACAACATAGGTTTACAAGAATTAAAATTGGACTTCAGGAGTTAACTTATGAGGAGACATTTTACAAATTACAGCTATTTTCTCTAGAATTTAGGTGGTTCAGGGATGATCTGATTGAAGTCTTCAAAATGTTAACAGAAAAAGACAGGGTAGATAAAGATAAACTATTTCCACTGGTTGGGGATTCCAGAACCGGGGGCATAGTCTGAGAATTGGGGCCAGACTGTTCAGGAGAGATGTGGGGAAGCACTTCCATACACAAAGGGTGGGAGAAGTTTGGAACTCTCTTCCACAAACTTCAGTGGGTGCTGGATCAGTCATTCATTTTAAATCAGAGATAGATAAATTCTTATGAGGATATGGGATATGGGTAGGCTGCAGGTCAGCCACTGAGTAGTGGAACAGGCTCAAGAAGCTGAATGGCCTACTCCCTGTATTTTCTAGGAGAAAGTGAGGACTGCAGATGCTGGAGATCAGAGCTGAAAATGTGTTGCTGGAAAAGCGCAGCAGGTCAGGCAGCATCCAAGGAGCAGGAGAATCGACGTTTCGGGCATGAGCCCTTCTTCAGGATTGATTCCTGAAGAAGGGCTCATGCCCGAAATGTCGATTCTCCTGTTCCTTGGATGCTGCCTGATCTGCTGTGCTTTTCCAGCAACACATTTTCAGCTACTCCCTGTATTTCTATTTCATCCCCATACTTATTAAGTATCTATCCACCTTTGCCTTAATAATATTCTTACTGCTTCTATCAGCTTTTCAGAAGAGGTTTTCAAACACTCCCAACCCTTCATGAGAGAAAATAAATGTCACCTCTGTTTTATGTGGGCGCCTCCTGTTGCCAAACAATGATCCCTTATCTCTAGATTCTCCCATAAGAGGAAACACCCTTTCCACATCCACCTTGTCAAGATACCTCAGAATCTTAAATGTTTCGATCTAGTGACCCATTACTCTTCAAAACTCCAGTGGCTAGCCAGCCAAATCGTTCCTCCTTAGACAATCTATCTACTCTAAGTACAGGTGCAGTAAACCACAAATAATGATGCTAACACTGAATACAGCACACCCAATGCCATCTCACCAATGCTCTGTATAAGTGAAATATAACCTCCCTATATTCATCTCCCACCCCAACAATAAACAATAATATTCAATCAGCTTTTCTAATTATTTGCTGTACCTTCATACTAACCTTCTGATGTTCATTTAAAAGCTATCTGGACAGGTACATGAATAGGAAAGGTTTAGAGGGACATGGGCCAAATGCAGGCAAATGGGACTAGTTCAGTTTGGGAAACCTGATTGGCATGGTCAAGTTAGATCACAGGGTCTGTTTCCATACTGTATGACTCTCTGACTCTGTGACACTCAGATCCCTCTGCATCTCAACGCTCCACAGTCTCTCACCATTTAGATAATGTGCTTTTCTTCCTTGTTCTTGCTAAAAAAAAAGACAACTTCACATTTTCCCATGTTATGCTCCATTTGGCTGATCTTTTCCCACTCACTTAGCCTCTTCATATCCCTTTGTAGTTTGATTATGTCCACTCTGTGACTTAATTTCCTGTCTATCTTTTTGTAATCAGTATATTTAGCAACCAAACCTTTGGTACTTTCACCCAAGTCATTTGTATAAATGTAACCGCTTGCAACACCTTGTCAACCAGAAAATGGCCTCATTAGGCCAACTTTCTCTCTTCTGTCTGCTAGCTAATCTTCCATCCATGCCAATATCCTAGCCACTTCATATTTATCAACATCCTTTGATGTAACAAATGCTAACCAGCATATCCACTGGTTCCCCTTTATCTGCAGCATGTGTTACTTTCTCAAAGAACTCCAATAAGTTGTGCAAGAGACCACATAGTTTCTTTTTTGAGGCTATAAACTGGAATCAAAATTGTACCACTATATAAGTGAAATACCAGGAGTTTAGCACCTTGGAAACATCAAGTGTAGCTCATTGTTAGCTGTGACAGACAATATTGCTTTTTGATGCAGTGAAAGAGATCAGTCAAGATTAAGTAGGACCGAGAGTCTTGAAGTTAAGTAAATTCTGTCTGGCAACAGCCACCCAATCAGTGGATATGCAATTTGTTATAAAGATGTACATGATAGGGCAACAGAAACATCAGACCTTGCGAATGGAGAGCACAGTCTATAAAAGCATTAGGGGCATAGATAGGGGAAATAACCAACAGCTTTTCCCCATGGTATGGGAGTCTAAAACTAGAGGGCATAGGTTTAAGGTGAGGGGAGTAGAGATTCAAAAGGGTTTGGGGGCAACTATTTTCACACACAGGGTGGTGAGTGTCTGGAATGGGCTGCCAGAGGTCGTGGTGGAGGTGAATACAATTTCATTATTTAAGAAACATTTAGACAGGTACATGGAGGGGATAGGTATGGAGGGATATGGACCAAATGCAGGCAAATAGGACTAGAATCATGGAATCATAGAAGCCCTCCAGTGTGGAAAAAGGCCATTCAGCCCAACAAGCCCAATTATGAAAACTGAGTGGCATGGCAAGTTGGGCCAAAGGGCCTGTTTGCATTCTGTGGACCTCTATGATTCTATGACTGCCTATGATGCCCTTCCACCTCTCTCTCTTTCTGGGTGGGGTATGCAATAGAAAACCAAGAAAGCTTTATCTACCTATAATATGTGTCAAACTATAGGTCATGTGCCTGCCTTATTTGTAAATGAGTACGTATTTGGGGTTTTTGAAAGAGTGCAGTTTAAGTTACTTTGTAGCAGATAAGATAACGTCATTTTTTCTTTGCCTTTTTGGTTTTCTGTTATTGACAAAATCTGGTGTGAATTGCTTTCATCCTGAATATCCATTGGTCAGGCAAATTTGGCATCTTTGTGATTTACTTCAGAATTTATACATTTTGTGATGGTTTGTGTAACAGTCAGGCATATATATCAATGTACACTTCCCAATTAAGCCATGTCACATGGTTAAATCTAATTTCTCTTTCTCAAAACCCTGTTGACACTGATTATCTTGGACTTATTTAAATGTCTTGGCTGCAATTCCTTTAATAATGGGTTCAAACTCTTCCCATTAAGTGTCCACGCAGAACAATATGTGATTTTATGCCCCTTGATATTGGACCAAAGCACGGTGGCTCAGTGATTAGCACTGCTGCCTCATAGCACCAGGGTCCCAGGTTCACTTCCAGCCTTGGGCAACTGTCTGTGTGGAGTTTGCACATTCTCCCCGTGTCTGCGTGGGTTTCCTCCGGGTGCTCTGGTTTCCTCCCACAGTCAAAAGATGTGCAGGTTAGGTGAATTGGCCAAGCAAAATTGCCCATAGTGTTAGGTGCATTAGTCAGAGGGAAGTTGGTGTGGACTTGTTGAGCCAAAGGGCCTGTTTCCACACTGTAAGAAATCCAATCTAATAAAACATTGCATGTTTTGCTTCACATTATGGTTTACACTTTGGGACCAGTGTAATGATGAGGCTATGAATACTCAATGTTAACAAATGACTAAATTCTGTGACCTTACAAGCACAGCTAGACACAGACATCAAGACATTACTGTCTGAGTTGTGGCCTGTTCCTCTATCAGCTTCACTGTCTCATTAAATGACCGAGACACTGGGTATTAAAAAGCCATGGCTATCCCCTAAGCATGCCAGAAAACACTTAGCCAGCTGCATTTATGAGTAAACCAATTATAACATTGTGAGCAGTCCTCATTATTGCCAAATAGTATTGACAATTAATTTTTACAAGTATGGAGTCTCATATCATCACATTTTAATTATTACAGGAAATTTTAAGAGACTAAAATCTAAAATGAAATCCTTCCACCCCTCTCTTTTCTTATATTTTTATTGCAATCTCATCATCTTTACCTCTATCTGGCTTTCTGCACAGAATTTTATTTTGAATTAAACATTCTAACTTAAATGCCTGAATGTTTTAATGACTGTTGAATGTTTTCAATCTGACTGGTTAAGGAGATGCACTGTTGCTTATATTGTCACATGCTGACAGATCCTCTATAGCTGGACCCATACCGTTTTTAATTCCCAGTGACTGTATGTTTCAATACAAAAAACAGCAAGTCTGTGGGCAATTCCAAACATTATCAGCAGAGATTGATGTTCATTCTCCACTGGCCTGAAAGACTGGACTAAAACATTAGATGCTCAAAATATGTAAAAAAAAAAAGGAATTAAAATAAGGAACAAAAAAACTAATTAAATGTATATAAAAATGGTACTTAATTTCAATTTAATTGTTTTTCTTCCTTCAATTTTTAGAAAAATAGTGTTTTTGCAGGATCTGAAGATAGGCAACATTTGTTTAAATATTTCATATTATGATTCCCAAGTGTAAGAAATCAGATGGCTCAAATTTTAAGTGGATCCTGGAAGATTTTTGTTCTCAGAGAAATAAGCTAGTTTCTTGGCTAAGGTGTTTCATTTAGGTATAAATAGGTGTAAATGTACTGTCACTATCGTGTGTAGGAAGCACTGTGAATCAATTCTATAAAAGGACACATTAACAGAACAAGCTAATGTAAATAACAGTCATTTTCCAAATATATCGTAGATTATTTTCCAACTTGCTTGATTATTTTACCCCTCCTTTGCAAATTGTACCACCATTAATTCTACTGGATCAGTGGTCTCATCGCAGACATAAACCAAGCCCTAGATATTATGATCTGTTTCATCAGTAGTAGAACAGGCATAAAATTTTTCATTAAGTCAGTCAGAAAAAAAACTTTGTATCCCTATAATACTTCAAGGCCTGGAGGGAACCATTTTCTCCAGTCCACTGCACATGAGTAGGAAGTAACTATTGCTAGGAAGTGAAAGAAAACTCCTTTGCGAAATGTAAAAGTAGTTTTACATATAAATAAAATATTAATGTTTATCAATGCTAACACTAAGATCATATCAGCCAGAAATACAATTTCTGAAGCCTTCAGCTTCTTTCAAAGTTGTAGCCTTTATTCATGGGTGGGACTAGATTGGCTTGGGATATCTAGTCAGCATGGATGAGTTGGATGGGTCTGTTTCGGTGCTGTACATCTCTATGATTCTATGACGTTGATGGCGTTTTTTTCTTTGCAATTTAATTCAAAATGAATAGGCAGCAAATTTGAAGTGACAACGTGTTCTATATCAGGATGATTTTTCTTAAAAACAATTTGTGTTTTTCACCCCACATCTGCTTTTAACAGGAGACACAAAGCATGAGCATCTTTCAGGAATTTGTTCCTTATTAGTCTGCACAGACAGTAATATCTTTTAATAAGCAGGGCAATGACAAAGTACAATAAATAACACAGTCACTCACGTCCTGCAATGCTCAGAGAACATTTCTTTCCTGTTGATAATCCTACCATGAAGGTTGACTTTATGAAAATAGCAGAAAAGCTTTTACAGCCAATCAAGAGAATGCTGAACTATCAAATCACATTATTGACCAAAAGCAACCATAACCATCAGAAAATTAACTTAGCTGACGTGGAAATCGATGGAAACCTGGAAGTGCAAATACATTGTTCGTGCATAACCTCAAAGCAGCAGAAAATTGTCACAGCTATTTTAGTTAATAAGAGTGGAGATTGACGTGACACAGTCTAATTAAATAGATTATGTTTGTTCAGAAATAGGGACATCTCTAAATTTGGTGAAACTCTTCATCTTCAGGCGTGACTGCTCCATGAAGCACAAATCTGAGATAAAGGTCAAAAATACCTGTCAAAGTTCGTATTGTGTCTCTTATTCACATTCACAGATCATCAAGGCACTTAACTATGAGGTAAAATTTCAATGATTTGAGATAAACTGCAATTATGGTTAATTGAACCAAAAGATTGCAATATGTGCAACTACATGACATCATTGTTGTAAAGCAAATCTCCAATGAAAGATGTGCCTTATTTAGACATAGGGCCTGTGGTCGTTACAATTTGGTTGCATGACTAAAAGCAAAACACTCAGAATGCTGGAGAAGACCAACTGAGATTACCAGCTTGAACATATGACTTCTGTCCTCCATGTTGAGTACAATAATCCCATTCCCACCTCAGCAATGTCTTTTACATGTGTGTCTTCGTTCACTTTGCTTTCTACAGAGCAGACTCATTTTCTCCTTTACATACTTATTTTACATCTCTATCCCTCCTTCACCACCAATAAGCACTCCCTTTGCCTTTTACTCTGGTCACCCTCACAATCTGTTCCACCCGCTCCTCCTCCCCTTCTGTTAAATGCACAGAAACAATGTTTTCCAGTCCCTTTTGCTCCGAAAGAAGAGTCATATTGGACTCAAAACGTTAACTTATTTTCTTCCTTCACAGATACTGCCAGATTTGCTGAGTTTCTGTGGTACTTTCTATGTTTATTCCAATTCTCTCTTGGCTCTCCCGCATTCCTCACCCTCTCTGCACCCGAACATGTCCAAAACTGTGCTACCTGATTGCTGGTCACCCATCATCATTTGCAATTATCTTTGTTTTCAAATCCCTTTGCATCCTCTCTATCACTGATGTCCTCCATCATTCCACAACCATTCACAACCTCTTACTCCTCCAATTCTGACCTTTTGTACACTGTCAATTTTAAATGCTCCCTACTGGTGATCATGCTTTCAACTGTTTTGAACCCAACATTCATGAATCCTCTCCCTAAAGCCTCTCCAACCCTCTGCCTGCTCTAGGAGAGTCCCAAAGCCTGTTTCACTGACCAAGCTAGCAATGCCAGCAATGGGCATTACTCAGTGGCACCAGGGACCCAAGTTTGATTCTAGACCCAGGTTTGATTCTAGCTTCAGGTGACCATCTGTGTGGAGTTTGCACATTCTCCCCGTGTCTGCATGGGTTTCCTCCGGGTGCTCCGGTTTCCTCCCACAATCCAAAGATGTGCAGTTTAGGTGAATTGGCCATGCTCAATTGCCCATAATGTTCAGGGACATGTAGGTTAGGTGCATTAGTCAGGGGTAAATACAGGGTATTAGGGTAGGGGGATGAGTCTGGGTGGGTTACTCTTTGGAGGGTCAGTGTGGACCTTGTTGGGCTGAAGGGCCTGTTTCCACACTGTAGGGAATCTATGCCTACATCCCACAAATTTAAAAGAAAGCTTTTAGCTGTCTGTCCAAATATTGCCTCATTCTTGATAAAGGGCTTATGCCCGAAACGTCGATTCTCCTGCTCCTCAGATGCTGCCTGACCTGCTGTGCTTTTCCAGCACCACACTCTTGACTCTGATCTCCAGCATTTGCAGTCCTCACATTTTCCATCGCCTCATATCTGTCTTAGTGTCAAACTGCGTTTGGTCTTGTGAAGGATCTGGGAGCTTTTTAAACCAACTTAAGGTGCTATATAGATGCAAATTGTGGTTATCACTTTAGTCAATAAAATAATCTTAAACAGGATTACAATATCTTTAATGAGTGAATTCTACAACCAAATCAAAGCAATCACGAGATATATTTTAACACAGTATTTCCCTCCTTAACCTGCGAGGAAGGGGCTAATTCAATTGAGATTCATTTTCACCAGTTGTCATTCATCATCATTAAAGTCAAAAGATATCCAATTTTGGCACTAACATTACTTCAGCCTACAAGCTCAAACACAAAAATGTGTTCCTATCAGTCAAATAATGATCAAAGTGCTGTTTCCCTGCTTCATGTGGAGAAAGTTAGGCAAATAAACAAGTCTGCTTTTGTAATTGATTTGCAACAGTCCTGTATTTATAAAGAAAAGATGTTCAGGAGATTCCCTGTGTTCAAATACTAGCTTCATTTGAATCGATTTGCTCCGGGTCTTTCTCACTGCTGCACTCTGCACTGCTGTCCACCTTTGGTTTCAAATGGATGATAACTTCAATTTGTTTTGCGAGATGTGTAGTGCTGTCCATTTCTAGAGTCTCTTCATCGTCTTCATCATCATTGAGATTGGACGTTTGAGAATCTTCTGCCTCCTTCAAGTCACTTGGCTCGGCCACCAAATCTTTGGAGTTCTCTTCCTCTACAGAGTCTTGAATCTTATCTTCACAAGTATCTGTCATTCTGTGTTTCCCAGTGCCAGTACCTTGAGTATTTATTTTGGAGTGGAAAGACATCTTTGTTCTTGAGTTGAAGGGACTGCGTACTTTTGTTGAGGGTATAGCTTTGCCTGGCAAATACAAAATTTCTGTGTTACTTGTTATGCATTAGACGATAAAGGTTTTTGAACATAGTCCAAGTCCATAGTTTTCATGAGAGCTTTATTTCAGTTGAATACACTCCATAAAACTCACTGACCCTCCGCCAATTACTAGTTCCTCATCAATCAAGTCAGGTACAATTAACCCTTAAATAACATATCCATCTCCTGTTTCCTTATTCTATTAGGTCTCAGACATTCCTTCAGATTGTATTAGACACTATTGGTCATGCAGTTAATACAGTAGAAGCTTTCAAATAGACTTCAGAGTTCATTTTTTGATCCCTTATTCCTTGAGGATAGTTGCAAAAGTTTGGAGAACTGATTCAGTGTGTTGCAACCCTATCTCTGTGCTCTACTCATATCCATCAGAGTACAGCAGGCCAGCAACAGCATAATGTAGAAGCAGGAATAGGCCATTTAGCCCTTCAATTCTACTATCCCATTTAATAAAATCACAGGCTGATTCTGGTCTCAACTCTACTCTCTTATCCACCAACAATAACCCTTTAGAATTATCAAAAACATCCCTTAAGTCAGCCTTGACAATATTTGAAGACCTACCCTCCACTACCTACCTTCTGGGAAAGAGAATTCCATTCTATAGCCATGCAAGTTCCCCTCCAAACCACTCACCATCCTGACTTGGAAATATATCACTGTTCCTTCACTGGTGCTGCATCAAAATCCTAGAATTCCTTCCCTTGCAGTGTTGCTGATCTACCAACAATAGATTACAGGAAGAGTGATATTGGACTTGAAACATTAACTCTGTTTCTCTTTACACAGATGTTGCCAGACCTGCTGGGTTTCTCCAGCATTCTCTGTTTTAATTTCAGATCTCCAGCACCCGAAGTATTTTGGTTTGATTAAAATGTGCGATCATACTCCTGGCTTGGGCCTTGTAGATGATGGACAGGTTTTAGGGAGTTTAGTGATGAGTTACTCACTGCAGCTTGTTGAATCAGCAGTGTGAAAGTACAAACAGCAATTGTTTTCAAGCAAAGGAAAACAGTATGAATTTTTCATTAGTTTGGAATGTCAACTTTCAATGATCATAAATACCTGGCTTTTATTCAGGATATGACAATAAGGAAAATATCCCAGGGCACCCAATTGTAAATACAATGAGCTGGTTCATTACTGAAGGTACTTCTCATTATATATTGCAAATTTTGTCTTTATGGAGGGGAGTTGATGTAAAATACTGTTCATTTTCCAGGTTTTCCCATGGTTGTAAGAACACAGGAAATGGGAGCAGGAGTAGGCCATTTAGTCCCTCATGCCAAAGCGTTGGAAGATGAGTTGCAAGAATTTGCTAGCCCTTGTGGAGAGAAACCTTCCAGGAAATTCGACGAAGTTGACACATTGCAAAATGAAAACCTTAGATTCGGCCCCATCCGTCCCAGCACTCAGGCAAGTCCAGTACAGAAGCAGCTTCCACGCTGGCTGTTCTTACTTGAACTGCACAGATGCAAGGAGGTAATCACAAGGTAGGAGAGACACATGTGGTACAAAGGAGTTGTCTTATTGCTATGGAGAGCAACAATTCACGTAATTGGCAACACTGCAATCTCACTTCAGTCTGAAATTTTTTTTTAATTTCAAAAATATACTTTATTCATAAAATAATTTGATGGTCTGTACAGTTGGTCATGCTATACATATGTAAACATGTACATATAGAGATTAGAATTTATCATTTTTACACAGGTCTGTACATTTTTCAATCAATGCCCATATAATTAGCTGAGGCGTCAGCAGAGCCCAAATGACTGCGTGGGCCCCCTGTTCTTCTTTAGGCAGGCAGACTTTACACAGTGGTCTTTCCCCACCGCGCCTTGGCGGCAGTTGCCCCAAGCTTCAGCGCATCCCTCAACACGTGGTCCTGGACCTTGGAACGTGCCAGTCTGCAGCACTCAGTCGGGGTCAACTCCTTGAGCTGGAAGATCAGCAGGTTTCGGACCGCCCAGAGAGCGTCCTTCACCGAGTTGATGATCCTCCAGGCACAGTTGATGTTCGTCTCGGTGTGCGGCCCGGGGAACAGGCCGTAGAGCACGGAGTACCGCGTCACGGCGCTGCTCAGGACGAACCTCGACAAACACCACTGCATTCCTCTCCAGACTTCTTCTGCATAGGCACATTCCAGAAGGAGGTGTGTGACAGTCTCGTCCCCCCCACAGCAGCTTCGAGGGCAGCGTACGGTGCGGCTGAGAGTCCGGGCGTGCATAAAGGATCTCACAGGCAGAGCCCTCCTCACCACCAGCCAAGCCATGTCTTGGTGCTTGTTGGAAAGTTCTGGCGATGAGGCATTCTGCCAAATGGCTTTGACAGTCTGCTCAGGGAACCGCTCGATAGGATCCGCCCTCTCCTTTTCCCGAAGGGTCTCAAGGACACTACGTGCTGACCACTTCCTGATGGACTTGTGGTCAAAGGTGTTTTTCTTCATAAATTTCTCCACGAAGGACAGGTGATACGGAACAGTCCAACTACTCGGAGCGTTCCGCTGCAGCGAGGCCAGGCCCATCCTTCGCAACACCGGGGACAGGTAGAACCTCAGTACGTAGTGACACTTGGTGTTTGCGTACCGGGGATCCACGCACAGCTTGATGCAGCCACCCACAAAGGTGGCCATCAGGGTAAGGGTGGCATTGGGTGTTATTTTTCCCCCGTTGCCCAGATCTTTGTACAGCGAGTCCCTTCGGACTCAGTCCATCTTTGACCTCCATATAAACTGGAAGATGGCCCGGGTGACTGCAGCGGCACATGTTCTGGGAATAGGCCAGACCTGTGCCACGTATAACAGCAATGACAGTGCCTCACACCTGATGACCAGGTTTTTTTCCCACGATGGAGAACGACCGTAGCTTCCATCTGCCCAGTTTCTGCCTCACTTTGCTGATACGCTCCTCCCAAGAATTGGCGCACGCCCCAGCCCCCCGAACCAAATACCCAGCACCTTCAGGTGGTCGGTCCTGACGGTGAAGGGGATCGAGGATTGGTCGGCCCAGTTCCCGAAGAGCATGGCCTCGCTCTTGCCTCGGTTTACCTTGGCCCCCGAGGCCCGTTTGAACTGGTCACATATGCACATGAGTCTGCGCACGGACAGCGGATCCGAGCAGAAAACGGCGACGTTATCCATGTACAGGGAGGCCTTAACCTGCAGGCCCCCGCTGCCAGGAATAGTCACCCCTCTCAGGCTCGCATCCTTCCTGATGGACTCGGCAAATGGCTCTATGCGGCACACAAACAAGGCAGGAGAGAGAGGGCAGCCCTGCCTGACTCCAGATCTGACTGGGAAGCTATCTGATTCCCACCCATTGATTGAGACTGCACTGACAATGTTGGTGTAGAACAGTCTGATCCAATTGCAGATTCCCTCCCCAAAGCCCATTTTGGAGAGAACATCTCTCATATACCTGTGTGATATCCTGTCAAAGGCTTTCTCCTGGTCCAGGCTGATGAGGCAGGTGTCCAACCCTCTGTCCTGCACGTAGGCGATCGTATCCCTGAGGAGTGCGAGACTCTCAGCGATCTTCCTGCCCGGCACAGCACAGGTTTGGTCAGGGTGAATCACCGACCCTAGAGCAGACCTGACCCGGTCGGCGATTACCTTTGACAGAATTTTGTAATCCGCATTCAGCAGTGAGATTGGTCTCCAATTTTTGAGTTCCTCCCTCTCCCCCTTCCGCTTGTAGACGAGGGTGATGATGCCTTTCCTCATGGATTCACTCATGGTACCTGCCCGAAGCATACTGACATACACCTCCAGCAGGTCCTGGCCAATCAAGTCCCACAGAGCAGAATAGAGCTCGACCGGTAAGCCGTCGCTTCCGGGAGTTTTATTCTTTTCGAAGGACTCGAGGGCCTTGGTTAGCTCATCCAGAGATAGCGGCTGGTCCAGCCTCGCCCGTGTTCTGGTGTCTAAGACCTCCGTGATAGAGGACAGGAACGACTGGGAGGCCGCGCTGTCGATCGGCTTCGCGTCATACAGACTGGCATAGAAGGATTTACTGATCCTCATGACGTCAGCCTGAGATGATGTTACCCAGCCATCTTCTTCCTTCAGGCTGCTGAGCACAGAGCTCTCTTTCAACACCTTCTGGAAGAAGAAACGTGAGCACGTCTCGTCCTGCTCCACCGAGCGGACCCTGGACCGGAAGATTATCTTGGAGGCCTCCGAAGCAAAGAGTGAGGCTTGCTGGCCCTTCACCTCCTTGAGGTCCTCCGTGACATCCACCCCCATCGTCTGCAGCAGGAGCAGGTTCTGCATACTTTCCTGGAGCTGGGACAGTTTTTCCCGCCTCTCTCTCGCCTCCTGAACTCCTTTGAGGATGAAGAACCTCTTGATGTTCCCTTTTACTGTTTCCCACCAGTCCGCTGGGGACTCAAAGAGGGGCTTCACGGTTCTCCAACCTGCGTAGTCCCTCTTGAGCTCCTCAATGTTTCCCGGGGTCAACAACTTTGTGTTCAGCTTCCACGTTCCCTTACCAGCCCGCTGCTCGTCCTGTAGGTGAGAGTCGGCCGGCAGGAGGCAGTGGTCGGAGAAGAACACCGGCTTGACGTCGGTGGATCTGATCGAGAGCGTTCGGGACACAAACAGGTAATCTATCCTTGAGTGGATAGACCCGTCTGCCCGTGACCAGGTGTATCTACGCTGCGCTCCGTCTGCAGGGGTGCTGAAGACGTCGTGCAGCTTGGCATCTTTTACCGTGTCCATCAGGGCTCTGGACGTGGCGTCCAGTTTACTGTCGCCCCCGCCGGATCGTCCATCTGCATCAATGATACAGTTGAAGTCTCCGGCCAGAATGACCGGCCTGGACGTAGCCAGCAACAGTGGAAGCTGCTGCAGGACGGCCAACCGATCACTCTTACCCACTGGGGCGTACACATTAATCAGTCTCAGGGGAGCATTCCTGCACATGATGTCGGCGACGAGGAGGCACCCGCCCACCACCTCCTTAACTTCGGAGATGGTGAAGTTGCCTCCTCGTAACAGGATACCCAGGCCGGAGCGCGGCTATCGTTGCCACCCGACCAAACTGACGGCATATGGGACTCCCAGCTCGACCATCTCCTGTAGCTGCTGAGGTGCGGTATCCCACACTCCTGCAGAAACAGGACGTCGGCTTTAACGGTGGCCAGGAAGGCCATCGTAGAAACACATCGCGTAGCCGATTTGATGCTACACACATTGATGCTGGCAACTCTTATCCCCATTTTAACAGTTTACAAGGGTTGACACTGTCCATTTGCTGCTGGTCTTGCCCCTCTGGGGTAGCTGTGTGCATTCCCGTGGTGACGGCAAACTGCTGGACCCTCCCAGGGCTGAGGTAGCTGTCCGGCTCCACGCTGGAGCCATTTCCCCGCTCTGGTGTCTTCGGGTCGGGTCCAGGGTCCGCATAGTCCAGTTCTCCATCTGACAGCGGGGCTGTCACAGGACCGCTGCTCCCAGTTACCTGGAGCTGTGGGCCGGTGGGTACCTCTTGGTTCTCACCGGGTGGGGGGAGGCCTTTACCCGTCCCCTCAGAGGGATCGTCTTTTCCTGCTTGGGTGGTGCTGCCCTCCTTTTTCCCCACGGCGCTCTATCTCTTCCTCTGGTGACGACCCTCCTTGCGCCTGTCCTCACCGTCGGAAGAGCTGCCTGTATCCTTGTCGTGTAGGTGTCGTTTCCCCCTTCGCTGGGTGGCTTTGGGAGGTTTCCTCTTCCTGCTTTTCACGGTAATCCAATCCTCTGCTTCCTTTGGTCCCTTCTCTTCCATTTCCTCCGTCTGTCTTGCAGGAGCTTGGATCGGCTGCTGCATCTCCCCGCTGTCTGCCGTCTGCTCCGCTACAGCCTGCCCTTCCATCTGGTTGCCTCCAGACACCGTTCCCGTGCTGTTTTGTGGCACCTTGCTGGTCTTGGGCGGTCCACGGCTCGTGTTGCCACCTCCGGCCATCTGTGCGTAGGTGGCAGCCCCTCGTCTTGGGCAGGCCGTGTACATGTGGCCCGCCTCTCCGCACAGATTCTTGGCCTCCTTACATTCCTTGGTCGGGTGGCCTTCCTGTTTGCAGTTTCAGCAGACGGTCACCTTGCAATCCGCCGCCATGTGGCCTGACCTCCCGCAGGTTCGGCACACTTTTGGCTGCACTGCGTATGTCAGGTAACCTCTGCTTCCTCCGATGGCAAAGCTGGAGGGTGGGTGGAGGATGTTCCCAGTGGCATCGACCCTCAGGGTTACCCTGACCTGTCGTTTGCTGGTCCAGATCCCGAAAGGATCGACCACATCGGTACTCTCTCCCTCGACCTGGACGTATCTCCTCAAGAAGGTCAGGACATCTGCTGCTGGGACGTGAGGGTTGTACATCTGGATTGTTACAACCCGACTCCTCTGCGCAGGAAGCACACACAACGGGATCGCCGACAAGATGGAGAACAGAGGTTCCCCTTCCTTCTCCTTGAAGACCTTCAGGAGCTGCTCACAATTCTTCACACTCCTGAAGGTCACATCGAAATAGCCTGCCCCAGGGAAATCCTGCAGGCAGTACACGTCCGCTGCTTCGAACCCGCAGCACTCCAGCAAAATCTTCTTCACAAATACCGTCCGATCGACCGGTGTGTGCTCCTCCACCTTCTTCACAGTCACCCTGATTGTGTTGCGAATGCCCTGGCCAGGGCTGCGAGCGGCTGCTGAGGCCATAGCTCTGAGGTTGGCTGGTACCTGAATTGGCGTTAGGCCGAAGCCAGCATAAAGATCCACCAAGAGCAGGTCAGCACAACCAAACGATCCTCCAACGTCCAATCACGATCCAGCGATGGTCTCCAGCAGCTCCGAGGACTCGCAGCACGATCCCCGCGGTTTCTCCCCCGGCCAGCACACGTCCGCTGCGTCGAACCGACAGCACTCGAGCAGAATCTCTTCCTCTGGTCCTCAGGAACTACACATATTCCGAGCCAAAAGGCCGAGAAGCGATAGCCAATCAAGTAACAAAATCAGCAGAATATCAACTTACATGAAGAAAGGGAAGCTTGAAAAGTCCACAGTATTAGTTGAGAACAGTATCTTTTATGTAATGTCCACTCTCTCATTAGCATTTCAACTCCCTTTGGTTATTATAGCCATTGACAAGTCATTGACATATGATCTGTGTGTAATTCACAGTGACAGACTGCGCACTACACTCTGGTAAAGTCCTGTGCTTACTGGAATACACTTACTGGTCCCATTGTTATAGTGATGACTCAACTTAATGCACAGAACAGCAAATTAAATTCCAACACTTCCCAGCTGTGTCTCTCAGAGAGTGCACTTAAAATGGTAATAAGATCGGCACATACACTTTACTTCTGGGTGAGTGTGAGGAGTGATTAGAGGTTGCATGATTTGAAATTCATGGGACATCTGCTACATTCTGTTGTTATGATTCCCCAATAGGAGACATGTAAATTGAAATATCCAAATTCACTCAATTGATGCCCAAATGAAAAACACAACCAACATGACTCCATTTTTGTACTTTTTAACATGAGTCAGAACCAATGCAAATGAAACATGAAACATTAACATGAAAGTGCCCAGTGAGTACATCATAACACAGCCAGTGCATTTACAAACTTGTTCAGAAGTTCAGATTAAATTATATAAAACCAGAATGCTTTGCATTGACAACTCCAAACCAGCTGAGTATTGGTATATCCTTTGCCATCAGTGCTGTTACAAGATTATGTGTGCGCTCTCTTCAGAGTTTTTTTAAAACAGTGCCCTGAGATTAAGCCTGCACCTATCAACAGCATTCTTAATGCTAACACAACTGTGGAATCCTACAAGAATAAATAAATGAAACATTTACTGAGTTGTTAGGTTACTGATGTGAACTCAGCAATGACAGAATGAAAGGCTGAAATTTATAAACCATCACTTAACTCTTTTGAAGATTTTATCATTGCAGCATAGAGATGTAAATATAGCAAAGAAACACGTTTATATCCAATTAAGTAAACTGTGCAAAACGTAAATCGAACACACTACAACCTCCCAACTCCATCAACTTCCTGCTTAAAATATTACGGCACTTTTTAAAATCTCATAGCAATACAAAGGAACCTCAATTATCTGAATGGATGGACAGAACTGACAGCTTAATGTTCCAGGATACAAATGCTACAGAAAGGGAGGCAAGAGAGGAGGGGGAGTGGCGTTTTTGGTAAGGGATAGCAGTACAGCTGTACTGAGGGAGGATATTCCTGGACATACATCCAGGGAAGTTATTTGTGTGGAACTCAGAAATAAGAAAGAGATGATCAGCTTATTGGGATTGTATTATAGACCCCTTAATAGTCAGAGGGAAATTGAGAAACAAATTTGTAAGAAGATCTCAGCTATCTGTAAGAATAATAGGGTGGTTATGGTAGGGGATTTTATCTTTCCAAACATAGACTGGGACTGCCATAGTATTAAGGGTTTAGATGGAGAGGAATTTGATAAGTGCATACAAGAAAATTTTCTGATTCAATATGTGCATGTATTTGCTAGAGAAGGTGCAAAGTTGACCTACTCTTGGGAAATAAGGCAGGGCAGGTGACTGAGGCGTCATTGGGGTAGCATTTTGGGGCCAGCGCCCATAATTCCATTAGATTTAAAATAGTGATGGAAAAGGATAGACCAGATCTAAAAGTTGAAGTTCTAAACTAGAGAAAGGCCAATTTTGACGGTATTAGGCAAGAACTTTCAAAAGCTGATTGGGGGCAGATGTTTGCAGGTAAAGTGACAGCTAGAAAATGGGAAGCCTTCAGAAATGAGATAATGAGAATCCAAAGAAAGTATATTTCTGTTAGGGTGAAAGGATAGGCTGGTAGGTATAGGGAATGCTTGATGACTAAAGAAATTGGGGGTTTGGTTAAGAAAAAGAAGGAAGCATATGTCAGGTATAGACAGGTTAGATCGAGTGAATCCTTAGAAGAATTTAAAGGCAGTAGGAGTATACTTAAGAGGGAAATCAGGAGGGCAAAAAGGGAACATGAGATTACTTTGGCAAATAGAATTAAGGAGAATCCAAAGGGTTTTTATTAATACATCAAGGACAAAAGGGTAACTAGGGAGAGAATAGGGCCCCTCAAAGATCAGCAAGGCGGCCTTTGTGTGGAGCCGCAGAAAATGGGGGAGATACTAAGCGAATAATTTGCATCAGTATTTACTGTGGAAAAGGACATGGAAGATATAGAATGTAGGGAAACAGATGGTGACATCTCGAAAAATGTCTACATTACAGAGGAGGAAGTGCTGGATGTCCTGAAACGCATAAAGTTGGATAAATCCCAAGGACCTGATCAGGTGTACCCTAGAACTCTGTGGGAAGCTAGGGAAGTGATTGCTGGGCCTCTTGCTGAGATATTTTTATCAGCGATAGTCACAGGTGAGGTCCTGGAAGACTGGAGGTTGGTTAATGTGGTGCCACTGTTTAAGAAAGGTGGTAAGGACAAGCCAGGGAACTATAGACCGGTGAGCCTGACCTCAGTGGTGGGCACATTGTTGGAGGGAATCCTGAGGGACAGGACGTACATGTATTTGGAAAGGCAAGGACTGATTAGGGATAGTCAACATGGCTTTGTGCATGGGAAATCATGTCTCGCAAACTTGATTGGGTTTTTTGAAGAAGCAACAAACAGGATCGATGAGGGCAGAATGGTAGATGTGATCTATATGGACTTCAGTAAGGCATTTGACAAGGTTCCCAATGGGAGACTGGTTAGCAAGGTTATATCTTATGGAATACAGGGAGAACTAGCCATTTGGATACAGAACTGGCTCAAAGGTAGAAAACAGAGGGTGGTGGTGGAGGGTTGTTTTTCAGACTGGAGGCCTGTGACCAGTGGAGTGCCACAAGGATTGGTGCTGGGTCCACTACTTTTCGTCACTTATATAAATGATTTTGATGTGAGCATAAGAGGTACAGTTAGTAAATTTGCAGATGATACCGAAATTGGAGGTATAGTGGACAGTGAAGAAGGTTACCTCAGATTACAACAGGATTTTGATCAAATGGGCCAATGGGCCGAGGAGTGGCAGATGGAGTTTAATTCAGATAAATGCGAGGTGCTGCATTTTGGGAAAGCTAATCTTAGCAGGACTTATACATTTAATGGTAAGATCCTAGGAAGTGTTGCTGAACAAAGAGACCTTGGAGTACAGGTTCATAGCTCCTTGAAAGTAGAGTCGCAGGTAGATAGGATAGTGAAGAAAACGTTTGGTATGCTTTCCTTTATTGGTCAGAGTATTGAGTACAGGAGTTGGGAGGTCATGTCGTGGCTGTACAGGACATTGGTTAAGCCACTGTTGGAATATTGCATGCAATTCTGGTCTCCTTCCTATCGGAAAGATGTTGTGAAACTTGAAAGGGTTCAGAAATGATTGACAGGGATGTTGCCAGGGATGGAGGATTTGAGCTATAGGGAGAAGCTGAACAGGTTGGGGCTGTTTTCCCTGGAGCGTTGGAGGCTGAGGGGTGACCTTATAGAGGTTTACAAAATTATGAGGGGCATGGATAGGATAAATAGACAGTCTTTTCCTTGGGGTCAGGGAGTCCAGAACTAGAGGGCATAGGTTTAGGGTAAGAGGGGAAAGATATAAAAGAGACCTAAGTGGCAACTTTTTCACACAGAGGGTGGTACGTGTATGGAATGACCTGCCAGAGGAAATGGTGGAGGTGGTACAATTGCAAAATTTAAGAGGCATTTGGATGGGTATATGAATAGGAAGGATTTGGAGGGATATGGGCCGGGTGCTGGCAGGTGGGACTAGATTGGGTTGGAAGATCTGGTCGGCATGGACAGGTTGGACCGAAGGGTCTGTTTCCATGCTGTAAGTCTCTATGACTCTATGACTCTATGACACGGGCGGGCAGTATTTAATTCGGTTAACCTAATTCCAGATAATCGAATGCAGAATAGCATAGCTGAGCCGAGCATCAGGACCTTGCGATCTTGCAAGGTAATCTGATATTCGAATAATCGAATGCCAGGTAATCGAGGTTCCTCTGTATTACTCAACTCAAAAGGAACTTACACAGAACCTTTCACGACTTCAACAGCTCTTAAAGCCCTTCACAAACAATGAAATATTTTTGAAATATATTTCACTGCTGGATATAGAAACCAATTTACACACAGCAAGCTCCCACAGACAGCAATGTGAAAGTGGCCAGATAATCTATTAGTGGGATGTTGATTGATGGATAACAATTGACCAGGACACTAAGTGGCTCCTGTGCTCTTCTTCAGAGCTAAAACAGCAGCCAATGAACTTGAAAGACCCTATACAGACAACAAGCAAAACTAATGTCATTTACAAAATATCATGCAAGGACTGTAACAAACACTACATTGGACAAACAGGCAGAAAACTAGCCACCAGGGTATATGAACATCAACTACTCACAAAATGACATGATCCTCTCTCACTAATATCCTTATGTACAGATGAGGAAGGATACCACTTCGACTGGGACATCACATCCACCCCAGGACAACCAAGTAGAGACACGCACAAGAATTCCTAGAAGCATGGCATTCCAACCAGAACTCTATCAACAAACTAGACCCCATCTACTAACCTCTGAGAAAAAGAACAGTAAATGACATCACCCACCCAAAGAAACCCAAACATATAAATAGAAAGCAGGAATCAGCAGTAGTGCTTCGCCAGGAGGCTCACTGAAGATGTTACCTAGTAGGGTGATGAAACGTCTGGAAATGAGCCTTCCAGTTTAGCGAGCAAACCTACATCCGGAGAGCTACACAGCTGAGGGGGAGCTACACAGCTGAGGGAGCGATACACGGCTGAGGGAGAGCCACACGGCTGAGGGAGAGCTACACAGCTGAGGGAGAGCTACACAGCTGAGGGAGTGCTACATGGCTGAGGGAGCGCTACACGGCTAAGGGGGTGTCATACAGCTGAGGGACAGCTACACAGCTGAGGGACCGCTACACGGCTGAGGGAGCGATACACGGCTGAGGGAGAGCTACACGGCTGAGAGACAGCTACAGGGCTGAGGGAGAGCTACATGGCTGAGAGACAGCTACATGGCTGAGGGAGCGCTACACGGCTGAGGGAGACCTACACGGCTGAGGGAGCACTACACGGCTGAGGGAGAGCTACACAGCTGAGGCAGAGCTACACAGCTGATGGAGAGCTACACGGCTGAGGGAGAGCTACATGGCTGAGGGAGAGCTACACAGCCGATGGAGAGCTACACGGCTAAGGGACAGCTACATGGCTGATGGAGAGCTACACAGCTGAGGGACAGCTACACAGCTGAGGGACAGCTACACAGTTAAGGGAGTGCTACACAGCTGAGGGACAGCTACACAGCTGAGGGAGAGCTACACGGCTGAGGGAGTGCTACACGGCTGAGGGACAGCTACACAGCTGAGGGAGAGCTACACGGCTGAGGGAGCGCTACACGGCTGAGGGAGTGCTACACGGCTGAGGGACAGCTACACGGCTGAGGGAGAGCTACACAGCTAAGGGAGTGCTACACGGCTGAGGGACAGCTACACGGCTGAGGGAGAGCTACACGGCTGTGGGAGCAGTACATGGCTGAGGGACAGGTACACAGCTAAGGGAATGCTACACAGCTGAGGGACAGCTACACGGCTGAGGGAGAGCTACACGGCTGTGGGAGCACTACATGGCTGAGGGACAGCTACACGGCTGAGGGAATGCTACACGGCTGTGGGAGCACTACACGGCTGAGGGAGAGCTACACAGCTAAGGGAGTGCTACACAGCTGAGGGACAGCTACACGGCTGAGGGAATGCTACACGGCTGAGGGACAGCTACATGGCTGAGGGAGTGCTACACGGCTGAGCTAGAGCTACACGGCTGAGGGACAGCTACATGGCTGAGGAAGAGCTACATGGCTGAGGGACAGCTACACGGCTGATGGAACGCTACACGGCTGAGGGACAGCTACATATTTGAGGGAGAGCTACATGGCTGATGGAGAGCTACACGGCTGAGGGAGTGCTACACGGCTGAGGGACAGCTACACGGCTGAGGGAGTGATACACAGCTGAGGGAGTGCTACAAGGTTGAGGGACAGCTACACGGCTGAGGGAGTGCTATAAGGCTGAGGTAGAGCTACATGGCTGATGGAGAGCTACACGGCTGAGGTAGAGCTACACGGCTGAGGGACAGCTACACGGCTGAGGGAGTGCTACACGGCTGAGGGACAGCTACACGGCTGAGGGAGTGCTACACGACTGAGGGACAGCTACACAGCTGAGGGACAGCTACACAGCTGAGGGACAGCTACATGGCTGAGGGAGTGCTACATGGCTGAGGGTGCTGTCTTCCAGATGAAAAAATAAATCAAAGTCTCATCAACCCCTGAGATGTGGATTTAGCTGGCACCAACCGTCTCCTAATGTGCTGGCTAATATTAACTTCTTAATCTTTATTATTTGAAAAACAAATCACCAGCAGTGTTGCGATATTAGTGAAGAAAGCATTCAGCCTGTTTGCCAGGGAGTGTATCTGACTGGATTCTGAGGGAGCTACTGTGGTGCTTTCACAGACCCGCACAACTCAATGCTGTATCTCTTCAGAACAATTGGAGTGTAAAGTCCTTCTCACCAGCTTGTCTGATTGCTCAGTAATTGGACTATCACAGCCGCAGGGCTGGCTTCTATTACAAAAGCATCACACTTCAAAAGAGCTATGATGGCTCTGAAGCACTTTGAGATGGCCCGAGATGGTGATGTATTAATGTCTATATCTTTCTAATCAAAGACAACCATCAAACAGAACAAAGCTTTCATCTAAGTTCTGAAGTAAACAGGAAATGCTGGAAATATTCATCAGATCATGCCCCATCGGTGGAGAGAGAAACCAAACTCTTCTGAAGAACAGTGTACTTCGACTCAAAATGTTAAGTCTCCAGCACTCTCTGTTTTCATTTCAGATTCGCAGCATGTGCAGTATTTTGCTTAATTCCCATTCATTCCTGACCTGTCCCCCTGATGCTCAACTCCCAGGTAATGTGGCATTCATTCTGATTCAGTAGCTATTCTCTTGAAGGATGGCTAATATTCCGGGGGGAATTTCAAACTGGTGCTCTCATACCTCGTTTAAATGTTCCAGCTGAATTTTATTGTTATCTATTGGCTGAAGAAGTGGCAATCGAATGTGAGACCACCAGCTATTGCCCCTCTCTAACAGCCCTTGGAAAGGACTCACTGCACCCGATGAGGGGCAGCGCTCTGAAAGCTTGTGATTTCAAATAAACCTGTTGGACTGTAAGCTGGTGTCTTGTGACTTCTGACCTCGCCCTTGAGAAGGTGGTAGTGAACGGCAAATACAATCCGCACGGCACTTTATTGTCAACAAATGTTTTCCTTCATAATCAGAAAAAGATGACCTGCATGTGATGGTCCAACAAAAAGCCATTTTTAACGCTCCAGAATTGAAGAGGATGGTCCTCCCCCTCCATTCCGACCACCACTAGGATTTGTGCATATGTTCATGAATAATGTTGAATTGCACAGTAAGCTTAGATGGAAGTCTCTGTCATGCACCTGCTCTTGGTAAAAAGACTATGGATTGGTTTATGATGCATACAGACAAGGTAAAGACTTCCCACACCATAAGGCTGCTCTCTTATTAGAGAGAGAGAGACAACAGGCTGTGGTTTAACCTGAGGGTCACCACACCTCAGATGAGGGGACAGGTTGAGCAGAGAGTCCTTGATGATAGCCATGAAGGGGAGATGATGATCTATTATCACAGGTTACGTACTCTACAGTAATGTTCTGGGCACCTAGGTTCAAATCCTGCCATGGCGGAATTGGAATTCAATAAAAATATGGAATTAAGAGTCTAATGATGTCCATGGGTCGATTGTCAGGAAAAACCCATCTAGTCCCACTTTAGGGAATGAAACTGCTATCCTTACCTGGTCTGTACTACATGTGACTCCACACCCATAGTAATGGGTTGACTCTTCACGGCCCTCTGGGTAATTAGGGATGGGCAATATGATGACCTAGCGATGGACACCCACGTCATGGGAAGGAATACAAAAACATCACCTAGTGTGGGAGTTGAGCCCATGGTATTGGCATCACACTGCATTACAAACCAGCTGTCCAGCCAACTGAGCTAACTTGACTTGAACTGTTAACTCTGCTTCTCTCTGCAGAGTTTCTCCAGCATGTTCGGTGTTTGTTTCAGCATCTGCAGTATTTTACTTTTATTTGTTTTTGCTACATTTCTGTTTTATGGATAAATTATATAGACTAATATATCCCTCCCTAAATCTCTCCACACCACTGCACACATTCGGACTTCCTTTCAAATCTCCCCCACTTTTGGCTATGCTTTTTAGTCACCTGTTCTGATGCATCCGTTTGTAGCTTGGGGTCAGGTTCTGTTTGACTACACTCCTCTGAAGTACATTGGGGATGTTTCATTATGCCAAAGTACAGTATAATGAGAATTCATATGTCAATGACATGATACAAACAAGAGGAGGCTACTTGGCCCTTTAAGCCTGCTGTACCATTCAATAAGATTGTGACTGATCTGATTTTAACCAGTAGTCTACATTTCTGCATCTCCTCGATAATCTTTCATCCCCCTGGCCATCAAGAATCCACTTTCTTCTGCCTTAAAAATATTTACATGATAATGTACAAGATGATGGAACTGTGTGGTCAGCAATCACGTGATACGATGGTTCTGAGGATTGAGAGCACGGCGTTATGGGGATCACTGTGACCTGTAATATTCTGGAAATAAGGGAGTTAGCTTCAACTCCCAGAGGACAGGTAATAGTGAAGCTTAGGGAAGGCAGAAATGTAGATGTAACACACAAAGAGTGGAGACTGTAGAGTGCATTGATTGGCATCCAACCTAACAATTCAACATATATTCCCCTTACCACCAATATACAGTGTTAGTAATGATTACCATTTGCAAAATGCCCCTGTAACGATATGACTGAGGCTCCTTAGACAGCAACTTCCATACCTGTGATCTCTACCATCTCGAAGGACAAGGGCAGCAGATTTATAGGAGCATCATAAAGTTCCCTCCGAGTCACTCACCATCCTGACTTGGAAATATATCATTGTTCCTTCTCTGTTGCTGGGGCAAAATCCTGGAACTCTGTCCCCAACAGCATCGTGGGTACAAGTACACCGCGTGAGCCTCAGAGGTTCAAGAAGGCGGCTTACCATTAACCTTCTTAAGGATGGGCCATAAATGTTGGCTCAGTCAGTAATGCCCATATCCAGAAAACAAAACGATAGAGTCTAACAGAGCAGTCCGTCAGCAGCAGAGAATAGAGCTCTGAGTCCCAAAACACACGGCAACCTAACCCACAAGGATTAACCAACTAAGGATTGTTACAAAAAAAGATAAGGATGCTAAGTAAATGCAAACTGCAGCTAATGTTGAAATTATAATACCATATGATTGACAATATGCTATTTGCAATTGTATTATCAATAAAATGCACTTCACACTGATAGCTGCCTACCATATACTATTCCTTGTGATTGTACAGGACATTGCATGTCTTGGTCTCAGTTTTCCAATTATCATAGTGTCTGACAGAAAGCTTTTCCTCAGTTTGTTACCTCTCACCATTTGGTGCATTGTTCCTTGAGGTGACATTAGATGTATATTGTTCGGGAATTAACCTATTTATACCAAAGTGAGTTTCGCCATTCCATAAGGAAGTCTAACCGGGATAAAGTTGCTGAGCACCAGAACTCCTGCGACAAGATACAAGGAACACAGACCAGGAAGAAAAAGCCGCAATAGCAAAGATTACCATCTGATCACCAACACCTGCTTCCTGTCGAACAGCGGGAGAGTACAAGGGGAAAGGGGAAAGTTCCATTGCATCTTTTTATAACTCCAGGACCCACATTAAATCACTGACAACTTTGGAAATCGGAATGGTCTGCAGATGCTGCATCTCACCAATGCATAGCTAATTCCTGTGATAATGCCTACATGGTTGATGGGGAATCTCTAATTATTCTCCCTGTGGTGTTTTTTGAGTATGCATTCTCTTGGCAATAGGCAACGGCCCACCCAACTGGAACTCATCACCCGAACCCTTTCTAAAGCAGACTCAGAGAAGAACTAGCAATATTGTCTATCCTGGACTAGCTGCATGCACCACGTGTAATGGCCCTCTTTTGGTGTCACAATAAATGATGTGTCTTTCCAGTCAGGTTTCCTGGGTTATTATAACTCCCTTACACTTTTCTGTTCAAATCTGTTTTTAAATGAAACCCACATTTAAGTTGCTACAGGTGGTCTACACACTGCAATTGTAGCAAAAGCCAGTGAGTTGGATCCATCTGAGCGTCAGTTCTACGCACAATAGAGCTTTCTGAAGTCTGCATGTGTGATTGCTAACTCTGGCACTGAAACTGTATGCTACATTGGTATTGTTACCACACGGTTCACATTCAATATTTCTGACACACGGCAGAGCATTCAACTCCCTTGCAATATTGTTTGAGATCAAAATGAATTCTTCCCCACTGGTTTTCTTCCTGTCATAGATAGTATATTCACAAATGATTGCTGGAGAGAGCAGGCATCATCTGGTGAAACACATTTGAGTCAAGGGCAGAGGTAATTGGGTTACGTAAACACAGAGAGAAGGTAAGTATATCCCTCAAAATTAAAAAAAAACACAAGCTGCACTGGATTATCTTTCTGTCGTCAGAAAAATGCCCATTATGAATTAAGTACAGAGTGAGTGTTGAACTGTCAAGTCTGTTTCTCTGTAGATGCTGCCAGTCCTGCTAAGTTGTTTCAGGCATTTTCTGTTTTTATTTCAGATTTCCAGCATCTGATGTGAAAAATGAGAGGTGGTCCCCCCAAAACCTATGCAATCCATACAGACGTTGTGAAAATGCTTTCTCCTGCCTGTGTAAGTCCAGAACATAGGGCTCAGTCTTAGAATAAGGGGGTCAGCCTTTTTAGACCCTGATTGAGGAGACATGTGTACACTCAGAGTGTTTAGAATTCTCCAGCTCAGACAGCAATGGATGCTCAATCAGTGAGTAGATTCCAGACAGAAGCTGAAAAGTTTTCAGGAACAGAAAGTACAAATGATTGCTGTCAACATTACTCTACAGATACTTCACAAATCCATGCTGAACTCTTCACTGATGTTTGAACAGTGCAAAAAAAATTAAATAAGTTGGAAACAGATTGGAAACTCAGAAGAATTTGGCTCAAAGTGCTTTCCCTGATGAGATTTCTGCCTTATAGTGTTTGACTGATCGACATTGTGAAAGAATATTGTAAATTCCTTTATGGAGGAACATCTAGGAAGATTCCTTTAATTGGCGTGAGTTACTTTTCGGAAGGTTGTACATTAACCTTTACCTGATCCAGAATTTTATGAATTGTATTCTAACACTTTAAAGCCTTTGTTCAAACATTCTGTCAAGTATTGTTCGCGATGCCACTTAAAGCATCGACATTACCCGGCCAACTTCACACAAGGGCTATAGCATAGAGTGGACATGCACTCTAGTAGGTAGGATAATGAAAGGCGATCCAATGAAAGGTGCAATATTCTTGAGAAGATTTGACATGGTAGATGTGGAGAGGTTGTTTCTCTCCCCAGCTGGACAGTGTCAAATTAGTGAGCACAGTTTCAGGAGAAGTAAACAGGGCCCTCAACGGTTTGCATTATTTCACCATGCTTTGTGAACTCACCATTACTAAATCATAGAGATCTTCCTTGACCCTTGTCCTAGACTAGTCAATGTAGCATGTTATGATCCAAACTGATTGTCATACTGGCTTGATAGATCCTAAGTTTTACTTTTCGCTCTTTGTTTACCATGGTGTTTACCATGGTGGTTACCATGGTGTTTACCATGGTGTTTACCATGGTGTTTACCATGGTGGTTACCATGGTGTTTACCATGGTGTTTACCATGGTGGTTACCATGGTGTTTACCATGGTGGTTAGTCATGCTCATAGTCACAAGAGGCTGCCGATGTAACCTTTCACAAGAACATATAATTCTAATATACAAAAGGAAAGAAAAAATATGAACTATGTTACTTATACAAGAATTATTTTAAATTACATTATTTTAGATATCTGAAATAAAGATACCCTTTTACCCTCAACATCAACCTTAAAAGAGTGAAACCTCAGTGAAAGGACTCCCGGACTCCACTTTCAAGTTGTTTATTCAGTTGGCATGGCTTTAATCTGTTTCTTTTCAGCAAATGTCTACATTTACTCAATGCTGTTCAGTCAATGTCTCTTCCTGGCACCTTTAAATGAACTGCTAGCACTGCTCACTTATTATCCAAGAAGGGTTCCTTAAACCCTTCCACACCTTTCTGCTTCTGGACTTTTATCCTAATGAACACATGACATTTTCCATAGCCCTCTCTGCTTTGGAGTCTCCTTTTAAAAAAGCTTCTGCTAAGTGCATTGTTTCTGTGACTGAATGTGCACACTGCCTGACCTTCTGGATGGTTCTGCTGTTTTGTGATACTGTACTTTTGACCTGATGAAACAATAGTGTTTTATTTTCTCTTTTCTACTCTTATTTCTAATGCCGGAACGTTTCACTTTAAAGGTTTCAAAAACCTTACTTAAACACATCCTAACACTACTCTGGGTGGCACAGTGGCTCAGTGGTTAGCACTGCTGCAGCACAGTGCCAGGGACCCGGGTTCGATTCCACCCTCAGGTGACTGCCTGTGTGGAGTTAGCACATTCTCCCTGTGTCTGCATGGGTTTCCTTCCACAATCCAGAGATGTGCAGGTTAGGGTGGATTAGCCATGCTAAATTGTGCAGATGAGTTGGATTAGTCATGGAAAATGCAGGTAAGGCAGTGAAATGCTCTTCAGTGTGGACTTGATGGACTGAATGGCCTGCTCTCACACCATAGGGATTCTATACTCACAGAATATAAAATCAAACTAACCTTATGTCTTTCTCCTTTCTTAAAACACACAAATCCAAATTTAAGAAAATCTTAAAGTTCCACATTATTCTTGAACTTCAAGTTTCCAAGTAGTAATATGATTCTTCAACTGTATCTACAAATCTAAAAGGTCTGTAATTTGGACTGAGATGAGTTTATTTTTCAGTCACAGGGTTGTCAGTCTTTTAGAATTCAGCATCTCATTAAGCATTTTCAAGCATGGGATTGATAAAGTTTTGGAACTGAAAGGAAGTGATGGATAAGGGAATAGAGCATTGTGAGGTTTTATTGATGTTGATCTGGGACCACTCCAGCAAATGGACTGCAGTGGTTCAAGAAGGCAACACACCACCACCTTCTCAAGGAGGAGAAAGTGAGGGCTGCAGATGCTGGAAATCAGAGTCAAAACGTGTGGTGCTGAAAAAGCCCAGGCAGTCAGGCAGCATCCGAGGAGCAGGAGAGTCAATGTTTTTAATATAAGCTCTGCATCTTCCTGATGAAGAGCTCACGCTGGAAATGTCAACTTTTTGACTATGACCACCTTCTCAAGGGCAACTAGGGACTGGAATTAAATGCTGGTCCAGCCAGAAACACCCACATCCCATGAAAGACCAGCAAAAACAGATTATCATTGATCAGGTAAGCAAACGTGAAGGGCTGAATGGTCTATTCCTGGACCTATTTTGTTTGAACACCAACATCCAGATTAAAACTAATACATGTTTCTGTTGACAAAAATCTATTTGTACCCTCCCCAGCAGTCTATCCCAAAATTGATGGCCAATAATCACGAGGTCGATAACCTTGGAACTGTAGCCACAAGTAAGAGAAAATAAAATTGAAAAGATACAGCTGTCCTTTTCAGCAGTTTTTCAGGAGGGCACTTCAAGTATATTACTCCGCTCTTGCGGTCTGACAATATTGTTCCCTTTTTAGCACCACTCTGAGATGCTGTACTGAATTCTAACAGGTCTGTTGTACCTTTCAGCCACAACATTGGAAAGTACATGCTAAAGGGAAAAGGAACAAATCAAATCCAATTCAGTACTGACCCAAGAAAATATCTTCTTTCTCATTCAAAGAGGATGACCATAGGCAATTGTTGACATCCTCTGAGGTACGTGTTACTCCCAGATTAAGAAAATATAATTATTGCACATTCTATATTGATCGAAGCAGTTAAGTAATCGTTTTTCTTTGCTGCACCAACAGGGTTATAGATATTTAGGACAGAAATCCATCACAGACAGTGGGACTGGATCAACAGGATCAGCTGTCTGCCTGATCCAAGTAACATTTAATATTGGCTCGGTATTCACTTGGAAGATGAGCAACGCTGAGAAAAAGAGACATTAAGCTCAAAATATTTTAGCCTGTGCCATTTCCCATTAACAAAGGCTGGATGGGGCTTGGACTGTTTTCACTGGAGTGTAGGAGATTGAGAGGTGACCTGATAGAAGTTTATGAGATCATGAGGGATATAGGGAGTATTAATGGCAGCTGTCTTTTCCCTAGGACAGGGGATTTCAAGGTTAGGGGTCACACTTTAAGGTGAGAGGAGAGAGATTTAAAAAAGACAAGAGGGGCAATTGTTTTACACAGAGGGTGGTTTGTGTGTGGAATGAACTTCCTGAGGAAGTGGTGGATGTGGGCACAATTACAATGTTTAAAAGACAGTTGGATGAACGACAAAGGTTTGAGGGTTATGAGCCAGGAACAGGCAGCTGGGACTAGTTTAGTTTGGGATTATTTTTGGTATGGACTGGTTGGACCGAAAGGTCTGTTTCTGTGTTGTATGACTCTATAAGTTGGAGGGATACAGGCCTTCCCTGCTGAATTCCCCATGGAGAAACATTTCTTCCCACCCTACCTCCTGCAAAAATGCCATCCCGTATTCCCAATTCTTCCGCCTTCGCCTTATCTGCTCCCAGGAGGACCAGTTCCACCACAGAACACACCAGATGGCCTCCTTCTTTAGAGACCGCAATTTCCCTTCCTACGTGTTTAAAGATGCCCTCCAACGCATCTTGTCCACATCCCGCACCTCCGCCCTCAGACCCCACCCCTCCAACCGTAACAAGGACAGAACCCCCTGGTGCTCACCTTCCACCCTACCAACCTTCGCATAAACCAAATCATCTGCCGACATTTCCGCCACCTCCAAACAGACCCCACCACCAGGGATATATTTCCCTCCCCACCCCTTTCCGCCTTCCGCAAAGACCGTTCCCTCTGTGACTACCTGGTCAGGGCCACACCCCCCTACAACCCACCCTCCCATCCTGACACCCTTCCCTACCACCACAGGAATTGCAAAACCTGCGCCCACACTTCCTCCCTCACCTCCATCCAAGGCCCCAAAGGAGCCTTCCACATCCATCAAAGTTTTACCTGCACATCCACCAATATCACTTATTGTATCCGTTGCTCCCGATGCGGTCTCCTCTACATTGGGGAGACTGGACACCTCCTAGCAGAGCGCTTTAGGGAACATCTCTGGGACACCCACCCAACATTTCAACTCACCCTCCCATTCTGCCGAGGACATGGAGGTCCTGGGCCTCCTTCACCGCCGCTCCCTCACCACCCGACGCCTGGAGGAAGAACGCCTCATCTTCCGCCTCAGAACACTTCAACCCCAGGGCATCAATGTGGACTTCAACAGTTTCCTCATTTCCCCTTCCCCCCCACCTTACCCCAGTTCCAACCTTCCAGCTCAGCACTGTCCCCATGACCTGTCCTACCTGCCTATCTTCCTTTCCACCTATCCACTCCACCTTCCTCTCTGACCTATCACCTTCATCTCCACCCCCATTCACCCATTGTACTCTTTGCTACCTTCCCCCACCCTCCTCCCTGACCTAACACCTCCATCCCCACCCCCATTCACCTATTGTACTCTATGCTACTTTCTCCTCACCCCCACCCTCCTCTCATTTACCCCTCCACTCTGCAGGCAGTCTGCCTCTATTCCTGATGAAGGACTTTTGCCTGAAACGTCGATTTTACTGCTCCTCGGATGCTTCCTGAACTGCTGTGCTTTTCCAGCACCACTCTAATCTAGAATCTGGTTTTCAGCATCTGCAGCCCTTTTTTTTACCCATTTACCAATCACAGTCAACTTGTCTAATTTGCAATTAACCATTCCCTGCTGAATTCTCCATGGCAATGCCTCTACCCATCAGATGCATCTACTAACCAATAGTCACCCTCTTTTTATGCAGTATTAGTTATTGTTCCCCTTGAAATTTGGTATTCTTGTGATTCTGTCCTGATGAGTGCAAAATGAAAATTGCTGACAGCATGTCTCTCTTTTTTTTAAGCAGTTTATGACTCAGTCCCACAGCAGTCAGTATAATTGAATACCAGACACTCTGTATAATACAGAACCAGTACATTAATGTCCTTCCTCCACCACTGCTACTGAAAATTTCTAGCCTCTCACATTTTTATTAATTTGGACTTCTAGATAAAGAGGTTAGCAATTTTTCACAAGAATACTTGATGGGGAAGCTGAGTAAAATTTGTTCAATTTTGATCTCACCTCAGGTCAAGACAGAACATCCATTCTAGCCCCGAAATTAGACTCCCATAGGGTTAAGGTTTGGTATCTAGTATCCTATTTACCGGTTTCTCTGCAGCATCATTGCAAGCAAGAGTCATGGATAGTTATTACACTCTAAACAGAAATATACCAAGCACACACAAGGATTAGCGAACCCTTCGTGATTGATGGAGCAGATTGGACAGTGTACATAGGGACAAAAATACCTGTTCCTGGTCATCAAAGTAACAAGAACGAGCAGATGTAAATTTAAAGCAATGTGCAGAAAAAGCAAGGGCAATATGAGAAAAAAAAACATTTTTCACCCAGCTAGTGGTTAGGGTATGGAATGTGCTGATGAATGAAGGGCTTTTGCCCGAAACGTCGATTTTGCCTGTCCTCGGATGCTGCCTGAATTGCTGTGCTCTTCCAGCACCACTGATCCAGAATATGGAATGTGCTGCCTGGAAATGTGGTGGAATCAGATGGTTATTTGGATAGAATTTGTGTACAAGGGATGGGGAAAAGGCAGGTGCTTAGCACTAAGAACAAGAACAAAGAAAATTTACAGCCCAGGAATAGGCCCTTCGGCCCTCCTAGCCTGTGCCGATCCAAATCCACTGTTTAAATCTATCACCCAATTCCTAAGCATCTGCATCCCTCTGCTCCCCACCTACCCATGCATCTGTCCAGACACACTTTAAATGAATCTACCGTGCCTGCCTCTACTACCTTTGCTGGCAACACATTCCAAGCACCTACCACCCTCTGTCTAAAGTACTTGCTGCGTATGTCCCCTTTAAACTTTTCACCTCTCATCTTGAATGCATGACCTCTCATTATTGAATCCCTTACCCTGGGAAATAGCTTATCTCTATCTACCCTGTCTATACCCTTCATGATTTTGTAGACCTCAATCAGATCCCCCCTCAATCTCCTTTTTTCTAATGAAAACAAACCTAACCTACTCAACCTCTCTTCATAGCTAGCACCTTCCATACCAGGCAACATCCTCATAAATCTTCTCTGCATCCTTTTCAAAGCATCCACATCCTTCTGGTAATGTGACAAACAGAAGTGTACACAATATTCTAAATGCGGCCAAACCAATGTCTTATACAATTTTAACATGACCTGCCAGATCTTATACTCAATACCCCATCCGATACCATATGCCTTCTTGACCACTCTATCCACTTGTGCAGCCACCTTCAGGGTACAATGGACCTGAATTCCCAGATCTCTCTGTTCATCAATTTTTCCCAAGGCTCTTCCATTTACAGTATAGCTGGCTCTATAATTAGACTTCCCAAAATGCAATACTTCACATTTGCCTGGATTGAACTCCATCTGCCACTTCTCCACCCAACTCTCCAGTCCATCTATATTCCCCTGTATTCTTTGACAGTCCCCTATGCTTTCTGTTACTCCACCAATCTTCGTGTCGTCTGCAAACCAATATTGCCCTCTTCTAGATCAGACCAATAATGCCCTCTTCTAGATCATTTATGTATATTACAGACAATAGAGGCCCCAACACTGACCCCTGTGGAACACCACTGGTCACCTTTCTCCATTTCGAGAAACTCCCTTCAACTACTACTCTCTGTCTCCTGTTGCTCAACCAGTTCTTTACCCACCTAGCTAGAACACCCTGCACACCATGCGACTTCACTTTCTCCATTAGTTTACAATGGGGAACCTTATCAAACGCCTTACTAAAGTCCATGTATATGTCATCAACAGTCCTTTCTTCATCTAACAACTTGGTCACTTCCTCAAAGAACTCTATTAAGTTGGTAAGGCATGATCTACCCCACATAAAACCATGTTGCCTATCACTGATAAGCCCATTCTTTTCCAAGTATAAATAGATTTTATCCCTCAGTACCTTCTCCAGCACATAGGTAATGATGCTCATTTGGACAGGTGGTATAGGCACGATGGACTGAATGGCCTCCTTCTGTGCTATAGAAATTCTGGGATTCTACGATCTATGAATCAATAATGACTGCTCTTTGTTTGATAATGAGATTGTTTATAGTTTACATTCACCGGAGCCAAGTATAACACATCTGGATTATAGCACTGCTTCCTCAGACTGAGTAACAAGCCATGGGGAACTAATTCATTGTTAGGTGGGTAGTGAGTGACAAAAGTTCAAGGTATGCCCTCTTAAAGGTTCAGCTTTAGGTGGATTAGGCACACTCAATCTATCAATTCAACAAACAATTTCAATCTGTGGGGCTCAGCCAATCAGCGGAGGAGTAGTCGTTCTGATATTTATTATGTTCCAAACAGAGAGCCAACTTGGAGATGATAGCACAGAGATAATGGAGTCAAATCCCTCCTCAGCAGCTGATGGAAATAAAAACAATGAATAACATATAGAGTCAGTCATCTCACTGATGGAGACCACGAGACTACCATCAATGATCATAAATATGAATCGGGCTCACTCATATCCTTTAGGGAGGGAAATCTGCCACCCTTACTTGGTCTGTCTTAGGGGTGACTTCAAATCCACAGCAATGAGGTAGACTCTTAACTTCCCTCTAAAGTAGCCACTCAGTTCAGATGCAATGAGTGGTGGGCGACAGATGTTGGCCTTGCCAGTGATGCCCATGCCGTTGGATGAAGCTTTAGCTTTAGCTTTACAAATCTATTTTCAATTGCTGATAAAGAACAATGTAAGTACAAACTATACTATAATCATAAGTAAACAAACAGAATAAGGTTTAAGTGCATCTCACTTTTCAACGTGTCCATCCTGCTCGATCCGTTTGCCACACGACTATCAGTAGATGGAGTTGTAATGGGCACCTTTAAGCAGAAAGATATCAGAGCATTTTCAATTTAAATTTTCCCTGTTGCAATGTCTTGCTTTTGCAAATAGTTACTAACTTACAGAAACATTTTGGAAACAGACTCACAACATAACACACAGAATGACTGCATGTGCAGATCAGAAGCTGGGAATTCTGCAGCGATTCACTTCCTAATTCCCCATAACTTGTCCGCCATCTACATGGCATGAGTCAGGAGTGTGGTGGAATACTCCTGCCTGGATAACTGCAGCTCCAAGAATACATATGAATCTCGACACCACCTCGGACCCATTTGAGCAGCCCTCTCCACCACTGACACTCAGTAACAGCGGTGTGTGCCATCTACATGACGCACGGCAGAAATTCACTGGAGCTGCTTAGAAAGCACCTTCTGTGTCCTCAATCATTACAAGGGGATTGCAAAATGTGAATGAAAACATCTTGCTAAAATTGTATAGGACTTTGGCAATACCACATGGTAAATTCAATAAGCAGTTTTAGATTTCCACATTTATGGAGGGAAGTACTTGTGTTGAGGTAACAATGCAAAAGATTAGTCCCTGTGATGAGGGGGTTGTGCACAATGAAGGGAGGCTGAGCAAATTGGACCTGAATTCTCTGGAGTTTAGAAGAATGAATGGTGATCACATTGAAACATACAAGATTCGGAAGGGACCTTGATAGAGCAGACACTGAGAGATTGCTTCTGGTTGTCAGGAATATGAAACATGAGCTGGGGAGGGGCCCAGTTTCTGGATAAGGGGCTGATCATTTAAGACTGAGCTGAAGAGAAATTCTTTCCCTCAAACAAGGGTGAGCAGGAAAGTGCAGCTGATCCCAAGATGAGCCATCATCATAAGATGGCAGGGAAGGCTCGATGGTCGAAATGGCCTACTCCTGCTCATACCTCTCATGTTGTTATGAGTTTGTATCTTTGACCTTGCCAACAATGTCCACATCTCCTGAAAGAACTAAAAAATACATCTTTTTGTGCTTGTATATTAATCAAAAGGAACATTTATTAATTGGGAAATTAATGAAAAATCTGTGTTCAGGTGATGAAATTCAGGCTAATAGCAAGAGATTCAGTCTGTGTAAAAATGTTCATTAAATATATAAGAAGGTCTAAGCTAGGTCGAGTGGTGATAATGGTTTCAATGAAACAGGAAGATTAATGGACATAAAGGAACAAGAAGTTTCATATAAGTGTTGGCTGCAAGTCAGGAATAATTACAAAGATGCTTTTAATGAACTGAGTGTTAATGTGGTAAACATCCATTTGGGAAGGGAAGAGGAAGGAGTTGACATGTCTTTCACATTGGTACATTCACAAAGTTCAATACTAAAAACCCAATGCAGCATCACATTTACCTCGGGCAGACCGGTCCCTTCTCAGTTAGGTATGTGTGTGTGTGTGTGTGTGTGTGTGTGTGTGTGTGGTGCTGGAAAAGCACAGCAGGTCAGGCAGCATTCAAGGAGCAGGAAAATCGACGTTTCGGGCAAAAGCCCTTCATCAGGAATGAAGCTTGTGGTCTGGGGCTGAGAGATAAATGGGAGGGGGTGGGGTTTGGGGAAAGGTAACTTAGAAAGTGATAGGTGGATGAAGGTGAGGGAGAAGGTGATAGGTTGGGGGGTAAGTGATGGATGGGTCCGGAGGGCGGTGCTGAGTAAGAGGCTTGGGCCTGGGATAATGTGGGGGGAGGGGAAATGAGGAAGCCGTTGAAATCCACATTTATCCCATGTGGTTGCAGGGTCCCAAGGCGAAAAATGAGGCGTTCCTCCTCCAGGTGTCGGGTGGTAACGGTTTGGTGATGGAGGAGGCCCAGGACCTGTATGTCCTTGACGGAGTTGGAGGGGGAGTTGAAGTGTTCATCCAGGGGGCGGTGGGGTTGGTGGTTGCAGGTGGCCCAGAGATGTTCTCTGAAACGATCTGCAAGCAGGCGTCCTGTCTCCCCAGTGTAGAGGAGACCACACTGGGTGCAACGGATGCAGCAGATGACATTGGTAGAGATACAGGGTAAATTTCTGACGGAGGTGGAAGGATCCCTTGGGGCCTTGGACGGAGGTGAGGGGAGTGGTGTGGGCACAGGTTTTGCACTTCCTGTGATGGCAGGAAAGGTGCCAGGAGTGGGGGGGTATGGGTTGGTGGGGGTGTAGACCTGATGAGGGAGTTGCAGAGGAAACGGTCTTTTCAGAACATTGATAGGGGTAGGGAGGGAAATGTATGTCTGGTGGTGGGGTCCGTTTGGAGGTGATGGAAGTGGAGAAGGATGATGCGATGTACGCGGAGGTTGGGGTGCAAGGTAAGGACCAGGGGGTTCTGTCCTTCTTGCGTTGAGAGGGGTGGGGTCAAGTGCAGAGGTGCGGGAAGTGGAGAAGATGTGCCTGGAGGGCATCATCAACCGCGTGTCTGTGTGTGTATTTGTGTGTGTGTGTGTCCATATATGGCCCAGCCTTGCAGCAATTCACATCAGCTATTCTCAGCGTGCACACAAACACACTCAATTATCGAGGACAGCTTATATTTTCTGTGGCCTGAAGGAGCCTGAGTTCTGAAGGGCTCTAATGGTGTATGGTAATGTCCCAACCTCTGAACTAGGAGCCAGAACATCTCTGAAGAGGTTAGTTTGGGTATTTAAAAAAAGAGTCTGCTCTCCATATTTACTTTGGCAGTACAAGGTTGCAGCCCTGATGTTAATTTTTGATGATTTCCTAGCATCTCAGGCCTGTGCTCCTGATCTCTGCGCCCACAGTGAGGAGGAAGGGGTGTGGGGCAAGGGCTACAAATTGGAGGGACCTCCCCTGGGCTTGGCCAAGAGAGTCATTACCATGTCTGGAGAACAAGCCATGTAGGGGATTGTTAGACCTGCCTGCCTGGTAATGTTCAGATGTTCCGTCTATGTCTAAGTGTACATCGAGAGGTGGCATACTGCCCATGGGTACATCCTTGAGGTCTTTAGTAACCTGCGGGCACTGTGGACCTTAGAGTCCCTCTCCCCAAAACGGCACTTGAATTGAAATTTCACTGAATGTTATGGTGCAGGAGGCCATTCGGTCCATTGTACCAGCACTGGCTCTTCAAACGAGCATCATTCCTTAGCTTCAATCCCTTGCCTTTCCCCAATACCCTTGCACACTCTTTCTATCCAAGTAATCATCTGATATGTTGAAGTTTCATTTAGAATTTGACTTTTCCTATGTTACAGTCCACATTTGAGCGACTGTCCATTGGTTAATCAGTGAATTTAGTTCATTTGACTTTGCAAAAACAGGATAGACACTAAGTCGACACAGCATCAGCACTAGAAATGCCTTCATTGTTCTCTCGATCTGACCGGAAACCTTTAATCACATTATGGCAAACTCAGCTCTTCGAACACAGCTATCGAACACTGAAAGTCAGACTGGCTAATGACAGACAGTGTGGGCAAACAGCATCTGTAGCCAGAGATGGTAAAAGATCAAAACCCACTGAGTTAACAAAGTGACTTGTGAAAAATATCCTAACCAGCTAACCTAAAGTAACTGTGTGTCTGTACTTTGCATCTTGAGCAATGGCCAATCACTGATGATGGATTCTCTCACTGAAAAGGATCAATAACATCTCAAGAGAGCATTTCTGGAACTAATCAATCAATGGAATTGATGAGAATCTTTTTCAGTTCATCACTAATGATTTGTGTCAACTGTATGAGACATTTTGCAGTGTCACAAAGGGTCAGTTAACCTGCAGATACAGGTTAGTCATGTTGACACTGTTGTAACATTAGAAACACAGCAGCTGACTGGCACACAGCAAGATCCCATTTATGGTAATCCCACAGATGATAAAGCCACCCATAGTAAACCCACCTATGGTAATCCCACACAAGGCAAACCCACGCATGGTAATTCCACACATGGTTATCCCACACATGGCAAACCCATACATGGCAAACCCATACATGGCAAACCCATACATGGCAAACCCACACATGGTAATCCCACCCATGGTAAACCCACACATGACAAACACATACATGGTAAACCCACGCATGGTAAATCCACACATGGTAAACCCACGCATGGTAAATCCACACATGGTAATCCCCCACATGGTGAATCCACTCATGGCAATCCCATGCATGGTAATCCCATGCTTGGTAATCCCATGCATGGTAATCCCACACATGGTAAACTCATGCATGGTAAACCCACACATGGTAATCCCACATATGGCAAACCCACCCATGGTAATCCCACACATGGCAAACCAATGCAAACACATGTGGGTTTCCTCCAGGGGCTCCCGTTTCCTCCCACATTCCAAAGATGTGCAGGTTAGGGTGGATTGGCCATGCTAAATTGCCTATAGTGTTCAGGAATGTGCAGGTTAGGTGGATTAGCCATAGGAGAAAGTGAGGTCTGCAGACGCTGGAGATCAAAGCTGAAACTTTATTGCTGGAACAGCACAGCAGGTCAGGCAGCATCTAGGGAACAGAAGATTCGACGTTTCGGGCACATGCCCTTCTTCAGGAAGGATTAGCCATAGGAAATGCATGGTTACAGGGATAGGGTAGGGAGTGTCGGTCTGGGTGGGGTACTGCTTGGAGGGTTGGTATGGACTCGATGAGCCAAACGGCCTATTTCCACACTATAGGCATTCTATGATAATGCCCAGATAATCTGATTTTGTGGTGTTAGATTGAGGGACAATTATTTGGCTGAGACACTAGGAATATCCACTGTTCATTTTCAAAAGAGTGCCATGGACTCTTTTACATTCTCTGGAGAGTGTTGACAGGACCTCCCTCTCACATCTCATCTGAAAGACATCGCCTCTGACAGCGCAGTATCTCAGTTCCTATGAAAGAAGTCACTAGTAAGAAAGAGGGGACTTGATATTGTGGATATAGGAGGAAGGTTTCCTCTTGTGGGAGGCACCAGTGGGAGAACTTGAAGAGGACTAGGGGACACGGTTTAAGAGGGAAACGAAGAGAATGTTTCTTTTTCAGGGAGTTATTAATCAGTGGAATGTTGTTCCTAGAATGCAGTGCTTCATTGAGCTTATTCAGGGTTGGGTTGGACAAATGTTTACCAGATACGGAAGTTAAGGGCTGTGGAGGGACAAACTAGAAAGTGGAGTTGAGACCGCAAGCAGATGAGCCCACTATCTTATAGAATTGTCATGATGGGTTGAATGGCCTCATCCAGCTCCTATGTTCCAAGTATGATATTAGTTATTAAATAATACAAACAGCAAAGAAACTGTCAGGATCCCTAAAGAGTTGAAATGTTGGGAGGTGGTGGATGGGGAGAGTGGAGAGGATGGAGGTGTAATTTCTCTGAACTTGAGTCTCTATACTGGATGGTGTCAGGGACCAGGTTGGATGTTTGTTCTGCTGCATGCTTTGAGATCATTCTAATAGTCACACTTTTTAGAGAGCTTCGTTTGTCTTATTTTTGGTTAGGTGTGATAAATTTTGTGTTCTGTTCTTAAAGAAAATCTGCAGCCTCTCATGAGTATGTCATAGAGTCCCACAGCACGGAAACAGGCCTTTTGGTCCAAACTGGTCCATGTCAACCAAAATGTCCATCCACACTAACCCCAGTTCCCTGCACTTGCCCCATATCCCTCTAAACCTTTCCTATCCATGTATTTGTCCAAATGCCTTTTAAATGTTGTAAATGTACCCGCCTCAATCACTTCCGCTGGCAGCTGTGATTAGATTAGATTACATTACTCATCCCATATGCGTACCACACTTTGTGTAAAAAAAGTTGCCCCTCAGATTCCCTTTTATTCTTTCCCATCTAACCTTAAACTGATGCCCTCCAGTCCTCAATTCCCCAACTCCCGGAAAAAGGCTGAATGCATTCACCCTAACCATGCCTCTCATGATCTTATACACCTCTATAATGTCCCCTCTCAGTATCTTACCCTCTAAAGAAAAAAGTCCTAGCTTATCCAACCTCTCCCGATAACTCAGGCCATTGAGTCCTGACAAGGTCCTTGTAAATTTCTTCTGAACTCTTTCCAGGTTAATAACATCCTTCCTATAGCAAGGTGACCAAAACTGAACACAATACTTAGTCACTAACTGCCGCATTGACTCACTAAACAACAGAGAACACATATGATCTATCAAGGCAGATTTCACTCTGCAATCTGACTTGTCCAGTTGTACTAACAGCTAGGATCATAGCAGTAGCCATGTGAAAAGTCTCTGCTAGGATGTTGGAATGAGTATACTCAGAGTATGCTGTTCTGTAGCCACGCCATGTACTTCTTGTTTAAAGGAAACTGAGCTGTTTGGTCTGAGCTTGCACATAGATCCAAAGAATCCACAGTAAAACTCCATTCTTTCTAAATCTGAGGAGTGCTCCTGTCTTCCCATGAGCAATACCATAGGAGGTGGAATTGCAAACTAAATAAAAAAGCCAGCATGAGGCCTTGGAGGAGGGTGAAACAAATTACATGATCAAGTAGGTCAGTCCTTTTTATTCTTAATACTTAAATAGTAATTTACTAAAGAGGGTATGGAGGTGATTTACAAAGATGTTGCCCAGTCTGTAAAAATGCCCAGCTCTGAGAAAAAGGTGGGTTGTCTGGGGTTGTTCTCTCTGGAGCACGGGAGCTGGTGTGGGTCAGGAAGATGGGAGGGAGATTTGATTGAGGGGTACAAGATTGAGTTGGAATGTAAAAGCAGCGATGTGCTACTGAGAATTTATAAAGCTCTGGTTGGGCCCCATTTAGAATACTGTGTCCAGTTTTGGGCCCCACATCTCAAGGAGGACATAGTGGCACTGGAGCATGTCCAACAGGGATTCACACGGATGATCCCTGGAATGGTAGGCCTGACATACGATAAAGGCTGAGGATCCTGGGATTGTCTTCATTAGAGTTTAGAAGGTTGAGGGAGATCTAATGGGAACTTTCAAGATAATTCATGGCTTAGAAAGGATGGACGCTGGGAATTTGTTTCCGTCAGGAGGGGATACTCGGACCCATGGGCACAGCCTTAGAATTAGAGGGGGTCAATTTAGAACGGAAATGAGGAGACATTTCTTCAGCCAGAGAGTGGTGGGCCTGTGAAATTCATTGCCACGAAGTGCAGTGGAGGCCGGGACGTTAAATGTCTTCAAGGTAGAGATTGATAAATTCTTAACCTCACAAGGAATTAAGGGCTACGGGGAGAGTGCGGGTAAATGGCATTGAAATGCCCATCAGCCATGATTGAATGGCAGAGTGGACTCAATGGGCTGAATGGCCTTACTTCCATTCCTATGTCTTATGGTCTTATGGTGCTAAGATTCACAGGGGCTTGCATTGAGTAGATGCAAAGGGCCAATGTATTAAGCAGAGAAGCCAGTGACTGGGGGCATAGATTTAAAGTGATCTGCAGAAACGTTAGAGGACAGTGAGGGTGATAGGGGTCTGGAACACACTGCCTGAAAGGCAGAAATCTTTGATTCACTTACAAGGGGTGCAGGATCTGCACCTTAAGTGTTGTAACCTGCAGACTACAGAAATTGGGTACAAAACTGGTCTGACAGTAGGAGACAGAAGGAGGTGGTGGAAGGTTGTTTTTCAGACTGGAGGCCTGTGACCAGTGAAGTGCCGCAAGGATTGGTGCTGGGTCCACTGTTGTCCGTCATTTATAGAAATGACATGGATGAGAACATAGGGGGCATGTGGATGACACCAAAATGGTGGTGTAGTGGACAGTGAAGAAAGCTTTCTAAGAGTACAATGGGATCTTGGCCAGATGGCTAAGGAGTTTAATTCAGATAAATGTGAGGTATTTTGGTAGTGCAAACCAGGGTAGGACTTACACAGTTAATGGTAGGGAACAGAGAGACCTAGGGGTGCAGGTTCATATTTCCTAGAAAGTGGTGTCACAAGTAGACAGGGAGTTGAAGAAGGTGTTTGGCACACTAGCCTTCATCAGTCACAGCATTCATTACAGGAGTTGAGACGTCATGTTACAGATGTACAAGACATTGGTCAGGCCACATTTAGAGTACGGCATGCATTTCTAATTACCCTGCTATAGGAAGGATGTTATTAAACTGGAAAAGGTGCAAAAAAGATTTACAAGGATGTTACTGAGACTGGAGGGTTTGGGTTATAACAAGAGGGTGGATAGGCTAGGACATTTTTAACCTGGCACGTCAGAGGCTGAGGGATGACCTTATAGAGGTTTATAAAATCATGAGGGGCATGGATAGGGTAAATATTAAGGTCTTTTCCCTGGAGTGGAGGAGTCTAAAACCAGCAGGCATAGGTTTAAGATAAGGGGGAAAGACTTAGACGGGACCTACAGAGCAACTTTTTCACACAGAGGGTGGTGCATGTGTGGAATGAGCTGCCAGAGGGAGTGGTAGAGGTGGGCACAATTACAACATTTCAAAGACGTTTAGACAGGTAAATGGCTAGGAAAAGGTTTAGAGGGATATGGGCCAAATGGAGGCAAATGGGACTAGTTCAGTTTAGGAAACCTGGTCAGCATGGACGAGTTGGGCCGAAGGGTCTGTTTCTGTGCTGTATGACTCTATGACTAAATGCTGTACAGTGGGACTGGACTGGGTGGATTATACTGTGGCCAGCTCAGACACAATGGGTCAGTGACCTCTTTGTGTGCCACAAATGCCTTACAATTCTAATGTAAAGAATATTAATATAAGTGTCTACCCTGATGTCTAAAATTGAAAATGCAATAGTTCACATTAAGATATAGTCATGTTTTAATCATTTTAAATTAAGAAAATAAATTGAGGAGGGCTTTTATTTCTTTATTAGATGCCTGTGTCAGTGAATTACTTTTATTTTTCATAAGTATGTATGGCACAGCATTTGCAGGATAGTTAATGTAAATGCTACATTTCCAAGAGGATTTATGGGAGATTGATATTTCCATAACCTTTGTTTCATCCTTCCATCAGTCTATTTTTGGGATTAAAGCTGTTGGCTTTATTCAGCCCACTGTGATCTTCTCATTTGTTTAGAACAGACAGGGTTTATACAAAGTGCTACAATTAATCAATCTCACACCGTGTTGCGAACGAGGAGTGAAGACCACATATTGTCTTCAGGTGAAGAGGGGGTTTGGAAGGACAGGAATAATTGGACATGTGCATTTGTAATCAACCATGTTATTTATGTGGATATAATTCACGTCAAAGGCACATGTACTGTGCTTTGCTTTGCACTATGCTTCTCTGGTCAGCGAACAACCCCTCTTTCTCCAGTGTCTCACACAGCTAATAAGTTTGATGCCTGACACTGTCCCAGTAAATCCCCTCTGCAGTCTTCTCCTGGGCAGCATTCCCTGATCCTTTCCCTCCATGTCATTGTGAAACAGAAGCCAGAGGGTGAAGGGAGAACTGGAAGCAGCTGTAATAAAGCAGGTTTGTTTTACCTCTTTCAATGCATCACTGGCAAAGTCGGCATCCTAATTGCCCCTGAACTGAGAAAATTGCAGGGTTCTTTTCTCCAGAGGGCAGTTAAGAGTTAACCACGACACTGCAGGTCTGGACCAAATCCAAAGTAGTGTAGGTTGGTGTGGATTGGCCATGCTAAATTGCCCCATAGTGTCCAGGGATGTACGGGCTAGGTGGATTAGCCATGGGAAATGCAAGGTTACAGAGATATGGTAGGGGGACACGTCTGGGTCGAATGCTCTTTGGAGGAGCGGTGTGGACATGATGGGCCAAATGGCCTACTTCCACAGCCCAGGGATTCTGTGATTCTAAGTAAGATTGTAGCAGATTTCCTTCCTTCGAGCAAATTAGTGAACCAGATGCCTTTTTACAACCACAGTCACCGTCACTGAGACTGGTTTTCAAATCCAGATTTATTAATTGAATTTAAATTGCCAGTGTGGGATGTGAACCCAGAGCTTTACCCTGGATTGCCAGCCCATTGACATTACCACCACACCATCATCACCCCAACATCACTAAGGAACAAAGTTGACCGGAAAGGGAAATAGATTTGGACAACTTCCGTCTGGCAAAGACAGTGAGTTGTTTTACTGATTTTGTTCACTTCATGCAGACCCATCATGACAGAATGTGATATTTTCCAATAAAGAGGATTAGGTGTCTTATATTTAATTGATTGATTTAGATTTTCCCTCTTAACACTCCATTCTCGAATCTATTATTAAACTTATCTTTTGGATCATTACAACACAGAAGGAGGACATTTGGCCCATCATGTCCAATCCAAATCCACAAAGATCTGACAGCATGAATGCCATTCTCCTGCTCTTGGTCCATTGCCCTGGAGGCTGTGGAAAAGCAAGTGACTATCTAAATGCAGTCTAAATGCTGTGAGAATTTCTGACTCAACCCCTCTTTCAGGCAATAAGTTCCTAACTCCTATCACCTCCTGAGAAAAAATTCTCCTGAATGTTCTAGTTAGTCATCTACCTCTTACCTTAAATCCATACCTGCTGCTTATTGAACTCTCTGCTTTGGAGCAAGTATCTCCCTATCCATCCCATCTCTGCCCCTCATAATCTTATACATCCCTAGCAGGTCCTCCCTCAACCTTTGCTACTCTAAGGAAAACTACCCAGCCTGTCCAATCTTTCCTCATAGCTTAGACCTTCTAGCCCAGGCAACATCCTGGTAAATCTCCTCTAAACTCTCTCGAGTGCAATCGCATCCTTCCTATAATGTGATGATCAGAATTGCACACCAGTTTCAGGCAAACCAGCATCTTGTACAACTCCAGCATAATCACCTTGCTTTTCATAGAACCTTACCATAGAACCCCCACAGTGTGCAGACAGGCCATCTGACCCAACAAGGGCACACTGACTCTCTGAAGAGTATCTCACCCAGACTCATTCCACTACCCTATTATTCTACATTTACCCCTGATTAATAAACCTAGCCTACACATCCCTGAACACTATTGGCAATTTCCCAAGGCCAATCCACCTAACCTGCACATCTTCGGACTGTGGGAGGAAACCCACACAAACTCAGGGAGAATGTACAAATTCCACGCAGCCACCCAATGCTGGAATTGTATCTGGGTCCTGGTGCTGTAAGGCAGCAGTGCTAGCCACTGAGCTTCTGCCCATCCCCCCTTTTATTTTCATTGCCTCAGCTAATAAAGGCACAAATCCCAATTCCCTTCGTAACCACCTTATCCACTTACCCTGCTACCTTCAGGGATCTGTGGATAGCACACCAATGTTCCTCTGATCTTCAGTACTTTCTAAGGCCCTATCGTACATATTGTAATCCCTTGCCTTATTCGTTCTGACTAACTGCAATACCTCACACTTTCCACCTGACCAGTCCATTGCCATTGTCCTGCAGTTTACAGCTAACCTCCTCACTCTTTACCACCTGAAAAACTGTCATGCAAACTTTCCAAGCAACCTCCTACATTTAAGTACTAAGTATTAAATACTTAATTAAAATGAAGTGTAATATTTATCTTCAAAATCGTTTATCTAAAAGCATGTAAGAAAGAAATCGCCTACTTTTGTGAAGAATAAAGTTGATATCTGTTTTAAAGTTTGATTATGGATAAATATGGAGAAGATGAGGACTACAAATTCTGGAGAGTCAGAGTTGATGCAGTGTGATGCTGGAAAAGCACAACAGGTCAGGCAGCATCAGGGAACAGCAGAGTCAGGTCCTGATGAAGGGTCCTGCTGAAACGTCAACTCTCCTGCTTCTCAGATGCTGCCTGACTTGCTGTGCTTTTTCCAGCACCACACTCTATCGACTCTTATGGATAAGCATGAATACATATTAAAAAGGAACCCTCATGATCCAAACCAACTTGTGCTACATCTGAATAATAACAAACACTAAAAAAAATTATTCACCAACAGTAACTGAACTGTACAACATCCATTCCATATGCTGTGTATCTCTTACTTGTTTAGTGCTGTCACTGCTATCAGTCCTCTGTTTCAGCTCCAAAGTCTTGGAAATTAGATTGTGACCCAAAGTTAGGTTGAGTCTCGGTGTTAGATATTCGGGGAAACCACGCTCAGTGTGTCCTGAGACAGATTTGAAATGAAGCAAGTGTGAAGAATCTGAAAGGCAAGATTAGCTATCAATCTGAGATCATTTATATCGTTTGGTCATTGACTTCAGGCAACACAGTTTCTCTATATTCAAAAATCCACTACTTTTTTTTTAGATTACTTACAGTGTGGAAACAGGCCCTTCGGCCCAACAAGTCCACACCGACCCGCCGAAGCGCAACCCACCCATTCCCCTACATTTACCCCTTTTACCTAACGCTACGGGCAATTTAGCATGGCCAATTCACCTGACCTGCACATCTTTGGACTGTGGGAGGAAACTGGAGCACCCGGAGGAAACCCACGCAGACACGGGGAGAACGTGCAAACTCCACACAGTCAGTCGCCTGAGTCGGGAATTGAACCCGGGTCTCTGGCGCTGTGAGGCAGCAGTACTAACCACTGTGCCACCGTGCCGCCCACAAATAATTACTCTGTAATTATCCTTCTGCGAACACAAGCCTTTCAATTAAATTCTTGAAGCTTCCACGGAACGCGACCTGCCATTCATTCTCAAGGAACCAAGTAAAGCTAGATCTTTACCTCAGGTCAAAATTGACAAAAACACAGCTGGACATTTCTGTCTCCATTTCCAAGAAAGGTTCAGGCTCTCAATTAATGTTCAAAATTATTGAATGCTTACGTGATTACAAGGAAGAAAGTACATCTATTGGTGCACACTGGCTCCCTTCCACCCCACGTGACCGTTTAGAAGACCCTCCCTAAATTTCTCATCACCATAATTTTTTATCCATCTTCAAGAGGCTGGAAACTCTTCCGTGCACACACAGGTTACCTTTCTTCTTACCTGGCTTGGAGCTTTCATTTCTCTAGTTTCTAAAGCAACTTGGAGTGTTTATTACCTAATGCCACAATGTGGATGTAGGCTGTTTATGTAGGTTGTGAGATGCATTTGCAATAATTGGACACAAGAGAAAAGAAGCACTGAAGGTTTTCAGCCGGACAACTGAGAAACTCTTAGATTGTATGAAACAAGTGGCAAACACTGTCTTCAACCTTTTAAAAACAGTGGTGTGCGTATGTTCTCTGTGGCCCGTTGCAACATGCTTCTACCTCCTGAATTATAGATCAGATAGAGCACAGAAGGAGGCCATTCAGTCTATTGGGTATGTGTTGGCTCTGTGTAAAAGAAACTCATCTAATCCCCCTCTCCAACCCTTTCCCCACAGACCTGCACATAAATTCTGTTCAGATGATTATCCAATTCTCTTTTGAAATCTAGAACTGAACCTCACACCATTACAGTTCTCAAACAAATCATTCCAGATCCTGACCACTGGAAATGGAGTCCCACATAAACTGGGTGGTGAAGAAGGTATTTGGCACACTTACCTTTATTGGTCAGAGTACTAGTACAGGAGTTGGGAGGTCATGTTGCGGCTGTACAGGACATTGGTTAGGCCACTGTTGGAATATTGCATGCAAATCTGGGCTCCCTCCTGTAGGAAGGATGTTGTGAAACTCGAAATGGTTCAGAAAAGATTTGCAAGGATGTTGCCAGGGTTGGAGGGTTTGAGCCATAGGGAGGGGCTGAATAGGCTGGGCCTATTTTCCCTGGAACATCAGAGACTGAGGGATGACTTCATAGACTTTATATATGACTTCAGATAAAATCATGAGGAGCATGGATAAGGTGCACAACCAAGGTCTTTTTCCCAGGATTGGGGTTTCCAAAACTAGAGGTCATAAGTTTAGGGTGAGAGGGGAAAGATTTAAAAGAGACTGAAGGGCAATGTTTTCTTTCAGAGGGTGATGTGTGTATGGAGGAATGAACTGCCAAAGAAAGTGGTGGAGGCTGGTACAATGACAACATTTAAAAGGTATCAGGATGGATACATGAATAGGAAGGGTTTAGGTGGATATGGACCAAATGCTGGCAAATGAGTCTAGATCAGTTTAAAATATCTGGTCAGCATGGATGAGTTGGAAGGGTCTGTTTCTGTGCTGTATAACTCGATGGGTCTATGACTCACTGTGTGAAGAGCTTCTCCTCATGCTGTTTCACTTGTCAATCAGCAATCTCAGCTATTCAACACTTTGACAAAAACAGTTTCTCTGTAAATGCTATAAAGCGGGGGCAGGAGTGGTGGGATCGGGGTGTTTGCTTGCATGAATCATTAAAAGGACAGATTGATAGAGCAGTATCCAAGCCTTTATAAATAGAGGCAGTCCAAGAGCAATGAGGCAATGTTAATCTTAAATATATTACTAATTTCACCTCAGCTGGAGTATTTGGGGAATAAGACAAGGTAGTCATAATGTCACGACTAGTACTGCAGATGCCCAGGCTTAAATTCTTCCAGTATGGTTTTGAATCCTACATAGACTACTGCTGGGATTAAAATTCAATTAATAAATCCATAATTAAAAGTTAGTCTCAGTAACATTCAACGATAGTTTTATAGTCATTGTTGTAAACAGTAATGTTTGCTGTGATATCGCATTTATCTCTGATCTCACCAGCATAGATCTTTATGAGAGTTATGTTATGATATGCCTGTATATAAAAGGATCAGCCCCACCTTGATTGGCTGCTCCTGTACTTTGTAATTCAGCAGAAAGGTAGCCAATCACGTGAGCCCAGACTATAGCAATGGCTGTGATAAAATTATTCGATATTTAATTGCACTATGAATGAATCTTCTGATACCTGTTCTCAGTAAAGACTCCAGTCTCTATATTCAGGGAACCAGGGTTAACATAACATTGTGTCTCCAGACATTACATCAATGTCCTTGAGGTCTGGTCTCCATGTGACTCCAGATGTGTGGCAATGGCATTGATTCTTCACTGCCCTCTGAAATGGCCGAACATGCCACTCAGTTGAAGGGCAATTAGAATTGAGTGACAAATACTGGGCTTGCCAACGACTCCCATTTGCAGGAAAGTATAAAGAGAGGAAAGATGCTGGGCTCCACACTGTGCAAGTCATTGAAGAAAGTGCAGTAAAAGGTTCACATGAGTGGTTCCAGGGATGAAGAATTTCCATTTCAAAGACAGGTTAGATTGGCTGGCACTGTTTTCCTTAGAGAATGGAAAGGTGGGAGGAAATCAGATTGAAGTGATTAAAATCATGACGGTTCTGGAGAGGAGAAATAGGGCCAAACTGTTCCCACTGATGAAAGAGAGAGCACAAATTTAAAGCAATAAGCAAAAGACACAGAACTGAAAGGAGGGAGAGTGGTTAGGATCTGGAATACACTGTGTGGTAGAGGCAGGTTCAATCACAGCACTCAAGAGGCAATTGGAATTTCCATCTGAAAATGAAGAACATGCAGGATAACAGGGAGAAAGCAGGGGAGCAGCACTCCCTGAGATGATCATTCAGAGAGCTAGTGCCATTGTGATGGGCCAAATGGCCTACATTTGCTCTAGAATAATTCTGCGAACCCATGAAACGTGATCTAGGCCCCTCATGGTTACAGGCACCCAAACAAATCTAATTTTCATCTGCTCCTGGGATGTAGGTGTCATTGTCTAAGCCAGCAACCTACTCAACCAATTTCAATTTGTCAATTAAAAATGAAATCTGCACTTTCCTTGATAATTGAAGTCAGCAGCAGTTTAAATCCCGCTATGTTAGTTGGTGGAATTTAATTTCTACTCTCAAAAATGATACATCAGTTATTGCAAACGTCTTAACTGTTAACTACCCTCTGCCAAGCAAAGCACTCAATTCGAGGGGCAATTAGGGATGGGCAACACATGCCAGCCTTGCCAGTGACACCCACATCCCATAAAAGAATAAGATAAAAATGCCAGCATGTTTTGTCTTTAAAAACATGGCGGTGAGATGCTTCCTTTGATAAAACTGAGTGTCTTGTGTTATGGGCCGGACCAAACAAGACTCAAAATATATTCAGAAGGTAATCTTGACACCAACTTTTTCTTATTTTCAAGGTATAGGAGAGGTATTGCATGCCAGGTGCAATTCGACTGATCAAACTACTCAACGTTTCGCAGAACACACTTTATTTATATACTGGAGTTAAAATAGAAAACAAAAGAAAAAATTGCAATAATTTAACTATTGGAAAGCTCAACAGAATAGTAGATTATTTGACTGCTAAACAGTATCTGTTCCAATATAGCAAGATCCCATTAGAACGCCCTTGGGAAAAAGGCAAATTCAGTAAAATAGATCATCTCACGGGTAAATTCTCTAGCCCAGGAGAAAAAAAAAATCAAGAGAAAACTCTGAGAGAGTGAAGCATCAGGGAGAGATGTACTGCAGCTTCCAAACCTAACTTCAAGACCCCAGCAACTGCCAGAAAAAAACTGGAACTAAAAATCCTGGTTCTATGGGAGCTTGCCCCACCCATCCAGGATGCTTCTATTGTTCCTACCTCAGAAAGAAAAACAAGGCCTCACAAGATGTTTACCTTATGGGCTTTCAATAGCTAGCTTGGCGCCTTTACCTTAAAACCTCTCTTCAAGAAAAACCCGGGACCAAATTCCCCTCTCAAAGCCATAGTGTCGTCACACTGACTGGTACATTTCAGAGGGCAGTTGTCTGTCAACCACATTGCTATGGATCCGGAGTCACAGACCGGATAAGGGTGGCAGATTACTTTCCCACAAGGACATTGATGGCCCAAATGGGTTTATACAACGATCAGGTGATTTCATGCAGTGTCTTTGGAAGGGCCTTCTTTTGATTGAGGTGTGAAGTGCGATGGCGGGACTGGCATATAAAGAGAGACCGAATCAGTTCATTGAGCAATTAATTAATTAATTAATTGCAAATCCACCATTGGAGAAGTACAATAGTGGCTCTCACATGAAATGTCCATGCTCTGTAAAAAGCACCATCTATCCATCTATTCATAAACAGTAGCACGGCACAGCCATGGTATTCCAGACACCAGGACTCGGCAAACAGAGGAGGAAGAAGACAGCAGGAGAGACAGAGGAGAAAGGCTGGAGAGATTAGAAGAACATTCCGAAATGGAAATCTAGTGTGAACATTGAGAGATTACATTTTAAATGATTGTTTTATCATATAAGTGGACTTGTATTTATTCGAACAGCGTCCTATTAGATTCTTGTTTTATTCAGAAATAGGTCATTAGAGAGAAATTACTCGGTTTGCTAGTGGTCTATTTGCTCCCTGTTCAGTTGACTATATTCCCTGGCGTTTAGAAGAACGAGGGTGGGCTCTCATAGAAACCTATGAAATTCGAACAGGACTGGTCAGGATAAACGCAGGAAGAATGTTCCTGGTGACCGGGGAGTCCAGAACCAGGGGTCACAGCCTGAGGAACAAGAACAGAAATTGCTGGAAAAGCTCAACAGGTCTGACAGCATCTGTAGATAAAAAGCAGAGGTGTTGTTTCAGGTCAAGCGACCCTTCCTTAGAACGTCCCCGAGAGTGGCGAGCCTGTGGACTTCACTACCTCAGTAAGTGGAGGAGGCCAAAATATTGGATGTTTACAAGAAAGGTGTAGATATGGTTCTTTGGGTTAAACGGACCAAAAGGTATGGGGAGAAAGCAGGAACAGGGGAGTGAGTTAGATGATCGTACTGAACGATAGTGCAGGTTTGAAGGACCGAATGGCTAGTCCTACCCTGGTTTTCTATTTTTCTTCTAAACTGAGATGCCCCTCAGATGTTGGGATTAAATAAACGCTAATTGCTTTCTTCCTTTACAGAGTCAGTCGCTGTCAAGCTGATTTTCAGTGTAGGTATCAAACTATTCACGTGTTTCCAATGACCACCTTTTAAATAGAATACCAGCCTCGAATCACATTAGTCTGGAGTGTGACCACAATCACAATACACAAGCGAGATACTGTTATCTGTTGTCCAGATAATCTGGACTGCTGCTGCAACGCAGGAGAGGAGGGAGTGCCATAGAAGAATGGGAGATAGCAGCGCTATCTGCCCTGGTTCACGTGCATATAGGAGACCTTGTGACCTAAACTGAAGAGGAGCATGGCATTGTCACAACAACCCAACCCAAGATTCTTCGCACAATCCTATTTGGGCGGCACAGTGGCTCAGTGGTTAGCCCTACTGCCTCACAGCGCTAGGGACCCATGTTTGATTCCAGCCTCGGGCGACAGCGTGTGAGGAGTTTGCACATTCTCCCCGTGTCTGAGTGGGTTTCCTCCAGGTGCCCTGGTTTCCTCCCACAGACCAAAGATGGATTGGACATGGGAAATTGCCCATAGTGCCCAGGGAGGTGCATGCTAGGTGGATTGACCCTGGGAAATGCAGGGTGATAGGGTAGGGGCATGGGTCTGGCAAGGATGCCTTTCAGAGGGTCGGTGTGGATTCGATGGGCCAAATGGCTTACTTCCACACTGTAGGGATTCTATAACAATCCAAACCACCCAAACGGGTTCACCACTATTTTATCGCATTTATTGGAACCTTGGTGTTCTCACACTGACCCCAACAAAGCAAGAAAACATATTGTAGTGACAATTCCTCATCAACAACAACTAAAAGCAAAAACAGTTGATGCTGGAGATCTGAATTAGTGCGCTGGAGAAACTCAGCAAGTCTGGTAGCATCTGGGGAGATTAGGTTCCCTACAGTATGGAAACAAGCCTTTCAGCCCAACAAGTCCACACCGAGCCTCCGAAGAGTAACCCACCCAGACCCATTCCCCTACATTTACCCCTGACCATCTAACACTATGGGCAATTTAGCATGGCCAATTCACCTGACCTGCACATCTTTGGACTGTGGGAGGGAACGCGGAGCACCCGGAGGAAACCCACACAGACACGGGGGAGAATGTGTAAACTCCACACAGACAGTCACCCGAGGCTGGAACCGAACCCCAATCCCTGGCGCTGTGAAGCGACAGTGCTAACCACTGACCCATCATGCCGTCCTGAAACAGAGACAGAGACAGAAACAGTTATCATTTTGAGTCTGGTGTGACTTCTTTGGAACAGATTCTTCTCTGAACCTTTGTTTCAAAGAAGCTTCTGACTGCACTCGAAATATTCACTCTGTTTTTCTCTCTCTACAGACCTGCTGAGTCTCTCCAGCAATTACTATTCTTATTTCAGTGAAGGCTACTTGCATTCATGTAGCACCTACATGCAGTAAGGTGTTCGAAGACACTTCACAGGAGTGTTGTCAAACTAAATTTAAGAGTCTTTCATTAATAATGAAGCACTTTGGAACATCCCTGGGCAGGGAGAGGGCCGGGGTGTGTGTGAAAGGCACTAAAAATACAAAATCTTTTCTCTTTCAGCTTCACCAAATGTTCGAGCAAGCGGCTTGAAGAATAAGCTTCTACTGTTGGAATGAAAGGAATAGAACATAAGAAATAGGAGCAGGAGGAGGCCAGTCAGCCCATCAGATTTGCTCTGCCACTCCATAAGATCATGGCTGATCTATTCCAACACCATTTTCCTGGCAATATTTCCCTATTGCTTGCTAATTCCAATCTGTAAAAATCTCCTGAGCTCAACATACTCAGTCTCCACAGTCTTTTAGATTACATTACAGTGTGGAAACAGGCCCCTCGGCCCAACAAGTCCACACTGCCCCGCCGAAGCGCAACCCACCCATACCCCTACATCTACCCCTTACCTAACACAACGGGCAATTTAGCATGGCCAATTCACCTAACCTGCACATCTTTGGACTGTGGGAGGAAACCGGAGCACCCGGAGGAAACCCACGCAGACACGGGGAGAACGTGCAAACTCCACACAGTCAGTCGCCTGAGGCGGGAATTGAACCCGGAATCTCTGGCACTGTGAGGCAGCAGTGCTAACCACTGTGCCACCATGCCGCCCTCTTCTGGGAAAAGAATTCCAAACAGGGAAGAAATTCCTCCTCATCTCAGTCCTAGATGGCCCACCCCTTACCCTGAAACCATCTCCCCTGGTTGCAGATGCTCCCACCCAGGGATAAACCTCCTTCCTGCATCCACCCTTTTGTAGCCTGCAAAAAATGCTGTATTGTTGAATGGAGATAACCTCTCATTCCTCTAGATTCCAGAGAATATACGCCCAGTTTCTTTCATTTATTCTCATTGGACAATCCCAGGAATCTGTCTGGTGGACATATCATGCACTGCTTCTTTAGTAGGTATCTCTTCCTGCAGGTAAGGAGACCAAACCCTCAGACAGTACCCCAGAAGTGGACTCACCAAGGCTGTGATAAGACACTTTTACTCCTTTGTCCAGTACACTTCTAATAACATACTATTTGCATTGAGAGACGGGTCCCTCAGTGAAATCAGCTAACCATTCAGCCAATGGAGCAGTTCTGCACCTATTAGATTAACCATTTTCGATCATTCTTTTTGATTTTTAGACAAAAATAATTTGGACGTAACGAGGAACAAGTGCAGAACATTCACAGCAGAGAGACCTACTGCTACACATCTCCTCTCACAATGGAAAATCGCAATTTCTGATTGCATCTACAGAAAGCCTCTCCATCTCTCCCTCTACTCCAACACTGCAGGGCTTTATAGAGAAAGTTGCACATTACATTCAATGTCATATCATTCATCAGTTGCATATACCATACAGCACGTCAAATATTGGAAGAGAGCAAACACACATGACCAGGTAAATATCACCAGAAGTTAATTCATATTTAAATGTCACATTTCTGAAGTGCAAAATGGATTTAATTTGTTCAAAATGGATTTAATCTGTTTGTATTCTGTTAGTTTACTTCCTCTGCCCATTAAGTGGGTGCTGAAGTACAGTTCCTCAAACAGAGACATTCTAAACAAAGGCCAGGCATGACAACTGGGGAAAGACAAGGAATGTCAGTCAGCAACAAGATACACTGGGTGGGTAAATGTACGTACAAGGGTTGGCAATTGGTTTGTCAGAACATAAGAACTCGGAGCAGGAGTAGGCTATTCAGCCCCTGCACCATTGAACATGATCACGGCTGATCTCATTTCAGCCTCAACTCCATTTCCCTGCATGCTTCCCATAACCCTTTAACCCATTATTAATTATAAACCTGAAATTGCTGGAAAAGCTCAGCCAGTCTGGCAGCACCTGTGGAGAGAAATCAGAGTTAACCTTTCGGGTCAAGTGACCCTTATGAAATGTTAACTCTAATTTCTTTCCACAGGTGCTGCCAAACCTGCTGAGTTTTTCCGGCAATTTCTGTTTTTGTTTCTGATTTGCGGCATCCGTAGTTCTTTCAATTTTTAATTAAAAATCCGTCTTTCTCCTCCTTACATTTACTCAATGTCCTGGCATCCACCACACTCTAGGGGAATGAATTCCACAGATTCAATACCCTTTGAGAGAAGTGATTTCTCCTTATCTCTGGTTTAAATCTGTCATCCCTTATCCTGAAACTATGATGTCATGTTCTAGATTGCTCCAGATTGTTCTTGTACTATCGCAGACTTTGCTTTATTATTTTCATTTGCGAACAGCTTGTGGATTTGTACAGAGCTAGAATTAGAAGCACAGCTATAATTAATAAGTCCCAGAAAACTTGATCGTTTAATGTGTGACAGACCAATTTGTTTCATTCTATTCCTGGAGCCTGTCTGTGTTCTCCATTAATTGGCGTAACTGTGTTAGTCCTTTGTGAAATTAGTCTGGAAGTGGGACATTGAGTTGAGGAAGGTCGGTTGCATTCTTGGCTTTAAACAAATTGACCCCCTGCATGTTTGTAGGCACTGTCTCATTTCTGGGGCTGGGGGTTAGCCTGTTTCATGACAATCAATTGGGCCATGCCACTATTGTACCAGGAAGGAGAATCTGAAATATTAGAGGCTCCTGAAGATCTTGAGGTGTCCCTAACCATGGGCTGAAACGTGTGGAGGAGCAGGAGGCCTTACCAGGTGAGTGAGACCCGCACTTCCTCCCTAAAGCAGGTCCTGCTGTGCCAAACCTTGATCAGGCATTAGTGAGGCCACCAGCAGACATTTGCTTGGAATTAGGACCCCATTGCGGGGGTGTGGGGGGAGGCCCTGTCCACGGAGAGCTGGCGTCCAATGAGTTTCAATTCTGTACTTCCAGTGTCCAGAGACACTGACAATGGGACGTCATGCTGAAAACCACTTCATCTACCCTCCTTCAAAATCCACACGACTGTCTTCTCTAGAGGCACAGACGGGGGGGCTCATGTTAATTTTCATCATTTCTTTGCTCGCAGTTCTGACATCAGTTGAAGTGCATTGCTCCAGCTGAGTTTGATTTATTTAAAAAGCAGTGCACTCCTTGTGGATTTTATACTTGCACAGTTCAGAAAGAAGACAGGCCAAAAATGACTCAAGTGAAAACCCGAAACAGACTTCTGACTGTGCATTTGAATAGTCATCTATCAGCAGATGCCTTGCTTAGTGTGACATTTCTGATGTCCCTTCAGGCTCTACATGAAATTATTCTGACTATATTTATCTTGTGCCTCTCTTGTCTCAATGTTGACTGATCCAGCTGTTAATTGCTTTCGCTACAGTCCTTTTCACATCTCCGTCTCCCTACGCGACCTGATTTTGTGATCAGTTCGAATGGACTTAAGGGCTTCAGATTGAGGGAATGCACTGGGGAGATGCTGGCCTAGTGGTAATATCACTGGGTTGTAGTATAGACTAACTCTCTGGGGATGTATGTTCAAATCCCACTGTGACAGCTGAGTTAATTTAATAAATTCCCTAAATAAATCTGAAATGAAGGCCTCTTCTGGTGCAGTATAGAGTCCCTAATACTGAGCTATGAGAATGGGGTTCAAGTCCCACCTACTCCAGAGGTGTGTAATAATATCCTGAAGGGGATGATGAGGAAAATATCTAAATCTGGTGATCATGAAACCATTGGCAATTGGTGTCAAAACCCATCTGGTTCACTAATGCCCATCAGGGAAGGAAATCTACCTTCCTCACCTGGTCTTGCCTACATATGACTTCAGACCCAGTGACCCTTAACTGCTCTCTGAAATGGCCAAGCGAGCCTTTCAGTTCTATCAATTGTCACAAAGACTCAACAAAGAAATTAAACCAGAGGACTATCGGGCATCAAACTAGGTACTGGAAAAGACAACAGCAGAAACAGCTCTGTTGACCCTGCGGAGTCCTCCTCACTAACACCAGGGGGCTAGTGTCAACATTGGGAGAGCTATCTCACAGACTAGGCAAGCAACAGCCTGACACAGTCATACTCACGGAATCATATCTCACAGACAATGTCCCAGACACCACCATCACCATCCCTAGATATGTCCTGTCCCCCCAGCAGTGGTGGTGTTACAGTCAGGTGGGAGTGGCTTTGGCAGTCCTCATCATTGACTCCAGATTGAATGTAGTCTCATGGCTTCAGGTTAAATATGGGCAAGGAAGCCTCTTGCTGATTACCACATACTCCCTCGGCTGATAAATCAGTACTCCTCCATGTTGAACAACACATTTAGAGGAAGCACTGAGGATGGAATTTCAATGCCCATCACCAAGAGTGGCGTGGCAGCAGTACTATTGATTGAGCTGGTCAGGTCCTGAAAAACATACCTGCTGGACTGGATCTGCAGCAGGTGGTGAGGGAACCAACAAGAGCAAAAAACATACTTGACTTCAACCTTACCAATTTGCTGGCTGCAGATGTATCTGTCCATGACAGTATCGGTTAGGGTGCCCACTGCACAATCCTTGTGGAGACAAAGTCCTGCCTTCACAGTGAGAATACCTTCCATCGTGTTGTGTCGCACTATCACTGTGCTAAATGGGACTGACTTCAAACAGACTGAGCAACCCAAAACTGGGCATCCATGAGGCGCTATCAGTCACCAACAGCAGCAGAATTGTCCTCCAGTACAATCTGTAACTTCATGGCCTGGCATATCCCTCACTCAGCCATTGCCATCAAGCCAGGGGATCAACCCCAGTTCAATGGAGAGTGCAGGAGGGCATGACAGGAGCAGCACCAGGCATACTTGATGATGAGGTGTCACCTTGGTGAAGACACCAAACAAGACTACTTGCCAAATACCATAAGCAACAAGTGACAGACAGAAGTAAGTGATAACCATCAGATTGGATCTAAGCCCTGCAGTCCTTCCACATCCAGTCGTGAATGGTGGTGTGTGGTTAAACAACTTATTGGAGGAGGGAGCTCCACAAATATCCCCATCTTCAATGATGGAAGAGCCCAGCACATCAGTGCAAAAGATAAGGTTACAGCTTTTGCAGCAATCTTCAGCCAGAAGTGCTGAGTGGATGATCCATCTTGGCCTCCTTTAATGGTCACCAGTGTTTCAGATACTGGTCTCCAACCAATTCCATTCACTCCACTGGATACTGCAAAGGCTATGGGCCCTGATAATATTCCAGCAAATGACATGTGTTCCAGAACTTGCTATACCTCAAGCTAAGCTGTCCCAGTACAGTTACAACACTGGCATCTACCCAACAATGTAGAAAATTGCCCGAGTAAGTCCTGTACATAAAAATCAGGACGAATCCAAATTGATTAATTACCACCCCATCAGTCTACTCTTGATCCTTAGTAAAGTGATGGAAGGGATCATCCACAGTGCTATCCACCTGCTCAGCAATAACCTGCTCAGTGACGCCCAGTTTAGGGTCCCCCAGGGGTACTCATCTCCTGACCTCATTACAGCCTTGGTTCAAACATGAGCAAAAGAGTATGACATGTGATTCCTCAGATATTGAAGCAGTCCATGTTCAAATGCAACAAGATCTGGACAATATTCAGGCTTGGGCTGATAAGTGGCAAGTAACATTCACATCACACAAATACCAGGCAATAAGGGACAATCTAACCATTGCCCCTTGACATTCAATAGTGTTACCATCACTGCGTCCCCCACTAACAATGTCTTTGGGATTAGCATTGACTAGAAACTCAACTGGACTTGCCATATAAATACAATGTCTATAAGAGCAGGTCAGAGGCTGGGAACACTGTGGTAAGTAACTCACCTCCAGACTTTGCAAAGTCTGTCCACTAGCTATAAGGTACAATTCAGGAGTGTGACAGAATACTCCCCACTTGCCTGGATGAGTGCAGCTCCAACATCATTCAAGAAGGTTGACACCATCCAAGACAAAGCAGCCACCTGATTGGCACCACACTCACAAGCATCCACTCCCTCCACCACCCATGCTCAGTAGCAGCAGTGTGTACTATCTACAAGATGCACTGCAGCAATTCACCAAAGATCCTCAGACAGCACCTTCCAAACCCATGACCACTTCCATCTAGAAGGACAAGGGCAGCAGATACATGGGAACACCACCCCCTGCAAGTTCCCCTCCAAGCCACTCACCATCCTGGAAATATGTCACCATTCCTTCACTGTCGCTGGGACAAAATCCTGGAATTCCCTCCCTAAGGGTCATTATGGCATTGTGGGTCAACCTATAGCACATGGACTGTAGCGGTTCAAGAAGACAGCTCACCCCCACTTTCTCAAGGGGCAACTAGGGATGGCCAAGCCAGCAACACCCAGGTCGCACTGGGTGAATAAAAATAAAAACCCACAGCAATGTGGATCACCTTTAACTACACTCCAAGATGGCTGAACAGCCACTCAATTCAAGGATAACTAGAGATGGACAACAAATGTTGGCTACGGCAGCAGTCAATAGATCCCTAGAAAGAACAGAGGAGAAAACATATTTGCATATGTTCAACCTGAAATGTAAATATTACTCATGTTAGCAGTGCCTCACAAATTTTCTTTTATGCACACACACAGTTTGGTCTTATTAACACACAGAAACCAAGGGCTACCATATCAAAGAAATGTGAATGTCAGCTTAAAGAACACATATGACATAGAAGCAGCAGTAGACCATTCAGCCCATCGAGTCTGCGTCGCCATTCAATGTGATTGTGGCAGATCTGATAAACCTCAACTCCACTTTCTTGCCTTTTCCCCATAACCCTTGATTCCCTCTCTGATTAAAAATCTGTCACCCTCAGCCTTGAATATACTTCATGACCCAGCCTCAACAGCCATCTAGGGTAAAGAATTCCACAGATTCACTCCCCTCTGAGAGAAGCAATTTCTACTCATTTCGATTTTAAGTAGATGACCCCTTATTCTGAGATAATGCCATCTGGTCCTAGACTCTCCCATAAAGGGAAACAATCTGAATTGAATTGAATTAGCTTTATCATCACATGTACTCAATTGAGTACAGTGAAAAGTTTACAGTCACAGCATTACAGCACCGTCTTCAGTACAAAGGTGCCTCAGTACAATGTCATGTCCCCTAAGAATGTTTTTTCCTGTTTCAGTAAGGTCACCTCTCATTCTCCTAAGCTCCAATGAGCTGAACTAGAATGCTAGCTCATCTAATTGGCCCAGCATTCCGGTGTTTCGACATTAGTTCTTAGATCAGCAGCACCTGAATCTCAAAATTCTCGACATTCCTTTCAAAACCATCCATGACTTCATGCTGTCCCTGTCTTGTCTCCATCAGGGAAGCTGAGCTGTGTTGGGAGGAGGGACATATCTTGCCCAAGACCTGTCAGTCCTGCCCCACCCCCATGGCAGTATTGGTGTGTATGTGTGTGTTATTTTAGTTAACTAATTGCCCTCCTTTCAGACAGGAGGGAATTCTCCAGTCTGGAAACCTTCCAGTCAGGGTCCGTTTGAAGAGTCAGTATTAAGTGCTCAGTGCCAGACTCAGCCAGGTATCCCCGGAATGCTGCAGTCGCTGGGAGTCTGATGAAATATCCTGGACAATCTTGTGGGTGTTGCAGTGTGACTGTGTCTGTATAGAGTTTGCAGCTATTAGGGGATGATACTAAACAGTCAAACAAAATCTACAGACTCACATCATTCAATTGGAACCTGAAGGTAGGTTAGGCCATTCAGAATTAGGTCACTCAGCCCATCAAATCTGCTCTACCATTTAATCATGGCTGATATGTTTCACAAGCCCATTCTCCTGCCTACTTCCCATAACCCTTCATCCTTTATGAGTCAAGAACCTATCTATCGATCTGTTAAAGATACTCAATGAACTTGTCCACCACAGCCCTCTGCATCAATGAGTTCCACAGATAAACCCCCTTCTGCCTGAAGAAACTCTTCCTTATCTCAGTTCTAAAGTGTCATCCCTTCCCTCTGAGGCTGTGCCCTCAGATCCAGTCTCTCCTACTGATGGAAACATCTTCTCCATGTCCACTGTATCCAGGTCTCTCGGTACTCTGTAAATTTCAATGAGAATACCTACCTCATTCTTATAAACACCATTGAGTACAGACTCAGAGTCCTCAACTGCTCCTCATATGACAAACCATCATCCCCAGGATCATCCCAGACCCCCCACTAAGGCCAGCACATCCTCCCTCAGATACAGGATCCAAAACTGCTCACGATATTCCAAATGCAGTCTGACTAGAGCCTTTTACAGCCTCAGCAGTACATGTCTGCTCTTGCATTCTAGCCTTCTGGAAATGAATGCTAACATTGTGTATTTAGAGACCTTACCACATTTGCCTGCCAAATAGCTCCGTCCCAAGGGAATGGATTTGCGAGGATGCAGCACTGCACTCCCCCCGACAGAGCCTGACTGAAGAATCCATCTTTCCCGGCTGCTACTCTGCGAATGAGCTTTTCCATCTCTGTCGAGCTGCTCTGTCCTTGTAAACGCCTGAGAGCTCTGAAGGTACCTGCGGGTTTAGAAATGCATTTCCCATCACAGAAGCTGGGAGCAAGACAGCTTGCACTCCCCTGTCTGCTCACAGTCTCCCCGACGACCGGAGCTTCCTCAGGCTCAGCTCAGCCAAGTCAGGAAGGCTGACCTCTTCCAAACAGACCGTCCCCTTCTCTCTTCACTGCTCTCTGCCCCAGACAGTCCACTCGCTTCAGACATCCAGCATCACACTCTGCTGACCCTCGGGGGAGATGATGAGAGAGAGAGGGATCAGATACATAGCAGCAAGAGGCCTGCAAAAAAGGAGGAAGACAGAGGAAAGGAGAAGAGTGGAGACAGTAGAACACACGAGGGAGGGAAACAACAGAAAAGAGGAGGAAAGGAGGAAAGTGGATGGACACGTGGCTCAGTGGTTAGCACTGCTGCCTCACAGCACCAGGGACCCAGGTTCAATTCCAGCCTCGGGCAACTGTCTGTGTGGAGTTTGCACATTCCCCCCGGGGCTGCGATGGGTTTCCTCTGGGTGCTCCGGTTTCCTCCCACAGTCCAAAGATATGCAGGTGAGGTGAATTGGCCATGCTAAATTGCCTGTAGTGTTAAGTGCATTAGTCAGAGGGAAATGGGTCTGGATAGGTTATTCTTCAGAGGGTCAGCGTGGATTTGTTGGGCCGAAGGGCCTGTTTCCACACTGTATGGAATCTAATCAGACAGAGGAGGGAGGATAACAAGAGAAAAATAAAACTAAAAGAGAAACCGAACTCAACAGAATGAAGCCTTCAGTTGGACACTGAAGGGTATTACAACCTTTAAAAGATATTTGGACAGATACATGAATAGGAAAGGTTTCGAGGGATATGGGGCAAGTAAAAGGTTTGGGAAACTCGGTCGTCATGACGAGCTGGACTGGAGGGTCTGTTTCTGTGCTGCATGACTCTATCACACTATGGCTCTATTATAACTGAGTCCATGTAGGATGGGCACTGGGGCTCAGATTTTATCAGGATGGGGAGCAGGTAGAGAGTCGGTGGGTCCTAACAGCAGATCAACATCCCTCCCCCCCTCCAATCTCCAAAGCTGCTTCCAGTGGGGACATTACATTCTATCCTGGGAAGACACAAAGAAACATATGAATGATGAGCAGCCTGACCCGTTATTCAGTAGGAGCATGGACTGAGCTGGTTCAGGCATCTCAGCTCCACTTTCCTACCTGCCCCTCCCATAAACCATAACTGCCCTCGTCTATCAAACATCTGCCTATCTCAACCCTGACAGCATTCAATGGTCCAACCCCATCATCTCACTGAGGGTAATCTTTCCACAGACTAATGGCCATCTGAGAGAAAAAGCATTCTCTTCGTTTCTGTCTTAAGAGGAAAACCCTTGTTGAGAAACTGTGTCCTCCTAGTTCTGGACTCTCCCACAAGGAGAGGCATCCCTTCAGAATCCACCCTGTTGAAGCCCCTCAGGAACCATACGTCTCAATGAGATCACTTCCCATTCTTCAAACATCAGAGGATATAGACCCACCTGCTCAATCTTTCCTCATAAGATAAGCTCTTCATCACAGGAATGAGGTGGGTAAACATTACTTGAACTGCTTCTAACAGAGATATACCAATAAGGAGAGTGAGATTGCACAGAGTGATTTTGATGTGGTCTCACTGATGCCCTGGAGAGCTGCAGTAAGATTTCTCTTCTCTCACAGTCTATTTCCCTTGCAGTAAATGTCCATGTGCCTCTTGCCTTCCTACTAACTTGCTGTAGCTATGTGCTAATTTTATGTGCTTCGTGAACCAGTACACCTGGATTCCTCTATATTTCCCAGTTCTGTGTTCTCTCTCCAGTTCTACTCTTCCTGCCAAACAGGCAAATTCACCTGTGAAGGTGAATCACTGTTTTCTGGTTCATTGCACCCTTCAAACAGTTTCCCAGCATAAGAACAGATTGAACAAAAATCCAGCAATGTTGAGGACTGACCCTGAGCAGAGAACTGTGATGAAATATTATAGAAATCTAAACGCTCAAGCACTGGGAAGAGGCTTAATAAAGAGCCCTCAAGAGATTTATATAATATTAAATGGTAGAGAAAAGGTCAACACAAAATGTTACTGGCAGATGGTTGATTTCATGAGAGAAAGGTAATGTTAAAGAGAATTTGGAAAAAAAGGAGTTAGCTCCAAAGGGAGATAAACATTTGGTCTGAGGCACTGAAATGCAAGATTAGAGAATTTTGAGACGTAATCCCTTGTTTGAGAGTCTGAGCTGAAAGAATGAAGCTTGACCTTTCTTCACACAACTTTTGAACTTTCTGAAGAGAATCTCAATAAAAAAAGTCTCAATTCAAAAAAAATCAAAACATTTCAGGAGCACATTTCACAGTGAGGGTCAAGAGAAGCAAGGAATTGACTGATTGAATGATAAACCAATTAGTGCAGACCAATTAATCCAATCCAGTTTTGATGGGGCCAAATGCTCCAGACTTCTGGTCGGTTCATGGTGGGCGGGCTCTCTGCCGGAGGAGTTATGGGGGTTCAGCTAGAGTAGCACCCATCTCCTCTATCTGGAGGTCTACCTTAGCCTGGCTGAGGATTCCTGGCCAGCGAATGCAGGAGCTGGAGGCCAAGGTCTCGGCTCGCCTGGGACAGGACTGCTCCGAGTGCTGTCTTACAGGAGCCGAGTGCTGGTCATAAACCAGCTGGTGGCCGCCATGCTATACTACCAGCTGGTCACTGGGTCTCTCCTCCTGGGTTTGTCACTGACATCCAGAGAATGTTGGTTCACTTCTTCTGGGACAGTTTAACTCATCAAATACAAAATGGTGGTCTTTGAGGTTTGTCTTGTCCGGTATCATAACTAAAACGTGGAAGTTTGGGCTCTTGAGGTACACTGGTCGTGTCCCTATCACTAAACTAGGAGGCCTGGATTCAAGTCCCATCTGCTAAAGAGGTGTATAAAAATGACTCTGAACAGGTTAATTCGAAACTAAAATAAAATGTGCAAGCTGAATGAAGAGTGAGAAGATCATTCCATAAAGACATCCCTGCACTGCTTTGTATCATCGTGCTATCATTCTAAGTTGCTGACAAGCTCAGTCACAAACTGCCCAACTTCATTGTATCAGAGTTGTCTAGTCAGGTCAGAAACCTACATCATGTCATGGGGGTGCAGGAGATGCCAATGGAGTACTGCTCCCTTCTTCAAACCTTTTCTCTGCCCTTTCCCTTTTCTGTATTCCTCCTCCACTGTTTGGCCGTGGCATTTGCAATTTCTGGCCTGACATCTAGGTGGCAGTCTTGTTCCTGGCCTCAGTGTGTTCAGGTGGCATCAGTCAAAATAGGGAACTGTGGATGGATCGTTCCTTATTTCGAGCCTGAAGTTATTCTTCTCCCCAGAATTATTATGCTCGGGCACCTCAGCACCATCTAGGACACCATCACCTTTAATGTTTACTCCCTCCTCCACTGACGCTCAGTAGCAGCCATGTGTAGACGCACTGCAGAAATTCTCCAAAGATCCTTACACAGCACTTTCTAAACCCATGACCTCTACCCCTTCGAAGGACAAAAGTGTCAAGCACATACGAACACTACCACTTGCAAAGTCCTGGCCAAGTGTCTCACCATCCAGACTTACAACTAAGTCACTGTTCCTCCACCGACTTGATGAAGGATATGGAACTTGCTACCACTGAAGGTGATTCAGGACAATGGTCTGGATGGAATTAAGAGGAAACAGGTAGCCATTTGAGGGAAGGTGAATAGAAGGTTATGGTGAGAGAGTGTTGAGGTAGGATGGGCGAAACATTGGGTACAGAGATATGGGCTGGTCGTGCCGAATGGCCTGTTTCTGTTCCGTATATTCCGTGAGGTTCTACATAACTGGCCCTTAGGTGAGCTCCTTTCCTATCAGACTGTATCACAGAAACATGAAAAATAGAGCAGGAGTAAGCCATTCGGCCCTTCAAGCCTGCTCTGCAATTCCATATAATCAGGGCGATCATCCATTTCAATCCCCTGTTCCCGTTTTCTCCCCATACTCTCTGATCTCTTCACAACTAGATCAAACTCTTTCTCGAAAATATTTATTGCTCTCGCCTCAATTGCTTACTGTGGCAGAAAATTCCAAAGACTCCCCAGACTCTGGATGAAGACGTTTCTCCTCATCTCAGTCCTAAATGGCCTACCTGTATCTTTAGACTGTGAACCCGGTTCAGAACATCCCAGTCATTGGGAACATCCTTCCTGTGTTTACCCTATCTACTCCTGTTCGAATTTTGGAGGTTTCAATGAAATCCCCATCTCATTCCTCTCAACCCCAGGGGATATAGTGGTAACTGAGCCAATCTCTCTTCATACTGTCATCCCAGGTATCGGTCTGGGAAATAATAGGTTTGCAGCGAAAAGGTGACATTCCCACCCTTGCTCCATAGGTAAGGAAGACTTTCCTTTCAACAAGAGCATTCACAACTTTCGAATGTTCCAATCCTGGCTTTCTAGCCAACTCATTGCTTTTCAAACATGTGTCACTGGTGTAACGTAGGGACTGCAGCAGCCAGTTTGTACACAGCTTGCTCCCACATACAGCAATAAATAATAACAAACCAGACAACTGGCTTTTCACTTTGTGACATGGACTGAGGGGTAAACACTGACCCCAGGACGCTGGGGAGAACTCCATTGGCTCTGCTTCAACATGGTACCATGGGGTCATCTGCACCACTGACAGTGCAGCACCTGAGTGTGGGCTTTTCTATTCATGCTGATTATCCTTAGACTCAGACACTAAGATACTACTGACTGAGTTACTCCTGAACATTGCACGGTTAAAGTAAATGATTTGTCGTACCTTTTGGAGGACAAAAATTCATCTCTAATGTTAGCAATAACTAGCATAGCTGGGCTAGAATACACATAGAGAGCTAATAATTATGAACGAGGAAAACACTGCAGTTACTTTAACAACTGCAAGTAGCACCAATCAAACAGAAAAATAAAGCCACCATTATACGAAAGCAGTGTTCTTACTTTAGAGGTGGATGCTGAGTCCCAGCTCGTCTTGGCTGACTAATATGATTGCTTCTTTCAGGCTGAAAACGAACTGCGTTCTGTAACACAATCAGCAGAATCACCTGATGAGAACAAGAAGGCAATTACTCTGAAGAAACCTCCAACAGGCGGGAGACCAGGGATTTCACTGAAGGTGAAAATTAAGTTAATTTTTGCCAAACAACACTGTCCTTTCAGTGTCCAAATAGCTGCCCTAACAAAGACCGGGAGATTTATCGACACTGATGATCTTCTAAAAGCAACAACTTGTACTTATACAGTGACTTTAACATTATTTACAACACACCTTCACCAGATCTGTCATAAAGTAGGCGAGCTTTCAATTCCACGTTTGCTTGAGTGAGCATTGTACAAGTTGCCGTGAAGGGACATATGGAGATACATGGGGAGCTAGCCAAATGCTTCATCAAGGTGGTACATTTCGAGGGCTTTAAGGATAGAGAAGGATAAATATTGGTCCTGGGATACCAGAGAGTTAGCTCATCCTCCACAATCTTCAATCCCCTTCTCCCACATGAACTCCAGCAAAACATTGGATTTAAATCCATAGTATAGAACCAAGCAGGAGATAATAATTACTGGACCATGGTACCATACCAACCTCAGAAGGGATCTTGTCCTGCTCAAAGACTGTGTCAACCAGTGTTATACAATGACTGATTATTCTCACTAATGTCTTCAGTTATGACTCTACATATAACACAGCAGTTATATCATGTGTTAAAGCTGGGGCCTACTGGTAAAGCCACTGGGCGAGTACAGCATTGGGTTTTGATTAGCTCAGTTGGCTGGATCGGTGTTTTACAGCATGCATTCAATTCCTGCACTGACTACGTTTAACACGAAGGACCCTCAACTTCTCACGTTGCTTGAGATGTGGTGACCCTCAGGTTAAACTCTCCATCAATCCTCTCTCTCTCTCTCTCTCTCTCCAATCAGAGAGAAGCCCAAAGGTCCAGTAGGATTATGACTTTTAATAGAGCAGAGCAAATGGCTGTGGAGATGTAGGATTGAAGCCCTGCACTGATACCTGTGGAATGTTAATTTAATCAACTGAAAAATGCAGAACTGCTCATTTGCCTCAGCAAAGACCATAAAACTATCACTATCACTGTCACCCTCTGTCCACTACTGTGCTTTAGGGAAGGAAATTGGCCCACAGTGTGACTCCAGACCCACTGCTAATGGTTGACTCTTCAATGCCCACTGAAATAGCCCTGGCCATTTTCTCAATTTAAGGACAATTTGAGATGAGCAGCAAATGCCAGTGACGCAGAATAAATCTATCCTTTCGGGGGGAAAAAAACACCACAGTTACAGCTTGCCAAACTATCAAGATGCATTAGCTTAAAGAGAAAGAAAACCTTGCAGCCTCATGATTGACACTTCATTTGTAAAATAAAATTGAACTGCTCCTTCGCTTGCCACGGGCACGCTTGGAAGCTGAAGCCTGATTTTGTTCCTGACAGGGAGCATGTTGCTTTTCACCTCAAGTCTGTACCAAGCAGCAAGCTACGGTATGTCACTGAGACCCTGAGTCTTTCCACACTAATTCCCCCTGAAGCTTCACTTATTACACTGTCCTCATTTGGTCCACAACTCAATTTTCATGTGTGGGCTTGATGTTGAAATTGAGCAGTTTTTATGCATTGCAAGTGCATCGAGTTCAAATTAGATCTGCCCTTTAATTTCAGTGACTGGAATTAAATAAGTGATTAGACTGTCACAGTGTCCCTCATGTCTTTGTTCACATTCTCTCATTATTACCGAACAGAAGAGTGTTGGCAGTATATTGTCTCTTCAGCAGCTGTGCACCTTCCAGTGGGAAGTTTCCTTGTACTAACAGGGTAGGGGAAAACATTCCAAGATGCTTCACTGGAGCAGTTGTCAGAAAAACCCAGCATGGACAGGAGCTGGTCAGAATTAATAGGAGCTGGTCAGTGGGCTGATTTTCCAGGAGCATCTTAAAGCAGAAAGTATGGAAATTGCAGAGTTTATAGATCGAAGGGATGAAGGCACCACTGCACCAATGGGGTGAGGGGAATGTGGGATGGAAAAGAGACCAAAGTTGTGGGACTCAGATTTTATAGAATCCCTAGAGTGTGGAAGCAAGCCATTCAGCCCATCAAGTCCACATCAGCCTTTCAAAGGGCATCCCGCCCTTTACCCCCAACCTTTTATTTCCCATAGCTAATCAACCAAGCCTACCCACTCCTGGACACTATGGGCACTTTAGCATGGCCAATCCACCTAACCTGCACATCTTTGGACTGTGTGAGGAAACTGGAGGACCTGGAGGAAACCCACGCAGACACGGGGAGAATGTGCAAAGACAGTCACCTGAGGGTGGAATCGAACCCGCATCCTGGCGCTGTGAGGCAGCAGTGTGAACCACTGAGCCCCCACGTTCTTGGAAGATTGCATTGCTGAAGGAGGTTACAGAGATTCAGATGCACATGATGCATCTGGAGTTAAGGCAAAATCATTCTGATTCACATCATTGTGCTTTATGTTGGTAGGAAGACCTTGGGGAAACACAATAAGATAAAGCGGACATAACTCTAAATGGACCTGGATTATGCGTATAAGCATTAGTAATTAAAAGCAGCAGGGCAAATTGAAAGCGTTGTTATTAAAGTGTAAGGTAACCTGGGTGTTATAACAGAGGCACAGAGTATAAGAGCAGGGAGATCACATCGACCTTGTATAAGAAACGAGCTCAGCTCAATGGGAACACTGTGAATAACTTTGGGCACCTCGTTTTAGGAAGGATGTGAAGGCATCAGAGAGAATGGAGTAAAGATTAATGAAGATGGTCCCAGGGATGAGCACCTTCAGTTATGAGAAAGATTGAAGAAGTTAGGATTATTTCCCTCAGAGGAGGGAAGGCTAATAGGAGAAAGAGGTTTTCAATATTTCAAAGGGTCTGGGCTGGAATAGGATAGAATAACCTTTCCTGTCACATGTACAGGTCGTTCTGCTGTAACGTGCATTTCATCAGCACAAAGTGGCTGGAACGCGAATGATGAATTGCGGACGCTGTTTGGATAACGCGAGCTTTCTACTGAATGGGTAAAGCAATTTTCTATTAGCAATCTTTTACAATATGATTTTCTATAGCTGTTTTTCATAGCGCGAGGTTGCAGAGGAGTGCAGCTGTTGCATTATAGCAGAATGACCTGTACTCAATGAGTGTAGTGAAAACTTTATACATCACCAATTATAGTGCTGACTTAGATACAAAAGTACCTAAGCACAGCATCTTTAGATAGGGGACACATTACAGAAATAAATGTTACGAAAAAAAACATGGTCCACACACACACACCAGTGACATGCCAGGACAGGGAGGGTCACTGTGCCAGGTCGGGAGGTCACCCCACCACACCAGGTCAGTTGTGGAAACTGTTCCCAGGTGTTAAAGAGATTGAGAACCAGAGGGCACAAATGTGAAGTAATTAATAAAACAAGCAAAAACGATGTGAGGAAAAATCTACTTTGCGCCGTAAGTAGTCAGGATCCAGAATGCCCTGCCTGAGATTGTTGTGAAGGAAGGTTCAGTTGAGGTTTTCAGAGGGAATTGGATTGTTATCTGAAATAGGAAAAAGTGCAGGCTATCAGGAATGACACAAAGTGAATTATTCCCTCGGAGATCTGACACAGAGAAGATGGACTGACTGACCTCCATCAGCACTGCAACATCGCCGTGATTCTGTGGAGCAAAGGTTCAAGAAACTCTGTGGCTTGGCATACCCCATACCCAATGTTAATTTAAATGTGACATCATAACAAAGAGATCTGCACGCATCCAGCAACAATGCTGTCACCAAGTAGGGAGTATTCTCATAGGAAGTAAAATGCACTGATTAGCCATTACTTTTAACAATACTTTACAGACTGTGAAACAAAGATAGGGACATAAATGTTAGAAAGTGATAAACATAAAAACAACTTTTAGAAGTTTTCAAAAATTTATCTTTCTATCTGAAAGTAAAAATTTGACATGAAACATTCCTACTCAGAGCTACCCAACTGTGGAAGTTGAATTATTGAGTAGATTGAATGCAGAGATCAATATATTTCTATATATTAAAGACATTGTGGAATATATGAATAGTACAGGAAAATGGTTGTGAGCTAGATGAACGATGATATAGTTGAAAGGTGGCGTAAACCTGAGGGGCTCAATGACCTGCTCCTGCTCTTGCTTCCTACATTCTGAACCTCCTGTGATGCGGGCATTGCAGTTGCCATACGGTTCTGGAAATTTCCTTGAAATCTCGGTATTGTAGCTGGCTTTAGCAGATGGGATTGCTGGAGATGCTACTCAGTGCTGAGTGAGGAGTCGAGTTGGAGGGACAAGTCCTGCCAGAATGGCTCTGGGTGGGCTGTAGCATCCATGGGCTGAATGAATGAGGGTCCACAGAAGAGCCGCTGCTGGATGGAGTAATGCAGTTGTCAAAAGCTACTTGAGAATCAAAGCCTGTGGGGAAGTTGGTCACTGGACTGGAATTCCAAGCTAATGGTATGAGGAACATGGGTTCAAATCCCACCACCCCAGTTGGTAGAACTTAAAGTAAGTTAGTAAAAACTTATCATCGATTTTTTTGCAGAGACCCATTGGGTTCACTGATGCCCTTTAAGAAGAAAATTTGCCCAGTCTAGCCTACATGTGACTCCAGACCCACAGCAAGGTGGTCAACTCCCAACTGCCCTCTGAAATGACCCAGCAAGCCCCTCAGATGAGGGGGAAGTAAGAATGGCCAACAAATGTCATTGATGCCAACATCCCGTGAATGAGCAACTATGAAGATACCGCATCAACTCCACTTGGCAGGAGACAATGTAGTGAAGGTCTTTAAAACTGCACGTAGCGCCATGCACATAGGAGTCATGGTGACTCCTCAGAATTCTGTGAGATTTATCTTAGTTGTAAAGTTTAATTTAGGATGTCTCTTGAAGATAATTTGTTTGCTCATTAATGTTTGAAAGACATTGGCTTTTGTTTGATTGTTCCAGCGAAATGTCTAATCTAATCCGTCACCTTCCTTCCCCAGAGTGACTGGGGAAATTCAGTTTTGTCATGTCATTGGGCTGTACAGGGATCCTAAAAAAGGTCATATCATGTTATTGACAGGAACAGGGTGGTGAAGGTGTGCCCCATGCTGACAGATCTGCTGCTTAATGTAAACGTGGGCTGTACTTCAGCTGATATCACCACTTCCAGTCATGAATATGCCAGTAGCAAAACAACTCACAGGTAAACAGTGACAGGCTGTAATCAAGCAGAGTGGGATGCCATTCAAATTTTACAAAGGTTACTCTTAATTGCATGATTGCTGGATAATGTACTCAGTATTTCCAACTCGCCCGCATGGTATCTGTAACTGGCAACAGGCAAGTGGCGATCTCTCTGGTAATGACAAACATTTCTTCTGTCTGTTTTTTCTCTCCCCCTCTAATACAGTTTCCAGGAAAGTAGATTATTACAGGCAAAATTTTCATGCACTCAATGCTTTGATCTACCTTTACAATTAAATACGTTCGTAGACCAGTCCTTAGATGGGAAGGGGAGGTATGATTGCTGTGAAGTTGAGAGCTGAGATATTGTTCCAATAGACAGTACCGACTTTGATGTAGAAACGTCTAAAAGGGTCCAAATGCAGAGTTCATACTGCAAAGTGCCTTAAGTATTGCCCACAGGCTCTATCGGCAAAGTGCCGTCGGATCTCAAAGGAGTAAAACCTAAATATCCAGATCCTCCTGAAAATCTCTGTAACAATGTCTATATCGTTGGAACCTGTACCAAGCAGTGAGCTGAGATAGTCACACAGTGAGCTGGGATAGTTACACAGTGAGCTGGGATAGTCACACAGTGAGCTGGGATAGTTACACAGTGAGCTGAGATAGTCACACAGTGAGCTGGGATAGTTACACAGTGATCTGGGATAGTCACAGCGTGAGCTGAGATAGTCACACAGTGAGCGGGGATGGTCCAATGGTACAGTGAGCTGGGATGGTCACATTGTGAGTGAGCGGGGATGGTCACATGGTGCAGTGAGCTGGGATGGTCACATGGAGCAGTGAGCTGGGATGGCCACATGGTGCAGTGAGCTGGGATGGCCACATGGTGCAGTGAGCTGGGATAGTCACGTGGTGCAGTGAGCTGGGATAGTCACATGGTGAGTGAACGGGGATGGTCACATGGTGCAGTGAGCTGAGATGGTCACATGGTGAGCTGAGATGGTCACATGGTGAGCTGGGATGGCCACATGGTGAATGAGCTGGGATGGTCCAATGGTGCAGAGAGCTGGGATGGTCACACGATGAGTAAGCAGGGATGGTCCAATGGTGCAGTGAGCTGGGATGGCCACATGGTGCAGTGAGCTGGAATGGCCACATGGTGCAGTGAGCTGGGATGGTCAAATGGTGCATGAACTGGAATGGCCACATGGTGCAGTGAACTGGGATGGTCACATGATGAGGTGGGATGGTCATATGGTGAATGAGCTGGGATGGTCACATGGTGCAGTGAGCTGGGATGGTCACATGGTGAGTGAGCGGGGATGGTCCATTGGTGCAGTGAGCTGGGATGGTCACATGGTGCAGTGAGCTGGGATGGTCACATCATGCAGTGAGCTGGGATGGTCACATGGTGCAGTGAGCTGGAATGGTCACATGGTACAGTCATCTGGGATGGTCACATGGTGCGGTGAGCTGGGATGGTCACATGGTGCAGTGAACTGGGATGGTCACATGATGAGGTGGAATTGTCACATGGTGGGTAAGTTGGGATTGTCACATGGTGCAGTGAGTTGGGATGGTCACATGATGAGTGAGCTGAGATGGTCACATGGTGCAGTGAGTTGGGATAGCCACAAGGTGAGTGAGCTAGAATGGCCACATTGTGCAGTGAGCTGTGATGGTCACATGTTGCAATGAGTTGGGATGGTCACATGGTGCAGTCAGCTGGGGTGGTCACATGATATGTAAGATGGGTTGGTCACATGGTGCAGTCAGCTGGGATGTTCACACTGTGCAGTGAGCTGGGATAGTTATGTTGTGAGTGAGTTGGAATGATCACATTGTGCAATGAGCTTGGATAGTCATGTGGTGAGTTGGGATGGTCACATGGTGTAGTGAGATGGGATGGTCACATGGGTGAGTTGGGATGGTCACATTGTGCAGTGAGATGGGATAGTCACTTGGTGCAGTGAGTTGGGATGGTCACATGGTGCAGTGAGTTGGGATGGTCACATGGTGCAGTGAGCTGGGATGGTCAAATGATGAGGTGAGATGGTCACATTGTGCAGTGAACTGGGATGATCATATGATGAGGTGGGATGGTCACATGGTGGGTGAGTTGGGGTGGTCACATGGTGCAGTGAGCTGGGATAGTCACATGGTGCAGTGAGCTGGGTTGGTCACATCATGCAGTGAGCTGGAATAGTCACATGGTAGGTGAGCTGGGGTGGTCACATGGTGCAGTGAGCTGGGATGGTCACATCATGCAGTGAGGAGACAGGGAGAATAGAGGTAGGGCTAGAGTGAGACAGAGAGTGGGCGAGGAATACAGAGAGAGAGTGTGTGCGAGCAGGAGGAAATGGGAAGTTGCGTGTGGAGGCTGAAGAGATTGGGGAGACACTGAATGAATACTTTTCATCAGTATTCACTCAGGAACAGGACATTGTTGCCGATGTGAATATTGAGTCACAATTAATTAGAATGGACGGCTTTGAGGTATGTAAGGAAGAGGTGTTAGAAATTCTGGAAAGGGTGAAAATAGATAAGTCCCCTGGGCCTGATAGCATTTATCCTAGGATTCTCTGGGAAGCAAGGGAGGAGATTGCAGAGCGATTGGCCTTGATTTTTGTGTCCTCGTTGTCTACAGGAATAGTGCCAGAAGACTGGAGGATAGCAAATGTGGTTCCCTTGTTCAAGAAGGGAAGTTGGGATAACCCTAGTAACTATAGGCCGGTGAGTCTCACTTCTGTTGTGGGCAAAGTCTTAGAGAGAATTGTAAGGGATAGGATTTATGAATATCTGGATAGGAATAATGTGATCAAGGATAGTCAGCATGGTTTTGTGAAGGGCAGGTCGTGCCTCACAAACCTTATTGAATTCTTTGAGAAGGTGACTAAGGAGGTAGACGAGGGTAAAGTGGTAGATGTGGTGTATATAGATTTTAGTAAGGCGTTTGATAAGGTTCCCCATGGTAGGCTACTGCAAAAAATACGGAGGTATGGCATTGAGGGTGAGTTGGAGGTTTGGATTAGGAATTGGCTGGCTAGAAGAAGACAGAGGGTAGTAGTTGATGGTAAAGGTTCATCTTGGAGTGCAGTTACTAGCGGTGTTCCGCAAGGATCTGTTTTGGGACCATTGCTGTTTGTGATTTTTATAAATGACTTGGAGGAGGGGCTAAAAGGTTGGGTGAGCAAGTTTGCGGATGATACGAAAGTCGGTGGAGTTGTTGACAGTGAGGAAGGATGTGTCAGGTTACAGCAGGATATAGATAAGTTGCAGAGCTGGGCAGAAAGGTGGCAAATGGAGTTCAATGTAGCTAAGTGTGAGGTGATTCACTTTGGTAAGAGTAACAAAAAGATGGGGTACTGGGTTAATGGTTGGATACTTGATAGTGTGGATGAGCAGGGGGATCTTGGTGTCCATGTACACAGATCTCTGAAAGTTGCCACCCAGGTAAATAGTGCAGTAATGAAGGCATATGGCATACTGGCTTTTATTGGTAGAGGAATTGAGTTCCAGAGCCCTGAGGTCATGTTGCAGTTGTATAAGACTCTGGTGCGGCCGCATCTGGAGTATTGTGTGCAGTGTTGGTCGCCATACTATAGGAAGGATGTGGAGGCACTGGAACGGGTGCAGAGGAGGTTTACCAGGATGTTGCCTGGTATGGTAGGAAGATCGTATGAGGAAAGGCTGAGGCACTTGGGGCTGTTTTCATTGGAGAAAAGAAGGTTTAGGGGTGACTTGATAGAAGTGTACAAGATGATTAGGGGTTTAGATAGGGTTGACCATGAGAACCTTTTTCCACGTATGGAGTCAGCTATTACGAGGGGGCATAGCTTTAAATTAAGCGGTGGTAGGTATAGGACAGATGTTAGGGGTAGATTCTTTACTCAGCGAGTCGTGAGTTCATGGAATGCCCTGCCAGTAGCAGTGGTAGACTCTTCCTCTTTATGGGCATTTAAATGGGCATTGGATAGGCATATGGAGGATAGTGAGCTAGTGTAGGTTAGGTGGGCTTGGATCGGCGCAACATCGAGGGCCGAAGGGCCTGTACTGCGCTGTATTTTTCTATGTTCTATGAATTGGGACGGTCACATGGTGCAGTGAGCTGGGAAGGTCACCTGGTGCAATGAGCTGGGGTGGTCACATGGTGCAGTGAGCTGGGGTGGTCACATGGTGCAGTGAGCTGGGGTGGTCACATGGCAGGTGAGCTGGGATGGCCACATGGTGCAGTGAGTTGGGGTGGTCACATGGTGCAGTGAGCTGGGATGGTCACATGGTAAAGTGAGCTCGAATGGCCATAATTACACCATTTAAAAGGCATCTGGACGAGTATATGATTGGAAGGGTTTATAGGGACATGGGCCAAATGCTGGCAAATGGGACTAGACTAATTTAGGACATCTAGTTGGACCGAAGGGTCTGTGCTGTACATCTCTATGACTCTATGACATATTCCTGTTACTTGCCACGTGCATGGCCAAGAATTTGGCAAATCCGAGGCGGGCATGTGGAGGGATCCTCAGTCTTACCTTCCAGGGTCGAAAGTCCTGCCTCCATACTTAAAGGGAACCCAGCAAGACATCCGTTCTCAGCAACTCAGCAACACCACTCAACATCTCTGAATGGCTGCCTAAAGCAAAACATCATGCCCCCCCGCTCCCCACCCCTTTCATCTTTCCTTAGATGGATTTGCCCCCTTGGCCAGACAGAGAGTCACACTTGGCCAATCTCCTTGACCAGTTCACGGCCCCCACTATCCCTTAGACATCCTCCATGTCCACTGGTACTCTTGACTTTTATTCCTACCTTCCCTGTATACACTGGATATTAATAACCCAAGGCATTTCTAACAATGTGATTTTAACAATGCTATTTTATTAAACCAAAGTACACGATAAAATTCTGTAAAAACTTTACCCGAACAGTGGGGGTACAATCACAAGTGAACCTGGCTTATATGGACGTGACCACGGATCAGATGTTGGTGATTGGCCCATACGGTCTCAACATGCAGATGGCCTTCTGCATGAACTAACCAGGCTCTGAGGCAGGCTTTCTTATACCTTTTCTCTATACAGACAAGGCTGAATGTTCACGCCTTGACATCGTCCATTCTCCAGCACATGATCAGTCTGACCACTAGCGAACGTCGCAAATCCATCATGCACCTTGGCTACTTTAATTGCTCAGGAGAAAGCGAGGACTGCAGATCCTGGAGAGTCAGAGTCGAAAAACGTCGCACTGGAAAAGCACAGCAGATCAGGCAGCATCCAAGGAACGGGAGAGTCGATGTTTCGGGCATAAGGAATCCCGATGAAGAGCTTACGCCCAAAACGCCGACTCTCCTGCTCCTCGGATGCTGCCTGACCTGCCGTGTTTTTCCAGCACCACACTTTTCGACTTAGTTTGATTGCTCATCAAGGCTTGCCTGTTTGTCCTTGGAAAGAGGTTTATCTCTCGGTTTTAATGGATTTTGATTTCAGCTTTGCCTTGCTCAGCTCTCTCCACCTTTATGCCAGCCCATATGCGATTTACACAAGCGCTCTCTGTTGAGCTGATAAATAGTCCACATTATCACGTCTCATGCACTTTGTCTGCTTCAGAACAAGACTCCAGTCTTTCAGAGTGACTTTGACAGCTCAGTCCATTACTATGGAGTTACAGCACTTAATTAAACAGATACACTTGCCTTCAGGAACACATTAAAACCAGTGACTTTTCAAATCATTGGGTCACTGACTAGCTAATACTTTTTCAATAAGGTAAACTTTATGTTTTTTTTTTGTTCATTTCATTTTGGCTAACTCAGCACATTTTAGGCTGATATCTACATCACCCATTCTCAAACCCTGGTCTGGCACTGACAAACATCCCCATCTTGGACAAAACAGTGGCTACCCAATCTAAAGTCCAGCAAATTCAACACCTCCCCTGCCTTGGCTGGTGATTAGGGGGTGCGGAAAGTGCTCTTTCGCAGAGAACTTAATTGGAAAGGGGAACTCAATTCTGGCAAACTAGCCTTTTAATGAGCATTTCATAAGATGCCAATGCCTGTATAAGGGCTTCCTGAAACCTTTACCGCTCTGAGAACTTAACTGTCACCCCATCGTCAGGATTCTGAACTTTGGCCTTCCCCTGCTCACCTCTCTTCCAACTCCCAGGAGGTTCTACACATTAACTCTGTTTCTCACATCCGCAGCTGCTGCCTGACCAGCTGATTATTTCCAGCATTGACAGTATACTGCCTGTACCCATTGCATTCTGAGTTTGCTGAGAGAGAGGGGTTTGAAGAGATGACAAGTCACAGAGTTAAGAAGCCTTAAGACCAGAAGAACTAGGAACAGGAGTAGGCCATTCGGCCCCTTAAGCCTGCTCTGCCATTTGATTGGCCCATGAGATTATCTCGGTTCTTGAGGAATGCTGTGTTCTATCTCACAGTCAGTATGTCAGCACACACACTGTGCTAATTTATCTTTAAGGGACAATTTAAAGGGACAACAAGTGGTCTCAGAGTATAAAAGTTTCAGGTTACTTGAAGCCTGACACATTACTAGCAACATGCTCCACTGCTGTAACTGAAAACCCTAATACTAACCCAGACACAGGTGTGCCTGTGAATGTAATATTTGTAATTAATGTGTGTTGAACCCTTCAATACCATGTTACCCATGCCTAGTTTCTTATGCTTTGAGGGGTGACAATCATTGCTACTTCGGACAAAATACATTTCTAAAATTGCCCCAATTAAAAATCAGAAGCTACAGCCTATTTCTGAGCTGAGAGATAGTGCTATAAACTGTAGGTAGCTGAAAGCTGGAACACTCTGTGTCAAACACTTTCCACATGGTTACAGTACAGGTCGATCTGTTACAACGCGCATTGCATAAATGCGAATTTGCTGTAATGGATTGATGAATTGGGTACACAGCTTCCAAAGCACAAACTTTTAAAACACATGTTGGCTGTAATGTGATTACATCACCAACACTTTAAGCTGCTTTGAAAGCACAATTTTTCTATAACGCGGGGTTGCATAAGAACGCAGTCATCATATTATAGAAGAACTACCTGTATTCTAAGAGCATCTGTAATGTCTGTGTTAGTCAGGGATCAGCAGATATAAAAGGACAGCAGACAGTGAAACAGCAGTTTTAATTCACATTGACACAAAGTCAGGGGCATTTGACTTAAAGGTACACTTCAATATTATTATCATGGATTGCAGAAATGTAACTATGAACTGGGCATCCAGTGACTCCTTTACTGAATTACACCCATGTATGAACCTGGCAGGTCTGGCAGCATTTGTGGAGGGCGAAACAGAGCTAATGTGGAAATCATGTTGGACCCAAAACATTAACACTGTTTTTCTCTCCACAGACCTGCTAGGTTTCTCAGACATTTTCTGTGTTTGTTGCATGTGCACTCTAGTTAAAGTTGAGGCACAACTTAGAACAAGAAAGCATTCCAACTGCATGAACTTTTTGTCTATCCCAGCGGCAATCTTGACTGATTAATCTTGACTGGATATGTTGATTTCAGTTGCTGCTTTAACATTTGGTCCATTCTTGCCTCATTGAGTTTCTGTGCACTTGCCTGGCAGAGTCTGTTAGCTTTCATAATCACACCATACTCAAGGTAGACTGAAGTGCCGTCGAGTAAAATAAATTGGGCACAATCCCAATGTATTGTGATAGTTAGAGAATTTACAACCAGCGACAAATGGACATAAAAGTTAATCACAATTTTTTTACAGCTACTCAACTTTTACAATCAGAAATGGATGATGAAACTTGCTCTGAATAGATCTGAAAACTCATCTAAGGGTCACTAATGCAAAATAAAATGTTAGCATCGATCCCGTCGGTTCCTAGTCATCTCCACCAACATCAGAATGAAGAGAAAATCAATGGGAAAGAACTAATGTAGCAGCAGCAAGAGAGACAACTGCTGTTGTTAAGTCATTAAGATAGCAGCAGTATTCCTACGCAGAGTTAAGTCAGTGTTTCTGCACCTGGATAATATCATTAGAGATACCGGATGAACATTTAACACTTTTGTATTTCCCTCGTTCTTATTTATTTGTTTTGTGATATTTGGGCATTGCTGGTTGGCCAGCATTTATTGCCTGTCCCTAGTTGCCCTCTTGAGAAGGTGGAGGTGAGCTGCCTTCTTGAATTGCTGCAGTCCATGTGCTGTGGGTTGACCCACAATGTCCTTAGGGAGGGAATTCCAGGATTTAGACCCAGCAATAGTAAAGTAACGGTGATATATTTCTAAGTCAGGACAGGGAGTGGCTTGGAGGGGAACATGAAAGGGTTGGCGTTCCCATATATCTGCTGATGGAAATGTGTTGCTGGAGAAGCACAGCAGGTCAGGCTGCATCTAGGGAACAGGAGAATCGACGTTTCGGGCATTAGCCCTTCTTCATTCCTGAAGAAGGGCTAATGCCCGAAACGTCGATTCTCCTGTTCCCTAGATGATGCCTGACCTGCTGCGCTTCTCCAGCAACACATTTCCATCTCTGATCTCCAGCATCTGCAGACCTCATTTTCTCTCCATATATCTGCTGCACTTGTCCTTGTAGGTGGAAGTTTTCGTGGGCTTAGAAGATGCTGTCTGAGGATCTTTGGTTTTTCGCTGCCTTAATAAAAACCACAGACCGTACATTTGAACTATTTCATTGTGGTGGTGATGATCTGTCTGAAGGCAGCTCCTCTGTCCACTTCTCCATGCCTTGCTCCACATACAAAGCTGCTCCCATTTTCAGTCTCAATGTGCACTATGTGCAAGCAAAGAACAATGCCACGTTTGGCTTGTACCTAAAGGAAGTTCATGTCCTCTCCCTTGAAACAATCTCCGTCTGTAGGCTCCTCAGTCATGCTCACTAGACAATCGCTGGTTCCCATCCTCGGAGCCCTGAGCATGTCTGCCCTTTTCCTGGGCTTGAAGTCACTCTCAAAAGGACAAACCCCTCCTCCCATGACCTCAGGCTCCATAAACCCTGTTTACTGGGGCATGGAGGGATATGGTACACGCCCATGGAACATTCCAAGCCGAATCCCTGCTGGCAGTTCCTCTGGAAAGGCAAGTCTAAAGGCAAACTCTTTCCTGCTGGTAAGAGGCCGTTTGAGAGGAGCAGAGCACAGAAAACAATTTCACATCGCACAAGAACATTACAAACCTGACCTCTCAGAGGAAGAACAGCCTTCACATCAATTCTCAAATGTTTAGACTCAGACATCAAAATGCAAGATTTACACATGACTTTGGTTACACAGCCTTTGCTCATAACCGAAGGTTGGGCCAAGGATTCCCATTGAATTGGCTCACACTTCCAGATGATGCTGTGCAGTGTTTCATTTTCTTACTTTACTCTACTTCACTTCCGTGGAGACCGAGTTGGGTCGTGCGGACGAGATCAGTGAGGAGGAGAGCAAGCCACCACAGAGAGAGTGAACCCAACATGTGGGAAATTGAGACACCACAGAGAAAGCAAATGCAACAAGTGGGAGATCAAGACATCACAGGTAGAGCGAACCCAACGTGTGGGAGATCGAGTCATCATGGGGAGAGTGAATGCAACATGGCGGTGAAAGAAATCTCCCAGCCTTTGTGGTGGTGTTGAGAGAAGGCAGCCCCAGGGTCTCTTGCCATCTGTGGAAGCAGCAGTGCGTATGGGGAGATCAAACACATGGAGAGAATTTGGGTCATGAAGCCAGCAGGTGGTGATGTCATCGTGGCTTGGTCAGGTCTGGAACGTTGGCAGCGGGTGGGGGCTCGGATTGGGACTTTGACAGTTGAAGATCGAGCCTGTTGTGGGAAGAGCGAGCCTTACACAGCGTGAGAAAGGTCTCTGGTATCTGCGCTGATGATGGGAGCAGGCGGCCTGAGGTTTCCCAGAGAGCAGGTCATTGCAGAGGAGATCGAGCCCTTGTAGGGAGTGTGAGCTCAGCATGGCTCAGCAGTTCAAAAAGACTGCTGAACTTTTAATATACATTATTTTTATTTTTCTATTTAACACTAAGAAGGACTGAAGTGTTTAATGTTTCGCTTTAAGTTCTTTTATTTTTCTACTTTGTACTAAGAACTGAAATGTTTAGCTGTTAACTTCTTTCTTTATTTCTCTATTTTGTTCGTAAGAACCTTTGTACCTAAGATGGTGCTGGGAATGATGACAATGTGTACACTTTTCACTGTACACATATACTTCTGTACATGTGACAATAAATTCTAATTCTATTTTCTCCCCCCAGGGTCACTGAGCCAGGACTCTCTCCTACTATGACCAGTTGGAGAAAGTGAGGTCTGCAGATGCTGGAGATCAGAGCTGAAAATGTGTTGCTGGAACAGCGCAGCAGGTCAGGCAGCATCCAGGGAACAGGAGAATCGACTTATGCTTATGCCCGAAACGTCGATTCTCCTGTTCCCTGGATGCTGCCTGACCTGCTGCGCTGTTCCAGCAACACATTTTCAGCTACTATGACCAGCTTCCAATCAGATGATTCATCATGATAAACTTGACCACATTACAAACAAGTCTCTCACAACCAACAAGTCATGGTATGGGATTTGAACCCAGAACCTGTCGCCTAGAGAGGAGCACACTACCCACTGCACCATAAGACCTGTTACAACTAAAGTACCATGTGTGGTTTTCTGTATCTTATTATAGGAAGGATGTTAAAGTGATAGAATGTCTAGAGTTTATCACCAGAATTATACAAAGGATGGGAAATTCATATCGAGAGATTTGATATGATAACTGATTTTATGATGAATGCTTTCATTAACACGTGCATTTTGCAGTGGTAAATACAGTAAATTACAGTGAAAATCTTACACTGTCACTATGATCTAGCACTGTTTTGAATAGTTTGAGAATAATTTTAAAAAAGATTTAGCTTAAAGAGAGTCCATAACCATTCCAGCACCATTTCACTGCTGCCAGCGCCGGACCCAAACACAGTTGAAACCACTGCTCCTCGGGTGCTATTTTTTGCCCCGGGCCTACCTCTCCAACATAACAGCCAATACCAGATCCCGCTCTGGGCTCACCAGTCACCACCAAGTTCCAGACCCTGACGAATTCCCCCTCTCCTCCTGCCTTCCTCCATCCCCACCAATATCGCCACAACCCAGCTCTTCCCAGAAGTTAAGTTGAAGCACAAACTAAATAGAAGAAAAAAAGTGAGAAAAGAAGAAAGGAGGAACAAAGGAAAGTGGACTGAGTGGACGGGTACCGGGCTGAGGAGCCTGGCCACAGCCTGTTCAACTGCCGCCATCTTGATATGGTGGTCAAGGTCAATCATTTGACACATTAAGGCTACTCGCACTAATCAGAAAAAGGCAAAGAGAATTGCTGGTGGTTTCCCCAAATCATTTTTAGTGAGTGAAGAGGGAAACATTATTTCCCTGGAGAGAGATTCAGTGATGATCGTAGAGATTAAAACGAGGTCAGCCAGGTGGACCTCCTGGAATATGAGTTCCCTGGTTGGGGCTGTTAACCTGGTCCAATCAGGGAGCCCTGGCTGACAGATATAAACAGAAGTGTCCTGGCCAAACTGGCCATAAACAGGTCCAGGCAGCAGGCCATGGAGGGGGTCGTGAGGGCCGACTGCCTGCCCCTCTTCCGCGGTTACGTTAGGGCCCGGGTGTCCTTGGAGAAGGAGCACGCGGTGTCCACCAACACCCTGGAGTTGTTCAGGGAGAGGTGGGCGCCGCAGGGAGTGGAGTGCATCATTTCTCCCTCCAATTCTATTTTGATTTAGTCCCTACCCTCCCCCTCACTGTTTTGATCACACAGCATTGCCCTTTGATGTGAAGGGCAGTGTTTGTCACTGGCCACCCGGATGTTTTTCTATCTTCCTGGTGGTGGAAATTGAATAAAGATTGGTGCACTTTGTGTCTTCCACTGTGTCTCACACCTGCACACACACACCATGGGTGCTGGGGGAAAAAATAAGCACTACCGCACTTAGGTGGTAGTGTGGGGGTTAAAAGAACAAAAAAGAAGAAAAAAAAACAAAAAGAGAAAAAAAAATAAACAGAAGTGTCCTGGCCAAACTGGCCATAAACAGGTCCAGGCAGCAGGCCATGGAGGGGGTCGTTAGGGCCAACTGCCTGCCCCTCTTCCGCGGTTACGTTAGGGCCCGGGTGTCCTTGGAGAAGGAGCACGCGGTGTCCACCAACACCCTGGAGTTGTTCAGGGAGAGGTGGGCGCCGCAGGGAGTGGAGTGCATCATTTCTCCCTCCAACTCTATTTTGATTTAGTCCCTACCCTCCCCTTCACTGTTTTGATCACACAGCACTGCCCTCTGATGTGAAGGGCAGTGTTTGTCACTGGCCACCCGGGTGTTTTCCTATCTTCCTGGTGGTGGAATTTGAATAAAGATTGGTGCACTTTGTGTCTTTCACTGTGTCTCACACCTGCACACACACACACCATGGGTGCTGGGGATAAAATAAGCACTACCGCACTTAGGTGGTAGTGCGGGGGTTTAAAAAAAATAGAAAAAAAGAGAAAAAAAGAAAAAAAAAATAGAAACAAAAAAAAATAAACAGAAGTGTCCTGGCCAAACTGGCCATAAACAGGTCCAGGCAGCAGGCCATGGAGGGGGTTGTGAGGGCCGACTGCCTGCCCCTCTTCCGCGGTTACGTTAGAGCCCGGGTGTCCTTGGAGAAGGAGCACGTGGTGTCGACCAACACCCTGGAGTTGTTCAGGGAGAGGTGGGCGCCGCAGGGAGTGGAGTGCATTATTTCCCCCCCCCCAACTCTATTTTGATTTAGTCCCTACCCTCCCCTTCACTGTTTTGATCACACAGCACTGCCCTTTGATGTGAAGGGTCACTGCTTGTCACTGGCCACCCGGGTATTTTCCTATCTTCCTGGTGGTGGAAATTGAATAAAAGATTCGTGCACTTTGTGTCTCTCACTGCGTTTCACACCTGCACACACGCACCATGAAAAAGAAAAAAAAATAAACAGAAGTGTCCTAGCCAAACTGGCCATAAACAGGTCGAGGCAGCGGGCCGTGGAGGGGGTCATTAGGGCCGACTGCCTGCCCCTCTTCCGCGGTTACGTTAGGGCCTGGGTGTCCTTGGAGAAGGAGCACGCGGTGTCGACCAACACCCTGGAGCTGTTCAGGGAGAGGTGGGCGCCGCAGGGAGTGGAGTGCATTATTTCCCCCTCCAATTCTATTTTGATTTAATCCCTACCATCCCCTTCACTGTTTGGTCACACAGCACTGCCCTTTGATGTGAAGGGCACTGCTTGTCACTGGCCACTCGGGTGTTTTCCTATCTTCCTGGTGGTGGAAATTTGAATAAAGATTCATGCACCTTGTGTCTCTCACTGTGTCTCACACCTGCACACACACAACATGGGTGCTGGGGAAAAATAAGCACTTGTGCAGTTAGGCAGTAGTGTGGGGTTAATACAAAAAAATGAAAAAGAAAATAAATAAACAGAAGTGTCTACTGGGGAAAAATAAGCACTACCACCTAACAGTGATTGTGTGGGTGGGAAACAAAATAAAAAAAGGAAAAATAAACAGAAGTGTCAGAGGTTCTGTTCGCTCTGAGAGCTGGCTCTGAGGGAGCTGGGTCAGTGTCAAGGACTCTCCACATGTAAGTACAGGGTGATGGGATACCAGCCTTTTGGTTCAATGATGAATAAAGGAAAGCAGCTCAGAGAGTTTACTTTAAATCGAAAGCTGAGATAGAGGTGATTGCAATCCTTAAGAACAAGATGAATAACAATATGAAGCTCAGGAGGATACAAAGATATGAAGAGAGGGAAGGCATTGAGATTAATTTGGGATTTCGGTAGCAATGTGCTGGATCAGATCCTATAGGCCAGTTATTCTTTATTATTTCAGGATGGAACAGTAAGGGGTTCAAAAACTGAAGTCCACCCACCTCTGGAGTTTCCATCAATACTTCCCAGGGGATTCACAAAATAATACTTCGTAAACCTGAGACCATCCAGGACATAATAGTCCCCTTGACCAACTAACACCTTCAATATGCATTCCTTTCACCACAGCGTGGACCACCGAAAAGACACGCTGCAAGGCTTGTTTGACAGCACTGCCCAACCCATGTCTTCTAACCCTCAAAGGACAAGGGCAGCAGATACATGGGAACACCACTCCTGCTGGTTCTCTTCCATGCTCCACACCATCCCGACTTAGGACGATATCGTCACTCTTCAGTGTTGCTGAGTTAAAAATGGATTTCCCTTCTTAAAAAAACTCGGAGGGTACAAAGTGATTTGAGATGGCAGCTAACCGCCACTTTCTTAAGAGCAATAAGGACAGGCAGCACTGAAATGCTCACGTTAAAAAAAAAGCTTTAAAAAACTTCAGCACTAATGTAACATGTGGGGCAGTGGTAATGTCCCTACCCCAGGAACTGGAGGCCTAGGATCAACGCTCAACAGACGTGTGTAAGAAGATATCTGAACATGTTAATTAGAAAAATATGCTTAAATGAAAAAATCATGTTACACTTTATCTCTTGCACATTTCAACAAAAATCCTATCACAGTGTCACTTTGTAGTAACAATAGCAATGCTGTGACCTTACATCACATTAATTTTCTGACACGTTAACACTGGGAGATTATCACATAAAATGCTGTGGTATTAGTTCTTGCATCTCATTGCCTTGATTATCTGTTGATGCCTTTTGATTGCACATGAATACACCATGGTTACCAAAGACTTTTAAAATGGAAATAACAAGCTTATTGCTCATGATACAAAGGCAGCAGAATGAAAAACAAGACTGAGATGAAGTTTCTGTGATCCTTCCAGGCCCCACAATGTCCCTGTCATCAAGCATTCCTTCAAAAAGGAGTGGATGCAATATAATGAACTTTAACCAACTCTGAAAGGGTTTCTGAGGTTTGTATTTAATTAAACAACCCAGATAACTTGGGTTAATGTTAATGTTAATCGAGTTAATGGCTGCGATAGAGTTCTGCTTCTTCAGGATTGATAGCAGCGAGGAAGAAGTGGTATATATGCTGAACAAGAAGAAAGATTAAAATGGATATCCTGTCAGAGTGAGGGGAAGGACTCTTCAAGGCAGACTTACCTGGAAGACATGATGTAAAGGGGCCGGTGTTGGACTGGGGTGGACAAAGTTAAGTTTACTTTTACCTGTAAGAGATGTAGTGGTGAGTTAAACACTAAAAAATAACAAAGAACTGTGATGCAGATGTAAATCGTAGAACAGAATCCCTTGAGCATGGAAACAGGCCATTCAGCCCATCAACTCCACACTGACCCCCGGAGGAGCAACCCACCTCATTACCCTATGCCTGTAACCCTGTACTTCCCATGGTCCTCAGGTTATGATCCCCTCGTCTGTTTGGTAGCAAAAAAAAGTTCAGGATGCAAAGTTTCAGCTGGCCAATGTAAATGAGCAGCAGAATTTCCTCTTGTCGACACTGGTTCAATAATTGCACCCTTTCCCCTAAGACAAAAAAAAATACATTCAGAACCTTATGAGCAATTTCCCAGGGCCAAGCTACCTAACATGCACATCATCAGACTGAGGGAGGAAACCCATACAGATGTGGGGAGAATGTGCAAACTCCACACAATCACCCAAGGGTGGAATTGAACCCTTGGGTGAGACAGCAGTTAACCACTGAGCCAGCGTGCTTATCATCCACAAATAGCCTCTGAATGTACAAGGTACTATCACAACTCTACAGTTATGTGTTCGCAATTTTGAGAAAAACAGTTTTGAATGTTACCGATTCTATTTACAAAACAGAGAATTATAGATTTCAGCCTGGGTCTCTACATCAGCGATGATTGAAAACAATCTTTCATTTAATTATGTTTCGCTGTGGTCCCTTGGAGGGGATAACAATCTTGTATTAATGACTCATTGCGAGAATGTAAATTGGACAGCGACCAGAACAAAAGTGAAGAACTACAGGTGGGAGAATGAGCGCGTTTGAAGTGTCAGGGTCTTAATTGGAACATGGCTTAGCTTTTCTACATAAGTCACGGGGGAACAGCATACATCTTACCTTGACAACTAAAACCATACAAAAGGCAAGCATGCTGCTGACAGAGATTCCACCTTGATTGACTGATTGATTGTCACGTGTACCAAAGTACAGTGAGAAACTTTGTTTATGAGCAGTACAGGCAGATCCTAGTAAGCAAGGATGTACAGATCAGAGAGACTTAGACAGAGGCATACAGGTTACATGTGCACTAGGGGAGATCAGCATTAGTAAGATCAGCATTATTTGAAATTAGAAAGTCCATTCATCAGTCTAATAACAGCAGGGAAGAAGCTGTTTCTGCCCCTGTTGGTGCGTGTTGGCAATATTCTGTATCTTCTGCCTGACAGAAGAGGGTGTAGAAGATCATTACCGGGGTGGGAGGGGTCTTGATGTTGGCAGCCTGTCCGCGGCAGCGAGCTGCGTAAATGGAGGCCGTGGATGGGAGGTTGGCTTCCGTGATGGTCTGGGCTGTGCACATCACTTTCTGTAGACTATTACAGTCCTGAGCAGAGCAGTTGCCGTACCAGGCCATTATGCACCCAGACAGTATCCTTTCTATGGTGCGTCTGTAGAGGTTGGTGAGGATCCTTATGGACATGCTGAATTTCCTGAGCCAGCTGAGGAAGGAGAGGTGTTGTTGTGCCTTCCTGACTGTCGTGTCTACATGGGAAGGCCAGGACAGATTGTCAGTTATCGTCACTCTGAGGAACTTGATGCTGTCCACCCTCTCAACCTCAGCTCCGTTGATGTAAATGGGGCTGTGTTCTCTTCCTTTCTTTCTGAAGTCAATGACCAGTTTTGCCGACATTGAGAGAGAGGTTGTTCTCATTGCACCACATCATCACAAGTCCTCTGCCTCCCTTCTGTACTTTGACTCGTCGTTGCTAGAGCTACTTAGAAGAAAGCTCTCTCGAGAGACAGGGGGAGATACTTTGAAGAAGCCATTGTACAGAAACTGGGCAACTACAATCGCCACATCTGCCAAACCAGAAGCCAGCAATCCTTCATAGGAGCAGATTATTGCAGATGCTGGAATCTGAACTGAAAACAAAAATTGCTGGAGATCACAGCGGGTCAGGCAACATCCATGGAGAGACAGCAAGCTCATGTTTTGAGTCTGGGTGACTCTAATGAAGAATTATCTCGATTCAAAACATGAGCTTGCTCTCTCTTCATGGATGCTGCCTGACCTGTTATGATTGCCAGCAATCCTTATTCACTCTCTCTCTCAAAATCAATTGTACTGCTGAGTCTGTCTGCACAAGAAAGAAAACAACTATTCAACTACAGAAATCACTGCAGATGCTGGGCTCTCTTCCCAGTCTCCGATCACTTCGAAAAGAGAGATCTTCAGGTAAGCAATGGGTCTGCAATGTTAAAGAACAGAATTCACAGTCTACTCTATCTAGAACAGTTCTGAGGAAGGGTCACTGGACCTGAAACGTTAACTCTGATTTCTCGCCACAGACAATGCCAGACCTGCTGAGCTTTTCCAGCAATTTCTGTTTTTGTTTTTGATTTACAGCATTCGAAGTTCTTTTGGCTTTTAGTTTGTTGACTTTATCTTTGTCATCTATCCATAGCTACCTTTAATCTTTATCTATATGTTAACTAACAGTTTTACTAAATAGCATTCAGATACCACTGTGTGATAAATTAACCTATGATCTTGTTAAAGTCAAAGCTTTTTTGCTATTTTTATTTTAAAATTGGAACAGCAAAAGCAAGCTGAAGTGGACTACAATGTATAAATATATCATTTCACATTTCATTGGCCACCCAGTGGACTTGCGTGGTGGTCATAACAATATCAATGGCCTTGGTGTGTTGTTGTTGTTACTCGGCGGTAGTATTTTCACTTTTTCACTAAGTCTATGGGTTTGGTTTCCATTCCAGGAAGAATTGCAACAGCATGAGCCAAAGGCATTTTCAAAAAGTGGGGTGGGAATAGGTTAGTGTCTGCCATCCCCCATGGCCCCGTCATGCGGCCTGTCTTTCCTGTTGGAATTTTTAAGTGTGTCAGAGATGTTTGTGTATCAATCCTATGAGCTAATTATTAATCAGACTACGCAGAGTTCTTACCTCATTATTCGGGATTGCGAGTTCAGAGTAAGAGGGGAAAGGTTTAGGGGAGATATGCTTGGAAGGTTTTTCACGTGGAGAATGGTGGGTGCTGGAATGCGTTGCCAGTGGAGGTGATAGAAGGGGGAACGATAACATTATTTAAGATGTATCTAGGCAGATACATGAATGGGCAGGGAGCAGAGGGATACAGATCCTTAGAAAATCGGCTGCAGATTTAAGGTGGAGGATCTGGATCGGCGCAGGTTTGGAGGGCCAAAGGGACTGTTCCTGTACTGTAATTTTCTTTGTTCTTTGTTCATTGAGATCTGCGCTTGTTCACTTGAAGTGGCCGAGCCCAAACAGATATGTCAAAAGGATTCATTTCAATAATAGATATTACTCTATTCCAATATACAGCACAGCTTCTTCAAGGTGTCAGTAAAACATGAAACATATCAAATTCTTGTGGCAAAGATAGAAGTTGCTGGAAAAGCTCCCGCAGGTCTGGCAGCACCTGTGGAGAGAAATCAGAGTTAAAGTTTTGGGAAGGCTCACTCAAAATGTTAACTCTGATTTCTGTCCACAGATGCTGCCAGACCTGCTGAGCTTTTCCAGCAATTTCTATTCAGATTTGCAGCATCCACAGTACTTTCGAGTTTTCAAGTTCTTGTGATTTTGGATATTACAAGTAGTCTTGCTACTACTTGAGAGTTGCGTTCCTATGTGACCCCGCCCTATACAAAAATTCCATAATACAAATACACTTAAAGTGTTGGCAATGTAATCACATGAAAGCTAACACACACGATAAACGTTTGCATTTTAGAAGAAGCAGTTTGTATTCACCAATCACGTTACAACCAATTTGCATTAACGAAAGATACACTACAGCAGAACTGCCTGTATTTTAGTCCAGATTGTTCTGTTTTTCATATAAGATCAGGCTAGATGTTGGGTTTCTTGAAGCAATATTTGTCAGGACTAGTAACATTAGGTTGTGGGCGGCACGGTGGCACAGTGGTTAGCACTGCTGCCTCACAGCGCCAGAGAGCCGGGTTCAGTTCCCGCCTCAGGCGACTGACTGTGTGGAGTTTGCATGTTCTCCCCGTGTCTGCGTGGGTTTCCTCCGGGTGCTCCGGTTTCCTCCCACAGTCCAAAGATGTGCAGGGTCAGGTGAATTGGCCATACTAAATTGCCCGTAGTGCTAGGTAAGGGGTAAATGTAGGGGTATGGGTGGGTTTCGCTTCGGCGGGTCGGTGTGGACTTGTTGGGCCGAAGGGCCTGTTTCCACACTGTAATCTAATCTAATCTAATCTAATCTAATCTAATCTAATCTAATAGCGGCAGAGTTCCCTGCTCTGAGCTCCTCTGATTAGAATAGAATCGCTACAGTGTGGGGACAGGCCCTTCACCCAACCAGTCCACACCGACCCTCCGAAGAGTCACCCACCCAGACCCACTTCCCTCTGGGTAATTTAGCATGGCCAGTTCACCTGACCTGCACATCTTTGGATTGTGGGAGGAAACCGGAACATCTGGAGAAAACCCACGCAGACACAGGGAGAATGTGCGAACTCCACACGGACAGTCGCCCGAGGCTGGAATCAAACCCAGGTCCCTGGTGCTGTGAGGCAGCAGTGCTAACCACTGAGCCACTGTGCCACCCCAAAACTCACAATGTGAGGAAACCTGTGCACATAAACCCCAAGGGATTACTAATCCATCAGTTTAACCACTCTGTCATGAGCGGATCTCATTTCAACCTTCTAGAATAGTTTCCAACACATTGTCAGTGAACTCACAATGTATCTCAGACACCCATCTTCAAAGTCATTAAACTCTATCTCTGGTCATATCACCTCGGAGATGGGACAGAATCATGTTAGCACCATAATTGGACATACGGGCAATGGAGAGTGATCACCCCGTTTGTTTTTAAATGTCTATCCACTGCGAACAAAACAGTAAAGTTTGTCTAATGAGGAGAGATGGAGCAGCTTAAGCTTCTACTCTCCAGAGTTTAGAAGAATGAGAGGAGATCTAACTGAGGTAAATTACGTCTCTCAAAGGGTCATGAATCTATGGAATTTACTCACAGTTCAGGAATTAGAATCCCTACAGCGCAGAAAGAGGTCACTTGGTCCATCATATCTGCTCGGACCCACCAAAGAGCATCACACCTCGACCCAATCTGTCCTGTAACCCTGCATTCCCCATGGCTAACCCACCTAGGCTGCACACCTCTGGACACTAACCTGCACAGCTTCATACTGTGGGAGGAAACCCAAGCAGGGGAGAACATGCAAACTCCACACAGGTAGTTGCCTGAGGCTGGAATCAAACCTGGGTTCCTACTATTGTGATGCAGCAGTGCTATCCACTGAACCACCATGCCACCGTGGGACATTGAGTTAATACTGGGACATTGAGCACATTTAAGGAGGAGACAGACAGATTTTTAATTAGCAACAGACTAAAGGGTTAGGGAGAGGGTATGGAGAGGGCAGGAAAGTGGAGTTGAGGCTGAGATGGGATCACCTTGATTATATTGAATTAGGGAGCAGGCGTGAGGGGCTGAATGGCCTACTCCTGCTATTCGTTATTCTGTTCCCAGGAGTTGGCTGCAAAAAGAGGGACAGCAGCAACATCAATATTACAGCTGAACATTTGGATTCAAGAACAGCCTGAAAACTTTACAGTTTACATAGCAAGGTGGGGGAGGGGGGAATGGGGTCGAACTTGGATTTAGTGTGGGAGTCAAAAAGTGTGGCGCTGGAAAAGCACAGCAGGTCAGGCTTATGCCCGAAACGTCGACTCTCCTGCGCCTCGGATGCTGCCTGACCTGCTGTGCTTTTCCAGTGCAGCACTTTTCCACTCTGACTCTCCAGCATCTGCAGTCCTCACTTTCTCCCTGGATCTAGTGCGGGCTTGGTATCAGGAAGGGGCACTATGTCATCATCCATGCAGCCCCAGATTCCTGACTTTCCGAATCTTGGATCATGCCTGTGCTGTGCCTTAACAGGAGTCAAAGGGAAGGATAATTCCATTGAGTCCACACTATTCAATGGGCTTTACAGCTCAGACTGTGAATATCACAATATCAGCTCGAGTAGGATCCTCCCTCCCAACACTCCGAGGTTGCCACCTTGCTGATTAGCTGTGATCGAGTGGTAATTACATGCCAGGTAAATGGCCCCAATGTTAACACATATTTGGTCAAAGAAAGGGAGGTAATGGCCTAGTGGTTTTACTGCTGGACTGTTAACCCAGAGGCCCAGTTAATGTTCTAGGGATCTGGATTTGAATCCTACTAAAGGAAAGGTGGAATTTGAATTCAATAAAAAACTGGAATTAAGAGTTTAATGATGACCATGAATCTGTTATGGATTGTCATGAAAAACCCATCTGGTTCACTAATTCCACTCAGAGAAGGAATCTGTTATCCTTACCCAGACTGGCCTACATGTGATTCCAGACCTACAGCAATGTGGTTGACTCTTAACTGCTCTCTGGGCAATTAGGGATGGGCAATAATGTGATGCCCACATTCTGTGAATGAATAAGTAAAAACACAAATGTGGGGGAGCTTTTTAATGCACCTCGTACATCAAGGTAGATACTTAACAGTCTGATGATAAAGCCAGGTTCGCAATGTGCCTACCTCAAAAATCTCCTGGTGACCTGCTCTGGTACTTATCAGCTCCTGTCTTGCTAATGTGGCCCTGAACGGGTCAGCATTTCGGCCTGCGTTCACAGCAACCGACAATTCTGGATTGTTGGACTGGCGAGTGCTGTTTGGGGGCGTCTTTGGACTGCTTAAGAAGCAAGACCGTCTTTTGCTCCTTTCCAACATGTCCCTGGTGCTTTGTCCTGGAACTCCAAAATTCCTCAGCACCTTCCTGCAACACAAACCAGACAGGAATAAATTGCTTTCATTGTGTGTGATTTCTACCTTTTCAAAAAATGCCAGGATTTGAATCAGAGAATCCCTACAGTGTGAAAACAGGCCTTTCAGTCCAACAAGTCCACACCAACCCTCTGAAAAGTAGCCTACCAGACCCATTGCCCAATATTTACCCCAACCAATGCACCTAACCTACATATCCCTGAACAGCATGGCCAATCCACCCTCAACGGCACATCTTTGGATTGTGGGAGGAAACCACAGCACCCAGAGGAAACCTGCACAGACACAGGAAGAGTGTGCCAACTCCACACAGACAGTCACCCAAGACTGGAATCGAACCCAGGTCCCTGGTGCTGTGAGGCAGCAGTGCTAACCACTGAGCCACCGTACCAATTGATATTGGCATATTAATCTTTATGTATTTAACAATTGAAGAGCAGGCTGGAACATAGCAGACAGAGGGGTGACCTTATAGAGTTCTGTAAAATCATTCAAGGCGTAGATAAGGTTGATAGCTTTTCCCCACAGTACGAGGAATCTAAAACTAGAGGGCATAGGGTTAAGGTGAGGGGGAGAGACACAAAAGGGTCGAGAGGGGCAATGTTTTCACACACACAGTGGTGAGTGTCTGGAACGGGCTGCCAGAGGTAGTGGTGGAGGTGAGTACAATTTCATTATTTAAGAAACAATTGGCCAGGTACAGAGATGGAATAGGGATGGAGCGATATGGACCAAACACAGGCAAATGGGACTAGATTAATTGTGAAAACTGTGCGGCATGGGAAAGTTGGGCCGAAGGGCCTGTTTCCATACGGTTCAGCTGTTATGACTCTCTACGACTCTATGTAGAGAAGTTGAGCAGAAAGATCTGGGCTGACACTCATGGACAGCACTGAGGGAGTGCTGCTCTGATGGAGGTGTTGTCTTTCAAATGAGACATTAAGCCGAGACTCTGCCTGGCCTATCAGGTGGACATCAGAGATACCCGAACACTATTTTGAAGAGCAGGGGAGTACTTCCATTGGCCAATAGCTGTGCCTTGAACAACATTGTCACTAAATAGAAATAATCTAATTATCACTGGGCTGTAGGAGCTTTCAGTATACAGTGCAACCACTATGTTTCATACATTACAACAGTGAGTACAATTTGAAAGGTACTTTATTGACGCTAAGATGTTTTGAGATATTGTAAGGTCATGAAAGGCCAAACAGCCTTTTGGGAGGAACTATCTTTCAGAAGCATGATATTTTACATTAGACAGCCAAAATTACTTGATTTTATAACTTAAATTGTGTTATCTTTGTAACAAACTTAGACAGATGTCGATAAACCCTTTTAGTGTTTATCCACATGTTCATCCACATAGGCCACTGCACAACACAATTTCCCTGTCTGGGAGAGGGCTTTTACAAACTTCTAGGACCCCATGCCCAGTATTGTAAGCGAATGGCGTCTTGCAGGAGGTTTTATTGCCACTATAGTTCCAAAGGTCTTGATTCGCGTGAAGCATTATGGAACATCCTGAGGATGTGACGGGTGCCAGCGAAATGCAAGTTCTGTCTTTTTTTTTGTTTCGGTTGTGTAATGCACACCTCGTGAAGCAATTCCATTTGGCGTGATGTGAGGGAGGTTAGTGCTTATTTTGTTGATGCGATCTAACAGAAGCTGTGCAGCTGACGTTACTGAAGGAGATCGAAGGAGGTAGCAGCTGGCATCCACCTCTCTTACTGAATGAGAGCTTAACAACGTCATAAAAGGGAACATTGAAACATTTTCCATCTTTAGTGACCTGTTTGTCATTCTAATGAACAGTCAGAAACAACTTCCCCTGGTTTATTTCCAGAGTGTGACAACAATGCGCTGCTAACCGTAGCTTCAAACTCTGCAACTATTAATGTCAAAGCGCTCCCATGTCACTGACATACTATGGCCCATTAAGACAATACATTGTGGACACGACAAGACTGAAGGGGTTAGACATTGAGGTGTTTTCATATTTGCTGTAAGACAGAGACTAGGCGCCATCAACAGAAGTCAGTCACGAAAACATCCAATTAGGAATTCAGGAAACCGCACAATATCGGAGCACAAGTAGGCCATTCGGCCCATAGAGACTGCTCCCCCATTCAGTAAGCTCATGGCTGACCTGATAATCCTCAACTCCACTTTTCCCAGTGACCTTGCTGATTACAAATCTGTCTCTCTCAGCCGTGAATATAATTAACAACCCAGCCTCGGCAGCCCTCAGCGGTAATGAATTTCACAAATTCACTGACTTCTTTACTCGCAGCGTGGTGGGAGTGTGGATGTTCCTTTCTCAGTGAATACGGAGGTGAATAGTGTAGATGCACTTGAAACATTACTGATCTTGTGCAGTGTGAAAGGATATTTAGAATCTGCTAAGCTAGGGGAAAACATTACTTTATTTAAGAACCATCCCACCATGGCTTCATTTTGCCACAAGGCTGTGAGAGAGAAAGCAAGATCGTGATGTATCAGCTCCCATGATAATTTGGAGTCAATAAAATGTAGAGCTGGAAAAGCACAGCAGGTCAGACAGCATCAGAAGTCCTGATGAAGGGTCCTGACCTGAAATGTTGACTCTCCAGCTCCTCCAATGCTGTCTGACCTGCTGTGTTTTTTCAGCTCCACATTTCATCGACCCTGCTGTCCCTACTCTTCCCCATGATAATGTATCCTGTGTCTCATGAACACATCACACAGCCTGATCAAATCCCTCAGACTGCCCATTTGACAGGAAGCTAGGTAAAAGCAGGAGTGAGAAAGGAACAAAGTCATGTTTTGATAAGGTTAATGAAGAACAATGCAGGGTCAGTATAAAAACCAGATCGGACTAGTTGGGCCAAATGGTCTGTTTTGAACAATAGACTGGATGTAATTCTATTTCATAAAAATACGACTTGACCCTGGCCTGGCTTAGCAACAGCAACCAGAGATTGACAGTCAGATTAACAAACTGGATTCTATCGCAGCCCCCTCCATCCCCCACCCCCAAACATATCCTGAATCCACAAGAATCATAGAATAGAATCTCCTCCGGTCTACACTGACCCTTCAAAGAGCATCTCACCCACCACATCCCTATAACCCTGCACTTAGGCCAATTCACCTAACCTGCACATCTTTGGACAGTGGGACGAAACCTCAGCAGACACAGGGAGGATATGGCAAACTCCACACAGACTGTCACCTGAATGTGGGATTGAACCCGGGTCCCTGGCGCTGTGGGGCAACAGTGCTAATCACTGAGTCACCGTGGGGTCAAGGACTGAATTGAGAAGGAGCTTCTTCACTCAGAGGGTTGTTAGTCCATGGAATTCCTTGCCCTGTGAAGTAGTTGATGCTATTTCAGTAAACGTTTTTAAAGCTAAGGTAGTTTTTTTTTAAACAGTAAAGGAATTAAGGGTTATAGTGAGCGGATGGGTAAGTGGAGCTGAGGCCATGAAAAGCTCAGCCATGATCTTATTGAATGGTGGAGCAGTCGCCAAGGGCCAGATGGTCTACTTCTGCTCCTGTTTTTTATGTTCTTATGTTCTAAGGAGGAATTTGAAGTCGCCTCAGTTGGCACAGACAAAAGTCAAGGTGGAGCTGTCCAGTTTTATGATCCTGTCACTCTGCCTGTCTGAGTTCAATGTGGTTAAGGTTTTCACTGGACAGAACCTACCTGAAGCTTACAGGAATGTCAGAGACGGGATAAATCTTAGTCCTGTTGATCTCTGAGGGACACCTTAACTTCTGAATGAACACATGAGACAGACAAAAAAATCTTTGTCTGGTTATCGCTTAGTTGAATTTGCCCCTGATCTAATCACTGTTAGCAAAGTTGCAATCATCATCGTCAACATCCTATAGTCTAGTTAGGATCAGCCTCATTCCTGATGAAGGGCTTTTGCCCGAAATGTTGATTCTCCTGCTCCCCAGATGCTGCCTGACCTGCTGGGTTTTTCCAGCACCACACTCATGATTCTAATCCCCAGCATCTGCAGAGCTCACTTTTGCCTCTAGTCTTGTTAAAATGAGAGGCACACAGCAAGTCCCACAGGTATGTGGATATCCTCACGCAATGCCTCGTACTGATGGCTGAAGAGATCAATCTGTGAGACAAGATTCTGCTGCAAATGGCTATTGGGTGTCAGTGCAGGTTCTTGTTCTGTTTGGTGTTGGTACCTGTTGTCAAACCTGGTGACGATGGCAGCACACGATGGCCCAGAGGTGATATCGCCATTTCCCTCTGTCTTCACCTAGTGTCTCCCACGTCCGGGAATCAACATCTAAGACCTTTACGTCACAGATCATGAGAGTCCTTGGCGGAGTTGATGACCTAGTGGTGTTATCACTAGACTATTGATCTAGAAAGGGGTGGCACTGGAAAAGCACAGCAGGTCAGGCTGCATCCGAGGAGCAGGACAGTCAGTATTTCAGGCATATGCCCTTCATTCCTGATGAAGCTTGTCTGACCAAAATGTTGACTCTCCTGCTCCTCGGATGCCACCTGACCTGCTCTGCTTTTCCAGCACCACACTCCTCGACTCTGACTCTCCAGCATCTGCAGTCCTCACTTTCTCCGGTTAAGTTAGAAACTCAGTTCGTGTTGTGAGGACTTGCGTTTCAATCCTGCCACAACACATGGTGGAGTTTGAATTCAATACAAAAAAAGAATGGAATTAAGAATGATGAAACCATTGTTGACTGTCGGGAAAAGCCCATCTTGCTCACTAACGTCCCGCAGGAAGGGAAACCTGCCATCCTTACCTGGTCTGATCTACACGTGACTCCAGACCCACACCAAGGTTGTTGACTCTCAACTGCCCTCTGAAATGGCCAAGCAAGCCACTCAGTTCTATCAACTGCTAGAAAGTCTCAACAAAGAAATCAAACCGGACAAACCACCCGACATCAAGCCAGGCACTGGAAAAGACAATAACAGAAACAGCCCTGTAGACCCTGCAAATTCCCTCCCTAAAGGCATTGTGGGCCAACCTACAGCAAATGGGCTATAGTGATTCCAGAAGGCAACTCACCTCCAACTTCTTCAGAGCTAACTAGTGACTGACAATAATTGCAGGCCCACCCAATGACATCCACATCCCATGTGCGAATAAAAATAAAGTGTCGGGGTGTCCTTCCAGACATCTGGCTCTGGCCTCATCAGCATGTAGGAAGTTCTTAGGTATGCAATGAACTTCCTGAGAAAGTGATGAATGTTGACACAATTACAATGTTTAAAAGACATTTGGATTTTAATAGATGAATAGGGAGGGATATGGGCCAGGAGCAGGCATGTGGGATGAGTTTAGTTTGGGATTATGTTCAGCATGGACCGGTTGGTGTTTCCATGCTGTGTGACTCTATGACTCCATATGACTGCCTCAACCTACAGCTGACAATGTCTGAAGAACCCTGACCTTCCTGGGAGCTTTGCCTTTGAGAGGAGCCCCTCCCCTCCTCACTTTGTAATGGACCATGGAAATGAGGGTCAGAGGTCAGTTTGTTAATCAGTATTCCCACACTTTACGGGCATAAACTCCACAAAAGAGCTTCTATTTAGGTAAGTTAGATTTTCTCCCCCTAATCAACTTGTTCAGAGATGTTCTGACACACCACTTGAGCAAGTGGGACTTAAACCTAGGCCTCCTAGGTCAGAAGTAGGGACACTACTACTGCTCTGTAAGGGCCCTTCCAATGTTAGATATAGCATGATCATTGGTTTAATCCTCGATTTGATTAAAAATACTTAACTGAATCGAAACCATTGCCTTCAGAAGAACAAAGTGGCCTGTAAATAAAGATTTTAATGAGATGTGTTCCATCCTTGCAAGTTTGTCATTTGCTCTAATTGTGCAGACAGACACCTGTTACTCTTTGAGATCAATAAAAACGACTTGTTGTGCCCGTGTGTGTCCAGCTTTATAATTTAGCTATTAAAGTCTGAGTGGCTGGCACAGTTGTTAGCCCTGTTTAATGCTACACAGCCGCTATTTTTACCTCGTGTAATAAGACCAGCTTTCAATACATCACATTGTCCAACAACACACATCAACTTAATGATGACACGACATTGCCATTTGAGAGGTTGATGGTCCATCTGATTTCACAGTTTTCTGAATGCTTCTTTCTGTATTTACTTTGGCACGAAAATAGACTCCAGCCTCAGATGTGTTGATTGAACAGACACGTCAACGTGCAAATTACAACTCTCCTCCAATCCAGACACGACCAGCCTCTGTCTCCATCTGATAGGCTATTGAATACAGCTTCCATAGTGAAGACTTCGTAAAGGAACTCACAAACAGTTGAACGAGAAAGGAACAAATTGCAAGGATGAAGAATTGGATGAAACCGAGGGAGAATAGGGAACCGGGCAATGTACTGCACTGTGTTAATGACAAGACCTTCCACATCCCCAACCACCACCATCTAGGAAGATGAGGGCAGCAGATGGATTGGAACACCGACTACCTATAAGTTCCTTTCTGAGTTGCAAATCTCAAGTCACTCCCCATCCTGACTTGGAAATATATCACCATTGTTTTTATTATCAATAATGGGTCAAAGCCCTGGCACTCCCTCCAGATAAGAAGGGTTTGGAGGGATATGGGCCGGGTGCTGGCAGGTGGGACTAGATTGGGTTGGGAGATCTGGTCGGCATGGACGGTTTGACCGAAGGGTCTGTTTCCATGCTGTACATCTCTATGACTCTATGACTGACACCTATAGGGGTTGATAGGAAGGGTGAGGGCAGTAACAAATTAAAAATACTACATATGAATGCACAAAGTATTAGAAATAAGATGGATGAGCTTGAGGATCTTTTGGAAATTGTCAGCTACGATATTGTGGGGATAACTGAGACGTGGCTTCAAGTGGACAGGGCCTGGGAAATGAATATTCAAGGCTATACGTGCTATCGTAAGAACAGACTGATGGGCAGAGGGGTTGGGGTGGCCATGTTGGTAAGGGATGATATTCAGTCCCTTGCACGGGGGGACCTAAAATCAGGGAATGTAGAGTCAGTATGGATAGAGCTGAGAAATTCTAAGGGTAGAAAGACCCTCTTGGGAGTTATCTACAGGCCCCCAAATGGTAGTATGGATGTAGGGTGTAAGTTGAATAAGGAGCTGAAATTGGCCTGTCGCAAAGATGTTACTACAGTTGTTATGGGAGATTTTGTGGAGTGCCTCCGAGATGGATTCTTAGAACAGCTGGTGCTGGAGCCGACCAGGGAGAAGGCAATTCTGGATCTGGTATTGTGCAACGAACCAGAATTGATCAGGGACCTCGAAGTGAATGAGCCATTAGGAAGTAGTGACCATAATACTATAAGCTTCAATCTGCAATTTGAAAGGGAGAGGATACAATCGGTAGTGACAATATTTCAGTTGAATAAAGGGAACTATGGAGTTATGAGGGAGGAGCTGGGCCAAAGTACAATGGTGCAATACCTTAGCAGGGATGACAGTGGAGGAACAGTGACAGATATTTCTGGGTATAATGCAGAAGTTGCAGGATCAGTTCATTCCAAAAAGGAAGAAAGATCCTAGGAGGAGGCAGGGGTGGCCGTGGCTGACGAGAGAAGTTAAGAAACATATAAAGTCAAAAGAGAAAAAGTGGAACATAGCAAAGATAAGTGGGAAAACTGAGGACTGGGAAGCTTTTAAAGAACAACAGAGGATTACTAAGAAGGAAATACGCAGAGAAAAAATGAGGTACGAAGGTAAACTGGCCAAACATATAAAGGAGGATAGTAAAAGCTTTTTTAGGTATGTGAAAGGGAAAAAAATGGTTAAGGCTAAAATTGGGCCCTTGAAGACAGAAACAGGGGAATATATTACAGGGAACAAAGAAATGGCAGAAGAATTGAATTGGTACTTCAGATCTGTGTTCACTGGGGAAGACACAAGCAATCTCCCTGAGGTAACAGTGGCTGAAGGACCTGAACTGAAGGGAATTTATATTTACCAGGAATTGGTGTTGGAGAGACTGTTAGGTCTGAAGGTTGATAAGTCCCCGGGGCCTGATGGTCTACATCCCAAGGTACTGAAGGAGTTGGCTCTCTCTTGCAAAAAAATGCCATCCCGTATTCCCAATTCCTCCACCTCCGCCGTATCTGCTCCCAGGAGGACCAGTTCCACTATAAAACACACCAGATGGCCTCCTTCTTTAGAGACCGCAATTTCCCTTCCCATGTGGTTAAAGCTGCCCTCCAACGCATCTCGTCCATATCCCGCACCTCCACCCTCAGACCCCACCCCTCCAACCGTAACAAGGACAGAACGCCCCTGGTGCTCACCTTCCACCCTACAAACCTCCGCATAAACCAAATCATCTGCCGACCTTTCTGCCACCTCCAAACAGACCCCACCACCAAGGATATATTTCACTCCCCACCCCTTTCCACCTTCCGCAAAGACCGTTTCCTCCGTGACTACCTGGTCAGGTCCACGCCCCCCTACGACCCATCCTGGCACTTTCCCCTGCCACCGCAGGAACTGTAAAACCTGCGCCCACACCTCCTCCCTCACCTCTATCCAAGGCCCTAAAGGAGCCTTCCACATCCATCAAAGTTTTACCTGCACATCCACTAATATCATTTATTATATCTGTTGCTCCCGATGCGGTCTCCTCTACATTGGGGAGACTGGGCGCCTCCTAGCAGAGCGCTTTAGGGAACATCTCCAAGACACCCGCACCAATCAACCAAACCGCCCCGTGGCCCAACATTTCAACTCCCCCTCCCACTCTGCCGAGGACATGGAGGTCCTGGGCCTCCTTCACCGCCGCTCCCTCACCACCAGACGCCTGGAGGAAGAACGCCTCATCTTCCACCTCGGAACACTTCAACCCCAGGGCATCAATGTGGATTTCAACAGCTTCCTCATTTCCCCTTCCCCCACCTCATCCTAGTTTCAAACTTCCAGCTCCGCACTGTCCCCTTGACTTGTCCGGACTTGTCCGACCTGCCTAGCTCCTTTTCCACCTATCCACTCCACCCTCTCCCTGACCTATCACCTTCATCTCCTCCCCCACTCACTCATTGTACTCTATGCTACTCTCTCCCCACCCCCACCCTCCCCTAGCTTATCTCTCCACGCTTCAGGCTCTCTGCCTTTATTCCTGATGAAGGGCTTTTGCCCGAAACGTCGATTTCGCTGCTCGTTGGATGCTGCCTGAATTGCTGTGCTCTTCCAGCACCACTGATCCAGAATCTAGAAATCGCGGATGCGTTGGTGATTATTTTCCAGAGTTCGATAGATTCAGGATCAGTTCCTGCGGATTGGAGGATGGCTAATGTTGTACCACTTTTTAAGAAAGGAGCGAGAGAGAAAGCAGGAAATTATAGACCAGTTAGTCTGACCTCAGTGGGGGGAAAGATGCTGGAGTCAATTATAAAGGATGAAATAATGACACATCTGGATAGCAGTAACAGGATAGGTCAGAGTCAGCATGGATTTATGAAGGGGAAATCATGCTTGACTAATCTTCTGGAATTTTTTGAGGATGTAATTCTGAAGATGGACAAGGGAGATCCAGTGGATGTAGTGTACCTGGTCTTTCACAAAGCCTTTGATAAAGTCCCACATAGGAGGTTAGTGATCAAAATTAGGGTGCATGGTATTGGGGGCAAAGTACTGACTTGGATTGAAAATTGGTTGGCTGACAGGAAACAAAGAGTAGTGATAAACGGCTCCATTTCGGAATGGCAGGCAGTGACCAGTGGGGTACCGCAGGGATCAGTGCTGGGACCGCAGCTTTTTACAATATATACTAATGATATAGAAGATGGTATTAATATTAACATTAGCACATTTGCTGATGATACAAAGCTGGGTGGCAGGGTGAAATGTGAGGAGGATGTTAGGAGATTACAGGGTGACCTGGACAGGTTAGATGAGTGCTGAAAATGTGTTGCTGGAAAAGCGCAGCAGGTCAGGCAGCATCCAAGGAGCAGAAGAATCGACGTTTCGGGCATGACCCCTTCTTCAGGAATGAGGAAAGTGTGCCAAGCAGGCTAAGATAAAAGGTAGGGTGGAGGGACCTGGGGGAGGGGCGTTGGAAATGCGATAGGTGGAAGGAGGTTAAGGTGAGGGTGATAGGCTGGACTGGGGGTGGGGGCGGAGAGGTCAGGAAGAAGATTGCAGGTTAGGAAGGTGGTGCTGAATTCGAGGGTTGGGACTGAGACAGGTGGGGGGAGGGGAAAGGAGGAAACTGGAGAAATCTGAGTTCATCCCTTGTGGTTGGAGGGTTCCTAGGCGGAAGATGAGGCACTCTTCCTCCAGCCGTCGTGTTGCTATGGTCTGGCGATGGAGGAGTCCAAGGACCTGCATGGCTTTGGTGGAGTGAGAGGGGGATTTGAAGTGTAGAGCCACGGGGTGATTGGGTTGGTTGGTCCGGGTGTCCCAGAGGTGTTCTCTGAAACGTTCCACAAGTAGGCGGCCTGTCTCCCCAATATAGAGGAGGCCACATCAGGTACCGCGGATGTAGTAAATGATGTGTGTGGAGGTGCAGGTGAATTTGTGGCAGATATGGAAGGATCCCTTGGGGCCTTGGAAGGAAGTAAGGGGGCAGGTGTGGGCGCAATTTTTGCATTTCTTGCGGTTGCAGGGGAAGGTGCCGGGAGTGGAGGTTGGGTTGGTGGGGGGTGTGGACCTGACGAGGGAATCACGGAGGGAGTGGTCTTTTTGGAACACTGATAGGGGAGGGGAGGGAAATATATACCTGGTGGTGGGTCCGTTTGGAGGTGGCGGAAATGACGACCTATGATACGATGTATCTGGAGGTTGGTGGGGTGGTAGGTGAGGACCAGTGGGGTTCTGTCCTGGTGGTGATTGGAGGGTCGGGGCTCAAGGGCGGAGGAGCGGGAAGTGGAGGAGATGTGGTGAAGAGCATCGTCGATCACGTCTGGGGGGAAATTGCGGTCTTTGAAGAAGGAGGCCATCTGGGTTGTACGGTTTTGGAACTGGTCCTCCTGGGAGCAGATGCGGCGGAGACGAAGGAATTGGGAATATGAGATGGCGTTTTTACAGGGGGCAGGGTGGGAGGAGGTGTAGTCTAGGTAGCTGTGGGAGTCGGTCGGTTTATAGTAAATGTCCGTGTTGATTCGGTCACCCGAGATAGAAATGGAGAGGTCTAGGAAGGAGTCTGAGACGGTCCAGGTAAATTTGAGGTCAGGGTGGAAGGTGTTGTTAAAGTGGATGAACTGTTCAACCTCCTCGTGGGAGCACGAGGCAGCGCCGATACAGTCATCGATGTAGCGGAGGAAAAGGTGGGGGGTGGTGCCAGTGTAGCTGCGGAAGTTGGACTGTTCCACATATCCTATGAAGAGGCAGGCATAGCTGGGGCCCATGCGGGTGCCTATGGCTACTCCTTTGGTTTGGAGGAAGTGGGAGGATTGGAAAGAGAAGTTGTTCAGAGTGAGGACCAGTTCAGTCAGTTGAAGGAGGGTGTCAGTGGAAGGGTACTGGTTTGGTACGGCGGGAAAGGAAGAAGCGGAGGGCTTTCAGTCCTTTGTGATGGGGGATGGAGGTGTACAGGGACTGGATGTCCATGGTGAAGATAAGGCGTTGGGGGCCAGGGAAGCGAAAATCATGGAGGAGGTGGAGGGCGTGGCTGGTGTCCCGAATGTAGGTGGGGAGTTCTTGGACTAAGGGGGACAGGACCGTGTCGAGGTATGCAGAGATGAGTTCGGACGAGCAGGAGCAGGCTGAGACAATGGGTCGGCCGGGGCAGTCAGGTTTGTGGATTTTGGGCAGGAGGTAGAAACGGGCGGTGCGAGGTTGTGGGACTATGAGGTTGGAGGCGTTGGATGGGAGATTCCCTGAGGGGATGAGGTTATGGATGGTCTGGGAGATGATGGTTTGGTGGTGGGGGGTGGGGTCATGGTCAAGGGAGCAGTAGGAAGAGGTGTCCGCGAGCTGCTGTTTAACCTCAGCAATGTAAAGGTCAGTGCGCCAAACTACTACCGCGCCTCCCTTGTCTGCCGGTTTGATAGTGAGGTTGGGGTTGGAGAGGAGGCAGTGGAGGGAGTGGAGGGCTGTACATTGCGAGGGTGAGAGGTTGGAGTGGGTGAGAGGGGTGGACAGGTTGAGGTGGTTAATGTAGCGGCGGCAGTTGGCTATGAACAGATTGAGGGCAGGTAAGAGGCCAGCACAGGGTGTCCAGATGGATGGGGTGTGTTGGAGATGGGAGAAGGGGTCGTCAGAGGGTGGGCGAGAATCCTGGTTGAAGAAGTAGGCGCGGAGGCGAAGGCAGCGGAAGAATTGTTCGATGTCTCGCCGTGTGTTAGGTGAGTGGGCAGATGCATGGCAGATGCAGTTTAATGTGGATAAATGTATGGTTATCCACTTTGGTGGCAAGAACAAGAAGGCAGATTACTACCTAAATGGAGTCAAGTCAGGTAAAGGGGCAGTACAAAGAGATCTGGGTGTTCTTGTACACCAGTTTATGAAGGCAAGCATGCAGGTACAGCAGGTAGTGAAGAAAGCTAATAGCATGCTGGCCTTCATAACAGGAGGGATTGAGTATAGAAGCAAAGAGGTTCTTCTGCAGCTGCACAGGGCCCTGGTGAGACCACACCTGGAATATTGTGTGCAGTTCTGGTCTCCAAATTTGAGGAAAGACATTCTGGCTATTGAGGGAGTGCAGCGTAGGTTCACGAGGTCAATTCCTGGAATGGCGGGACTATCTTATGTTGAAAGATTGGAGCGACTGGGCTTGTATACCCTTGAGTTTAGAAGACTGAGAGGGGATCTGATTGAGACGTATAAGATTATTAAAGGATTGGACACCCTGGAGGCAGGAAACATGTTTCTGCTGATGGGTGAGTCCTGAACCAGAGGACACAGCTTAAAAATAAGGAGTAGGCCATTTAGGACAGAGATGAGGAGAAACTTCTTCACCCAGAGAGTGGTGGCTGTGTGGAATGCTCTGCCCCAGAAGGCAGTGGAGGCCAAGTCTCTGGATTCGTTTAAGAAAGAGTTGGATAGAGCTCTCAAGGATAGTGGAATCAAGGGTTATGGAGATAAGGCAGGAACAGGATACTGATTGAGGATGATCAGCCATGATCATAATGAATGGTGGTGCAGGCTCGAAGGGCAGAATGGCCTACTCCTGCACCTATTGTCTATTGTCTATAGGTGCACTTAACCCCACACAGCCCACAACCCATGAAGGACGCAGCTCAACACGATTTTCTCAAGGACAATTGGGGGATAGGCAATAAACACTGGTCTTTCCTGCAACATCCATCCAACCTGTGAATGGATATGTATCGATAAAATGTTTGGAAAATCAAGACATCTCCCTGCCATGGTCTGGAGCTTTGGTGAGACAGCAGCTGGAAACCTGTGCAATCCCCGATCCCTGCACAGACCCAGTGAAATCCTGTAGAGCGTGGTGTTCCTATCCATCTGCTGCCCTTTTCCTTCTAGATGATAGCGGTTGTGAATTTGGAAAGTCTTCTCATCAGCATAATGCAGTACATTGTGCTGTTCCTTATTCTCTCTCAGCTTCATCCAATTCTTCATTGAAATCCTCTTCCAGAAATAGCATGGACCTCAGAGATCCACACAATTCCATAAAACCCAGAGGGAACGTGGATCTTGTGTATAGCGTTTTTTTTTTCTTTATTCATTCATGAGATGAGGGCATCGCTGGCTAGGCCAGCATTTATTGCCCAGAGGGTGATTGAGAGTCAACCCCATCACTGTGGGTCTGGAGTCACATACAGGCCGGGTAAGGATGGCAGTTTCCTTCCTGAAAGGACACTAGTGAACCAGATGGGTTTGTTTCCCGGCACGGCGGCTCAGTGGTTAGCACTGCTGCCTTACAGCACCATGGACCCGGGTTCAATTCCCACCTCGGGCAACTGTCTGTGTGGAGTTTGCACATTCTCCCCGTGTCTGCGTGGATTTCCTCTGGGTGCTCCGGTTTCCTCCCACAGTCCAAAAAAAATGTGCAGGTTAGGTGAATTGGCCAGGCTAAATTGCCCGTAGTGTTAGGTAAAGGGGTAAATGTAGGGGAATGGGTCTGGATGGGTTGTTCTTCAGAGGGTCAGTGTGGACTTGTTGGGCTGAAGGGCCTGTTTCCACACTGTAAGTAATCTAATTCTCTGCCTAAGAGAGATGTGGACGTATCACCACTGAATATATTTAAGCTTGAAGTGGTTTTATTTTGGTCTTTCAGAGAATCGATGAGACACAGGGAGTGGGCAGGAAAATGGAGTTGAAGCCTAAAACCAACCATGATCCAACTGAATTGGCTGCACGTCTGCTCCCACTGCTTTTGTTTCTCAGGTTAAAGGTGTATCCCTCAACCCAGTATCAAATTACAAACACAGGTGATGTAATAAATACCTGTATGTGGGAGCTTGCTGTGTCATGTAGAATGTCTGTTGCCGTTCCTACAATGCAACAATGGCTGGACTGGCCGTGCAAAGCTTTGAGAGGCACTGAGGTCGTGTGTGGTGCTACTGAAATGCAATTTGCTCTTTCTTTCTGCAAAGAGGTTGTGAGCTGAATCCCGTTGTCTGGGGCAGAGGGCCATAGTGAGGCTCCACTGCCCAAGGGATGGTGCTAATCACTGAGTCCCTTCACCCTGTCTGTAAGGGGTGGGAGAGTCTGGCAAATAGCTCACACAAGGGAATTTGCAGACTCTCTGAATCCACTTCTCAGAATGTAGTGCCCCTGAGGAACCTGACCCCTCGTCAACTCAATCCTGTGAGGATGTGCTTTCCTCACTGGTGATGGGAAGACTGCACCCATCATGTCTTTGTCCTTCAAGTCAAAGGATTATGCACAAAGCTAAGGTGATGAACAATGAGGGATCTTGAAGCAATTTCTACATTATCAAAGTAGAATGAAGCTGCACAGCATTTCGCAGAGACGCTTTTATCTTGCAACTGAAATTGGTCGAGATGTGACGGATATAACTATGTCCTCATTCAATATCACAATTTCTTCCCAGGAACACTGGCGGTTACAAGGTGGTGGAATATACTGTAAGTACTTCTAAAGCACACTGTCTGCTCCTTCAAAGGAACTGTATGTACCAGGTCAACATGAAGCCTAATTGTCCTAATACACTCATAATATCAATGTGGGGTTGTGTCAACAAGTTAGCTTAATTTCCAGCAATCTGCTCCTGTTGTTTGATAGTTAATTACACATAGTTAAAACACACTACATGCAATTCAGGCTACACCATGGTTATGGCGCTCCACACAATCATCCTTCCACTCTTTTTCATCTCACCCTGTGGCCAGTATTTAGTACGTTGTGGACTGGGTGACTGACCCATCTCCTCTCCCTAACAATAACATTTTCTGGATTAAGATCCAATCAGCCATTTAAGACACAGAGAGAGAGAGAGAGAGAGAGACGTTTTGGGGGCTGAAACAGTAAGAAAGATCGGTGCTTTTGGTTCAGGTCTTGCAGGGTGGGATGGAGAGGGCAGGGGAGGGGGGCAGTGGTCGGGGTGTCGAGGGATGGGCAGGGAGGTGGCCCCTCAGCTGAGGTAAATGGAGACTCCCACCTCCTTTGTGTGTCCTCACCCCTCCCCGACGGGCAGCTCATGCCTGTTCCCCACAATTTGTACTTTTCTCACCTGATGAAGGTAGTCATCAGTGCAGGTGGTCTTTAACTGGCTATTTACATGTTTTAATTTAACTGTTTTAATAACAGTTCAGGAAAGTTCCTAAAGGACCTCCTTGGGCAATGCTTAGTTGTTAAGGTGGGGCGTGAGAAGGGGGTAAATACTTTCCCAGGGCCAACATGCCCAATTATCTGCCCTTCCCACCCCCTGCCTTGCTACTTCCATGGAGGCTTAATCTCACTCCATTTCTCTGCCTCCAAGCTGCAGTGAGTATAATAAAGACTTACATTTCTATAGCAGCCGATCCAACATCAGGGCCCATCAAGGTGCCTTACAGTCAACGGAGTCTCTATTTTTGCGGTGGGGTCACTGTTGTAATGTAGAAAACACAGCAGCCATTTCACGCACAATAAGCTCCCACAACCAGTCACATGACAATGACCTACTCATCGTTTATTTTTGTGCTGTCGATTGAGGTACAAATTGTGGCCAGCCCCCCCCCCCCCCCGCCCCACCCCGAGAGATATCCCCTGCCTTTCTCTGAAATAGTGCCACAGATTGGGTTACCAGTACCTGAGAGCCCAGCAAGGGCCTGGGTTGAACATCTTATCTGGAAGGTAGCACCTCTAACAGTGTAGCACTCCCTCTGTTGTGCATTAGCTTACATGTTTGAGTTCAGCCATCAGAGTGAGATTTGAATGCCCATCCTCTGACTATACTGTCCTCTGACTGTATCATATACCTCACCTACAGTATACCTCACCTACCATGCACCTTAACTACTATAAACCTCAACCATTATTTCCCTCAACAACTTGAGATAGGGAGTAGCTGCTCACCAGCTGTAGGTAAGAAAATGCCTCATATTGAGTTAGTACAGGTCGGTGATGTTTCAGCCCAATAATTTACCTTTGTGTTAAGAAACAATCTCATAATAAGTATCATAATAAAAGCAGAATACTGAACATCTGAAGCAATCACAGCAAATGCGGGAGAAACTCAACTGGTCTGGCAGCATGAAGGAAAGAGAGAAACCGAGTTAATGTTTCGGATCCAATATGATTCCTTGTAGTGTGCTTATGCAACTTGATAATGACCAGATAATGTTTGACGTCACACAGCTGCACATGCCAATGTATCACAACATTAACCTTCTCTCTGATCTGGGCAAAAGTGAGGACTGCAGATGCTGGAGATCCGAGTCAAGATTAGAGTGGTGCTGGAAAAGCACAGCAGGTCAGGCAGCATCTGAGGAGCAGGAGAATCAATGTTTCAAGATGAAGGGCTTTTGCCCGAAACGTCGATTTTCCTGCTCCTCGGATGCTGCCTGACCTGCTGTACCTTTCCAGCACTACCCACTTCTCTCTGATCTGCTCTGTACTCTATGAAATACCTCTTTCTTTTCTCATATTTGAAATATTCCAGTCTTCCTCCACCTCCAGTCCGACACTGCTCCACTGAGATAGGAGAAAGTGAGGACTGCAGATGCTGGAGATCAGAGTCGAGAATCAGAATTGCGATTCTCCTGCTCCTGGGATGCTGTCTGACCTGCTGTGCTTTTCCAGCACCACACTCTCAACTCCACTGAGAGATAGCTGTCCTTGAGGCAACATTGGGTGACCATTCATGTCCATCTGGAGAGGACAGACAGGGTTAACATCTCACCTGAAGGACTGTACATCGGACAGGGCAGCACTCCCTCAGCACTGCACTCAAGTGTGAACTTTGACCGTTGCTCTCACCTCCCTGCAGTGGATCCTAATCACGGAGTTGTCAGGTTGTCAGGCAGTATTTTCACACATAGACTCACAGCTGGTACACACAGGTTTATCATCAGCTCCGCACTGTTGACCTCATTCCTTGTCATTAATCAAAGCCTTTCTACCTTCTGGCAAATTCTAGGAAAGGCACAGAAACTCGTTCCAGGCAGGATAAGGTTAAACTCCATTTTGTTTGCGAATAAAGGCTGACCTTAAAACGTCTAACAAATGGCAAATGAGGCAATAAAATGCATCTATGTCTTCGTTATTTACAGCACAGTGAAATACTGCACAGCTATTAAATCCTGAAGGGAAAGCTTGTGGCCAGGTAAGTGGCTGATTCTCTGGGACAGATGGATAACCTCCCCTGGTGATTGATAACATTGACAGCATTACGGGAAGGAGCTATTCATCTGACATTTGAATGTGTGATCCCATCCGTATAGCTCCAGGGCCACAGAAACATTTTAAAGGCTTAAAGCAGTTCAGTTTGTACAACACTTAAGGTTTAAAACAAATCCTGAGGCAGCAAGGCAAGCAGCAATTCAGTCACATCACTTTAAGGTTCAGATCTCAGCTGTTTGGTTGAAAACCAGAAAGAATGGGAAGGGGTCCCCATTTTCTGTCCCACTATAAGCATCAGACATTCCACCTCCCTTCAATAATTTGACGGCAATCTCCAATCTGCTTTTATTCCAGATAAAAGCACTGTGGGCGGCACGGTGGCACAGTGGTTAGCACTGTTGCCTCACAGCGGCAGAGACCCGGGTTCAATTCCCGCGACTGACTGTGTGGAGTTTGCACGTTCTCCCTGTGTCTGCGTGGGTGTGCTCCGGTTTCCTCCCACAATCCAAAGATGTGTGGGTCAGGTGAATTGGCCATGCTAAATTGCCCGTAGTGTTAGGTTAAGGGGTAAATATATGGGTGGGGGGTGGGTGGTGGGTCGGTGTGGACTTGTTGGGCCGAAGTGCCTGTTTCCACACTACAAGTAATCTAATTTCTATAAGTTATTCACACAGCATCCAAGCTGGTTTGCCACTGATATGTTCTTTGGTCTTAGGTATAAGTGCAGCAATCAGTTGATGAAACAATAACACGGTCTCCTATTTAAAGCTAAATCTATTTACAGATAGCATTCACTGAGAGCTAAGTAAAAAGGTAAAGTCTCCATAAATCTCTCCCTCTCATTGGAGTGAGACAGTGTGTGTGTGAAAGTCAGAGAGAGAGAGAGACAGACAGACAGACAGCATGTGTGTGAGAGTAAGTGTGTGTGAGTGAGTGAGTGCGTGTGTGTAAGAGATGAGAGAGAGAGCGCTGGTCTGTGTGTGAGAAAGAGAACATGTGAGATTGTGTGTGTTTGTGAGCGTGAGAATGAGAATAAATGTGTGTGTGAGTCTGAGCGAGTGAGAATGTGTATGTGAGAGCGTGAATGCATGAGAGAGGGAGTGTGTGTGTATGTGTGAGAGAGAGAGAGAGAGAGACCATGTGTCTGTGATAGACAGAGAGTGTCTGAGGGGGAGAAAGTGTGTCTGACAGTGTGTATGTGTGAAAGAGAGGGAGCATGTGTGTGTGAGAATGGACAGGTATGTGAGAGAGAGTGAATGCCTGAGAGTGTGTGTGTGTGAGTGAGACTGGGCATGTGTCTGTCACAGAGTGTGTGCATGAGAGAGAGAGAGAGTCTGTTATGTGTGTGTGTGTGAGAGAGAGAGAGTGAGAATGCCCAACCTAGCATAGCCTGATGGAAGTCCTGGGTGTATGATGGGTAAAAGATTTGTCCAGGACTTTTTTCCATAACAATTGATATTCATTGTGTTAAGCCAAAGCATTGATTGCCGATGCTGTCTTGACTTAAATATCATTTCAAATCCCAGCTTGTGAGGAGTGACTAACGATAAGGTTTAGCTTCAACATGCTTACACTGCACAGAAAGCTTGGACAGTTACTGAACGCTGATCCCCCTCGCTATGACCAACATGTTTTAAAATCTTGTTATTTGTTAGTCCCGTCTAACACTTCACTGTTAAAGCTGCTTCATGGCACTTTGCAACACACAGTCAATCCACACACAGACAAGCCGCAAACAACACTGGACGATACAGCAGAATTAAAGTTTCCCTAAATATCAGTCACCTTCCTTCTCTTCACACTAAAAATCAATTCACAATAGTCGCACCAACCATTAGTGTGGAAACTGAGAACATAAAAGAGAAAAGTGGTTTTGACTTTCCCAACCACAGCTGACGCATGTCACATAATTTATAGACTGAAGCACAGACTCAAGGTTAGTGGGGGAACATGTAAACCACTTGCTCCATGTTTACTGAGCCCCAGTGAACCGAGGCTGCTCAGACAGAACCAAATATATAGATTTCCTCACAGTGCAAAGGAAATAACTGGTAAGATCCACAAAACAGTTTGGTTTTGAATGGATGAGGAATGACTACAACTGTGAGGTGAACACACATCAACGCTGGGACAATCAGTACTGAAGTGCTAATGAATTATTTATTCATAGTTTTTATAATCCTGACATCTCCTAAAAACATCTTCACACACTCCGCTGCAGACGATGGGGGTCGATGTCACGGAGGACCTCAAGGAGGTGAAGAGCCAGCAAGCCTCGCTCTTTGCCTCGGAGGCCTCCAAGATAATCTTCCGGTCCAGGGTCCGCTCGGTGGAGCAGGACGAGACGTGTTCACGTTTCTTCTTCCAGAAGCTCCACAAAGAGAGCTCCGTGCTCAGCAGCCTGAAGGAAGAAGATGGCTCGATAATGTCATCTCAGGCTGACGTCATGAGGATCAGTAAATCCTTCTATGCCAGTGTGTATGACGCGAAGCCGACCGACAGCGCGGCCTCCCAGTCGTTCCTGTCCTCTATCACGGAGGTCTTAGACGACAGAACACGGGAGAGGCTGGACCAGCCGCTATCTCTGGACGAGCTGACCAAGGCCCTTGAGTCCTTCGAAAAGAATAAAACTCCCGGAAGCGACGGCTTACTGGTCGAGCTCTATTCTGCTCTGTGGGACTTGATTGGCCAGGACCTGCTGGAGGTGTATGTCAGTATGCTTCAGGCAGGTACCATGAGTGAATCCATGAGGAAAGGCATCATCACCCTCATCTACAAGTGGAAGGGGGAGAGGGAGGAACTCAAAAATTGGAGACCAATCTCACTGTTGAATGCGGATTACAAAATTCTGTCAAAGGTTATCGCCAACCGGGTCAGGTCTGCTCTAGGGTCGGTGATTCACCCTGACCAAACCTGTGCTGTTGCCGGGCAGGAAGATCGCTGACAGTCTCGCACTTCTTAGGGATACGATCGCCTACGTGCAGGACAGAGGGTTGGACACCTGCCTCATCAGCCTGGACCAGGTGAAAGCCTTTGACAGGATATCACGCACATATATGAAAGATATCCTCTCCAAAATGGGCTTTGGGGAGGGAATCTGCAATTGGATCAGACTGTTCTACACCAACATTGTCAGTGCAGTCTCAATCAATGGGTGGGAATCAGATAGCTTCCCAGTCAGATCTGGAGTCAGGCAGGGCTGCCCTCTCTCTCCTGCCTTGTTTGTGTGCTGCATAGAGCCATTTGCCGAGTCCATCAGGAAGGATGCGAGCCTGAGAGGGGTGACTATTCCTGGCAGCGGGGGCCTGCAGGTTAAGGCCTCCCTGTACATGGATGACGTCGCCGTTTTCTGTTTGGATTCGCTGTCCGTGCACAGACTCATGTGCATATGTGACCAGTTCGAACGGGCCAAGGGAGCCAAGGTAAACCGAGGCAAGAGCGAGGCCATGCTCTTTGGGAACTGGGCCGACCAGTCCTCGATCCCCTTCACCGTCAGGACAGACCACCTGAAGGTGCTGGGTATTTGGTTCGGGGGGGCTGGAGCGTGTGCCAAGTCTTGGGAGGACCATATCAGCAAAGTGAGGCAGAAACTGGGCAGATGGAAACTACGGTCGCTCTCCATCGAGGGTTAAAACCTGGTCATCAGGTGTGAGGCACTGTCATTGTTGTTATACGTGGCACAGGTCTGGCCTATTCCCAGAACCTGTGCCGCTGCAGTCACCTGGGACTCCTTCCAATTTATATGGAGATCAAAGATGGACCGGGTCCAAAGGGATTCGATGTATAAAGCTCTGGGGAACGGGGGAAAAAATACACCCAATGCCACCCTCACCCTGATGGCCACCTTTGTGTGTGGCTGCATCAAGCTGTGCATGGATCCCCGGTACGCAAACACCAAGTGTCACTACATACTGAGTGTCACCTGTTCCGGTGTTGCGAAGGATGGGCCTGGCCTCGCTGCTGCGGAACACTCCGAGTAGTGGGACCGTTCCGTATCACCTGTCCTTCGTGGAGAAGTTTATGAAGAAAAACACCTTTGACCACAAGTCCATCAGGAAGTGGTCAGCACGTAGTGTCCTTGAGACCCTTCGGGAAAAGGAGAGGGCGGATCCTATCGAGCGGTTCCCTGAGCAGACTGTCAAAGCCATTTGGCAGAATGCCTCATCGCCAGAACTTTCCAACAAGCAACAAGTCATGGCTTGGCTGGTGGTGAGAAGGGCTCTGCCTGTGAGATCCTTTATGCACGCCCGGACTCAGCCGCACCGCCGCTGCCCTCGAAGCGGCTGCGGGAGAGGGACGAGACTGTCACACACCTCCTTCTGGAATGTGCCTACGCAGAGGAAGTCTGGAGAGGAATGCAGTGGTGTTTGTCAAGGTTCGTCCCGAGCAGTGCCGTGACGCAGGACTCCGTGCTCTACGGTTTGTTCCCTGGGGCGCACACCAAGACGAACATCAACTGTGCCTGGAGGATCATCAACTCGGTGAAGGACGCTCTCTGGATGGTCCGAAACCTGTTCATCTTCCAGCTCAAGGAGTTGACCCCGACTGAGTGTTGCAGACTGGCACATTCCAAGGTCCAGGACTACGTGTTGAGGGACACGCTGAAGCTTGGGGCAGCTGCTGCCAAGGCACGATGGGGAAAGACCACCGTGTAACATCTGCCTGCCGAAGAAGAATAGGGGGCCCATGCAGTCATTTGGGCTCTGCTGACGCCTCAGCAGAAGAGCTGGATAGTAAATGTACAGACTTGTATATAGGAAATCTCAGATAAAATCTGGTTTTGATGGATTTTTTTTACAATAGGGTGGACTTTCATGGAAACACAAACACACAATGCTGCAGATTTGGATTTAATAATGCAACATAAGCTTATTACAAAAAAGAAATAAAGATAGGATAGAATAAACCAAACTATTTATATATAACACAATTTTAAAGATTTAAAAACACACAGTAAAGTACAATATTCCATCTATCCCATCAATAAAAAGAACACAGGACACTGCAATCCTTTTTAGGCAAAAATAAACCTGACCATTCTGTGAACCTTTTCAATGAGGAAAGGGGAATGGAGACCACTGATTCCTCTTGCATTCCACATAGCAATGAGCCCACCAATCAGAGTCTACCTGTCTGATCTGAGTTTGATCTGTGAACTGAGATTGACAGTTAACAGTTCCTGCTGCATCTCCATTCCATCTCGACCTAACTCCCCAGCACTCTTCACATCCTGTATAAATTGGTATTCCCTTTCTCACTCTGGCTTCCTTGTGTCCCAGTTCTGGTGGGTGCAAGAAATCCAACATTGCTTTTGTGTCTTATTAGAACTATGTTTAAGTTGGCACGTTGATTTTAAGTACTCTGTTGTTTCAACTTCTTGGCTTTGACACAATGAAGCCTGTTAACACTACATGGGGAACCATTTAGCATGCACTCACTAGTCTGTCAGTATAGAGCACCCCGCCAGATATACAGGGCACACAGCAGCAAGTGGTGAGCTTGGCAGATAACCTTTATTGAACTAAGTACCAAAGTTGTGAGCGAGTTCTAATCTTGTATATATTAACTTATGTGTGATTTATGTGACAGTTTCAAATCACCCCACTGTTTCATTGCAAGCATGGCAGAACGTGTTGATTAATTCACTTTGACAGAACAAATGCCTGAATACCTCTCTTAAAATGATACTTTTACACAAACAGGTTAAGTTTTAATGATGTTATCCTGCACAGTTGAACTATCAAACAAAATTCTTTGATTTTACTGCCAAGACAGTTTCAAGGACATCAATCTAGAAAGTGCTTTATGATTCGGAGATCGATAAATATAGAAAATAGGTGGAGGAGTAATCAATTTGGCCATAAATGGAAAGGCAGCCAATATTATCAAAGACCCATTGCACACCGGTAGTGCTCTCCTGCAACCTCTTCCACCAGGAAGACAGTACAAAAGCTTGAACACACACACTAGCTTCTTCCCTGATGAATGGACTCATTAACTTCAAATAATGCTGAACTTGTCAACGTTGACTAGCACATGTCCTCTGCAATGTAACCGAGATGCCTTACTCTGTCCAAGTTCATTTTCACCTTATGATCTCTATGTCTTTGCTTACTATGATCTGCCTGTGCTGCCTTCAAACAAAGCTTTCACTGTATTTAGGTACACATGACCACAAATCAAATCAATCAATCGATCAATCTTTAAGCCTGCACCACCATTCAATATGATCATGGCTGATCAGGCAATCTCAGTATTCCCATTTTCACTTTCTCTCCATATCCCTTAATCCCTTTAGCCAAAAAGGCTACGTCCCACGCCCTCTTGAACATTACTAACAAACTGGCCCCAAAATCTTTCTGTGGGAGAGAATTCCACAGGTTTACAACTCTGAGTGAAGAAATTCCTCATCATCTCAGTCCTGATGACTTACCCATTATACTTAGACTTCCCTAACATCGGAAACATTCTTCCTGCATCTAGCCTGTCTAGTCCCATCAGGATTTTATGTGCAGTATTTTGCCCCGGAACACATTAAATGGTTTGGAAATGAGTTGCTCTCCTCCTCTATGCATGTTTGTCTATTCTTTATCACGATGGTACGGGCCACCACCAAGCTGGTCGAAGTGTGAGAGATCCTTCCTCCCAAAGCCTTTAAGATCCAATTGCTGTAGGTGCTTTGTGACAAGATTTTATTTGGAAGATTCTTTGGTACTGAGCGAGCCCTTGCATTGCCCTACCATCGTTGGTAAAACAAAATCAGGTCTCACTCACATTTTTCACAAACCTAGAGATTTAGCTTCTCAACTCTGTTTTCAGGTTCATAAACTAAATGCCCCCAAATAGAATCACACAATGTACAGCTTGGAAACAGACCCTTCGGTCCAATCCTCCATGCCGACCAGATATCCCAACCTAATCTAGTCCCATTTGCCAGCACCCGACCCATATCCCTCCAAACCCTTCCTGTTCATATACCCATCCAGATGCCTTTTAAATGTTGCAATTGTACCAGCCTCCACCACTTCGTCTGGCAGCTCATTCCATACACACCACCACCCTGGGGAAAGGACCTTGACCTTCACCCTATCCATGCCCCTCATGACTTGAAAAATTTCTGTAAGGTCACCCCTCAGCCTCTGACAGTCCTGTGAAAGCAGCCCCAGCCTATTCAGCCTCTCCCTGTAGCTCAAACCCTCCAACCCTGGCAACATCCTTGTAAATCCTTTCTGAACCCTTTCAAGTTTCACCACATCTTTCCTACAGCAAGGAGACCAGAATTGAATGCAGTATTCCAAAAATGGTCTAACCAATGACAGAGAGCAGCAGAAAACCCCTAGAAATGATGTTTGTCTCATACGTTGGAACAAGTAAAGGCTTTTTCAATCAAAAAGCAGGAAGTATCTCGAGAGACAGAAATTTATAGCACAGAAGAACACCTTTTGAATCCACATTAGCTGAACCACTGTCATGTCACATTTAAAGAGTTATAATCATACCTTGTTAGATTTCTCAGCTCCTCAGCAGTTAGAGGAGGAGATTTATCGTGAGGGTGAGGATGTGGTTTCATCTCCGGGCAGACAATCTTCACCTTTGGCTGTAACAAGAGAGAGCAGGAGTTCTCATGGTTGAGCATACCAAGTTAGACAGATCCTTTGGCCTGGAGACCATCTCTAAGACCCAGATTACATGGTTAATATCAAAGTGACAGAACTTGGAGTTAACCTTAAAATAATTGTCCCGGAACAATCTAGAACTCACTATGACCTCAGCATCTCCTTTATGGATGCCATTTGAATCCGGTGCCTCATGAATCTCCAGACATCGAGCAGCAGTAATGTCAGTGAGCAAAACAGCCAATCACATCAAAGGATTCTCACAGTCAGCAAACAATTGCACTGCCTACACTTTTCAATATCATTTTCAAGAAACAATTGGGACATACTACTTTGACAAAAGAATAAGGGACAAGTTGAAGGATCAGAAGTAAACATTAAAAATAAGTTTAATGTTTATCATGCAGTGATAATGTTTATCACTGAATTATCATGCACTCGACAGCCACAGACTTTATTTTACTTTTTCCAGCCAAGGATAATTAAAAGCTATCAATCACAGGGAGGGAGCACCTCACTGAACACACACACACACAATCTCTAACCGCACTGGACATCCTTTTATTCCCAGGACTTTCGAAAGTTCAAATTCCACTCTCCCTGTCCCCGTTACATTATTCAACAATAACATACAATGTTTCCTAAATCCAACCCTCTCTGAATCACACAGCCATGGGTTTTGACCGGTCTTTGAATGAATTCCAGTCAGAAGATGCATCTGTTGTGGTCCTGAACCATCTGAGATGTCTTGGGTAGATTCACTGACACCAATCTTCCTCATTCTTATTTGTCTAAGTTACTGAAACCAAATGGGAAAGGAAGCCTGCACTTAGGTCTTAGGCAAAAGAGAAGTGCAGTCCTAATAAACAGAGTAAGTTTATTAGATAGTATTTTATAGCTGGATACATTAGATTAGATTAGATTACATTACAGTGTGGAAACAGGCCCTTTGACTCAACAAGTCCACACCGACCTGCCGAAGCGTAACCCACCCATACCCCTACATTTACCCCTTACCTAACACTACGGGCAATTTAGCATGGCCAAATTCACCTGATCTGCACATCTTTGGACTGTGGGAGGAAACCGGAGCACCCGGAGGAAACCCACACAGACACGGGGAGAACGTGCAAACTCCACACAGTCAGTCGCCTGAGGCGGGAATTGAACCCGGGTCTCTGGCGCTGTGAGGTAGCAGTGCTAACCACTGTGCCACCGTGCCGCCCACTAATATCTGAGTTACTTAATAGTCTTATGTGGAACCTCAAGCCAGACTTAACATTACTCTTTAGCTGAATAGAATGTAGCACCAATAACTTCATATAAAAGCTGGTTAGCTTCTCCTTTATAAATTGCTGGTTAGGCCTCTGTCACACTTGTATGTCCCAAATTTAGGCACTACATTTTCATAGAATCCCTACAGTGTGGAAGCAGGCCATTTGGCCCACTGTGTCCACACTGACCCTCTCCCTTACCCTATTCCCATGAGTAATCCACCTAGCCTGCACATCCCTGGATACTATGGGGCAATTTAGCACAGCCAATGCAACTAACCTGCACATCTTTGAACTGTGGGAGGAAACTGTGGGACCATCAGGAGGAACCCCATGCTGACAAGGAAAGAATGTGCAAACTCAACACAGACAGTCACCCGAGGTTGGAATCAAACCTGGGACCCTAGTGCCATGAGGCAGCAGCGCTAATCTCTGAGCCTCCGATAAGATGCTAAAACCTCTCAGTAGGACCAAAGATGGATCCCATTGACAATCACTCTTGGAAGAACCTTGAGGGTGGGTGTTAACCCTCTGTCCACCTTCCCAATGCCTCTCTGTCCACCCTCCCAATGCATCTCTGTCCACCCTCCCAATGCCTCTCTGTCCACCCTCCCAATGCATCTCTGTCCACCCTCCCAATGCCTCTCTGTCCGCTCTCCCAATGCATCTCTGTCCACCCTCCCAATGCATCTCTGTCCACCCTCCCAATGCCTTGACTTCAACTGAGGCACCATGCCATTCAGACTTCAGGAACTTTGTCGAGACCGTAGATGGAGAGTGTGGAGGAGGCTGAGCACAACAGTCCCACAGACAAGGGACTTCAGTTCCATGGGGCCTTGGAGATATTGTTCTCCAAGGTAAATAAGGGAGAGGTAACTTGGTGTCCAAAACCCTGGTGTGTTTTCACATGGCAAACAAGGTGGATGTGCACCCAGTGGCAGGAGTGTCAGTAACCAGAGGGACTCAAGTTGAAGAGAATTGGCAGTAGAACCAGACGTGAAATAAGGATAATTCATTTTAAATGTGATAATCCGGAAGGTGCTGCCTGAAATAGTGATGGAAGCTGACCCAATAACAACTCTCAAAATCCTTCATAAATCCTTCAAGGGGAGAAACCAACAGAGCAGTGAGCAAAAGGTTGGGGCTAGTAAGGTAGGTCTTTCAATGATCCATCATAGGCACTATGGGCTGAATGGCCTCAAGCTGCTACATCATTCTATGAAGGCTCTACTACATCCAGGAGCACATGTGATAAACCAATAATGACTCAAAAGACAGTACAGTGCACGAAAACTGTAAAGGACAGTGAAGGGGATGTAGCTATCGTAATATTTCAGACAGACAGTGAGATTGTGTAGGACAGCTGATTATTAGACAACCCTGTTAGGCACACCTTTTCACAGGTGTCTGCAGTGCAGTGTGCACCAAGAAGACTGACAAAAACTGAGCCAGTTTCTAACAGATACAGAAATAATTTGCATGCAACAAAAATCTGACATATAACTCTGCCCTTTGCTCAGGTGCTGAAATTACTTTTTAATTTAGATGCGTAACTCATAATTCTCTGCTTGTAGTGCATGACAGCTGTTATGACCACTGAGCCATCGATTTTTCTTCCAACGAGTCTATAAATAACAAGCAGGACTCGACTGCATTGAGGAAGCTGGGCTTACAGCCAGAATTCTGATGTTGGGAGGTTCTGAGGAATGTCCTGAATGGAGAATCAGGCTCAAGGGGCCGAATGGCCTACTCCAGTTCCTATTTCTTATGGCCTGGATCCTGCCTGGTCAGGGAAGTGACACATTAGGCTGCACACGTCCATGCAGATTAGCAGGGAGTTAAGCAATAAATCACATGAACAACACTTGCATAAGAGTTAGCTGTGTCGTGACACAACCTGATGTATCCACTCCCCTCTTTTAAAATCCCCTCAGTCAGTCACTACAAAAATCATTAATTCTTTGCAACACATAATTCTAATGCACTTCAGTTAAAACAGTCACTCGATCAAAATTAAGAAGCCAATTGCAAGGTTTTCTTGAGTGTAAGAAAGAGGAATTTTATTACCTACTCACTCTGAGGAAAAACAATTTCACATATGTTTCCTAAACTTGCCTCAATTTATTGCTGGCTGATTGCTGCAGCCATTTTCTGTCCATTTTCCTTCCCTGATAAACCCATGGCAGCTGTAAGATCTCAGGTATTAGAATAAGATCATTTTATACATTACTGATCCCCTGGCCAAACTTTCACAGTAATTGGCAATTAACCAGAGAGGACAAAGTTAAAAATCATACAATACCAGGTTATAGTCCAACAGGTTTAATTGTGACAACCAACTAATAAAGGAGCATCACTCCGAAAGCTAGTGCTTCCAATTAAACCTGTAGGACTATAACCTGGTGTTGTGTGATTTTTAACTTTGTACACCCCAGCCCAACACCGGCATCTCCAAATCGTAACCAGAGAGGAGGGGAGGATAATTTTGTTTTATCTAGTACAGCGAGTTGGGACACTGAAGCAGAATCAAGAATAACTTTCAAAAGGGATAAACACTTGCAGCAGGAACACGGGCTGGAGTGTGGGGGAAGGGTGGGGGTGTGTGGAATATTCAACAAATTTAACAAAGAGACAGGATGGGTGAAAGGGCACTTATTGATCTTTTGCAGTTGATTATTCTATGATTGTAGGAAGAGAGGTAAAGGATGTATAATTATTTTAAACTAATATTCACCAGGAAGAGTCCCAGAAAAGGATATTCACCGCAAAATTGGTTACTAGCTTCCTTGAACACAGACCCAGCCAAGAAGACTACAATCACTCTGTGCTCTAGCTTCCTGAATGGTAAATAAGAAGACAGGAACATTAGGGTTAAGGCTAAATTTAGCAGGAGGTGACAACACTGGCACTAGCAATCCAGTGATGATACAGCTGAATATAGCTAATGCACTGGGGGCACAGGTTTGTATGCCATCTTGGCACATGATACAACTTGAATTCAATGAATAAATCTGGAATTAAAAGTCTGGCGGTAGCCATTAAACCTGTATCAAATCTTTAAAACAGATCATTTGCTTCACTCATGTCCTTTCAGGAAGGAAATCTGCCTTCCTTACCTGATCTTACTTACCGACATGGGACTCTAGGTCCACAGCAATGGGGTTTGCTCTTAAATGCCCCTGAAATGGCCCCTGCGACACACAGAGGCAACTGGGGATGAGCAACAAGTCACATAAAAAATAAAGGGAAAAAAATTCTTCAGGTTTCCGATATTGACAGCAGGATCAGAGAACCCACTTTGTTTTCCAAGAACCAACTTGGCATGTGGCTGGCACAGTGATTAGCACTGTTGCTTCACAGCACCAGGGACCTGGGTTCGATTCCTGCCTCAGGCAACTGTCTGTGTGGAGTTTGTACATTCTCCCCATGTCTGTGTGGGTTTCCTCTGGGTGCTCTGGTTTCCTCTCAGAGTTCAAGGATGCGCAGGTTAGGGTGGATTGGCCATGTTAAACTGTCCAGGGATGTGTAGGTTGAGTGTTTTAGCCATGGGGAGTCTTGGGAGATGGTCTGGGTGGGATGCTGTTCAGAGGGTTGGTGTGGATTTGATGGGCCAAATGACCTTGTTTCCACACTGCGGAAATTCTTTAAAGTCTATTTTTTTTAAAAAATCAAGGATGAGCATCATCAGGCTATGTGATCAGGAAGACAAATTTACATCGCTCATGTTACAATCGCCTTCAATATAGAAGATTAAAGGTTGGCCCAGAGGTAAAGAGTTAAGTGTCAATTTTCTAATATGTAAATACATCAGTAATGATAACAGAGATCACATGACAGTAGACTTCAGGGAGAGTTGATTTGATGAACAGCCTTGTCCTATGATTATACTGGGCTCAGGAACAGAAGGAAGCCATTCAGCCCTTTCAGCCTGTTTTCTCCTGATTGATCTGGTTGTCGTCACAATCCCTTTTATTGCCTATGCTCCCATAATCCTTGTCTCTCTAGTTGATCAAAAACTGTACCAAGCTCAGCCTTAAACAAATTCAATGACCCAGCTTCCACTGTCTCCTGAGAAAGAAAATACACTACACTCATGGCCTTCTAGGAGAAAAACATTATCTTCATCTCTGTCATGAAGAGGACTTCTTACTTATAAACCGTGTTCCCTCATTCTCATCTTCCCTACAGGGGAAATATCCTCCCAGCTTCCACCCTATCGAGACTCCTCGGGACCTTATACGCATCAATAAGGAGATCTCTTGCTCTTCTCAACTCCAGAGGCTACATCCCCAGCCTGTCCAGTCTTTCCTCTTTAGGTAAAGGCTTCATCATGGGAATGAATTGAAGGAAGCTTCTGTCAAACTGCTTCTGAAGCAATTCCATCCTCTTTCAACTGAGGAGACTAAAATTGTAAAGAGTGCTCCAGCTGTGAGCTCTTACTCAGAACTTTAAATGAGAAGTTAATCCTAGCGACAGCTTAGATTGTAACAATAGCTTCAGATCCTACCAAGGAGAAAACCTCTTGAAAAACCCATAACTGATGAAACTGACGGGTTTAGGATCATCAGAATGGGATGGGATAATCAAGAGAAATTATTTCTTGTGGTAGGGTGATCTAGAATCCAGAATCTTTTCATGGAGCAGGACTTCTCACCAACGAGAATGGAACTCTCAAACTCTCCATGCTACAGAGCTGGGACATCCATTCAGCCCCACCCATTCTACTATCCCATTATCTTGTAGCTGATCCATGCCTCAGCTTCAGTTTGTTCATCCTGGCCAAACAAACACCAGCTCAGTTTTGGCATTTAGTCAAACCCCAATGATGATAGTGTTTTTTACAGAATACAGGTGGAAGCAGGCCATTCGGCCCATTGAGTCCACACTGACCCTCCGAAGAGCATTCCACCCTATCCCATAACCTCACATTTCTCATGGTTAACCCACCTAGTCTGCACACTATAGTCAATTTCCCAAGGCCAATTCACCTAACCTGCACATCTTTGGACTGTGGGAGGAAACCAGAGCACCCAGAGGAAACCCACACAGACAGGGGGAGAACGTGCAAACTCCACACAAACCTTCAACTCATTTACAAAGGTGTCTGGATATCCATCTGAAATCCAGCAGGGAAGGCTCAAGAATGAGATTGTGCTGGTGGGTGGTTTGTTTCTAATGGATATGATGGGGGGGGCAGAGTGGCCTCCTTCTGTGGCTGTAGGTTTTCCTACATTTTCCTAAAACTCTGAAAAGGGCAAGTGCAAGGATGTGGGGAGACAGTAGGAAAGGGGCGTACTTTGGATTGCTCTTCAGGAGGGCCAGCACTAACATGATGCATGGAATGGCCTCTTTCTGTGCCACAGTGTATCAATAATTCTATTCCATTATGTACCGTCTACAGAATTCACTGCAGTAATTCACCAAAGATTCTCAGATGGCACCTTCCAAAATCCACAACCACTTCCACCTGAAAGGATAAGGGCAGCAGATCCAAGGGAACACCACCCCGTGCAAGTTCTCCTCCAAGCCACTCACCATCCTGACTTGGAAATATATCGCCATTCCTTCAGTGTTGCTGGGTCAAAATCCTGGAATTCTCTCCCTGAGGGCATTGTGGGTCTACCAACCGCACATGGTTCAAGATGGCAGCTCACCCCCACCATCTTAAAGGACAACTAGGGACAGGGCAATAAATGCTGGGCCCAGCCAGTGGCACCCACATCCCATGAGTGAATTATTTTTTAAAATACTATTATTCTATCCTCCTAATTTAGCCTTTTCAGACCTAGTCACATTCTGCAAGATACCTAGTGCCCCCTCAGAGGGCAACATTGCATTCCTGAGGTCACACCCAGAGAATCCCTAGAGACTGAGCTCTCTGCTAAAAACCAGGGGAGAGTCTGGATGTGAATCAGAAGGGAAAGGCTTTTAACGCTGCTTCCATTTAACCAATCGGTGAACTGATGAAGCAGGTGGAAGTGCTGTTGTTATTTCCATGTTGTCAAGTTCCATTTGTGGACCCATCAATCGATGTGAAGATGCCGCTATTGATTGGGTGAGCATAACTTTGTTTCCATTTCTTGCATTTAACAAGGGGAAAAAAAATCAATAGATACATGCATGGTTCCCTTCAGTTGGTTTCCTGTGAGTAATTTTGAAAGAGACTCCGATAAAGCCATTTCCAAACCAGCACTAGCGTCCCCACACTGTCATTGAAACCCCCGCAGCGTCCTTTTGCAAGCTGCAAAGACTAGCGACAGGTAAAAGGGGAGGCATACATATCCTCGGCTTTCTGAGCAATGTCAATAACGTCTGCAGAAAAACACAGGCAGGCCCCTAATATTCTCAGAGACAGCAGCTGAAGCTCTTTGGCATGCAGGTGAGTAGAGGACACACAGTTGACTCTTTACTGTAAGCTTTGATGTAATGGGAGTCAGCAACCAGTGCAGTCAATGTCAATGAGAGCCTCACGTTTGGAGCAGCTCCTTGCTAGAGAATCTCAGCTGGTAAGATAAGGTATGGTAGGAATGTACAGAGATGTGAGGAGCTCTTTCAATGACACAGGACTAATGGACAGAATGGCGTCCCATGCAGTAATATTAGCGAAATACTGCAGATGCTGGAAATCCAAAATTCAAACAGAAAATGTTGGCAAAACTCAGCAGTGTTGTGGAGACAGATGCAGAGTAAATGATCTGTCATTTTTCAGAGGGTCTTTTTCAGTGCTTGTTAGTGTTTGAAGGGTAGTTTTATATGGGCCCTCCTGTCACTTAGTCAAATTCAAGCTTCGCACCGATGCGACTTGTTGGTGCGTTGGCGATAGAGTGCAGAACCAATCGGCAGAGGCGAGATATCAAACAAACCGGGTGCACAAGATGAACCAAATGGCCTCTCATGCAGCAACAATTCTGAGATTCTATCTTTCGTTTTCTCTGCAGATGCTGCTCCAGCTGCTGAGGGTCCCTTGCATTTTCTGTTTTGGATCCCTCTGTGCTGTATCAGTCTCGGACTGCTAACGCACTCTCAGTTAGCTCAGTTGGCTGGATGGCTGGTTTATAATGCAGAGTGATACCAACAGCCTGGGTTCCATTCCTACACTGGCTGAGGTGACCGTGAAGGGCTCTCCTTCTCAATCTCACCCCATCTCCTGAGACGTAGTGAGCCTCTAGTTAAACTCACCATCAGTCCTCTCTCTCAAACATTTATTCATTTTGTGGGCGTTGCTGGCTGGGTCCAGCATTTATTGCCCGTCCCTAGTTGCCCCTTGAGAAGGTGGAAGTGAGCTGCCTTCTTGAACCGCTGCAGCCCATGTGCTGTGGGTTGACCCACTATGTCCCTTAGGGAGGGAATTCCAGAATTATGACCCAGCGACCCTGAAGAAATGGCGATATATTTCAAAATCAGGCTGGTGAGTGGCTCGGAGGGGAAGTTGCAGGGGGTGGTGTTCCCATGTATCTGCTGCCCTTGTCATTCTAGATGGAAGTGGTCGTGGTAGAGAGAGTGGCTTTACATCTTTACACTTTATTCAAACATGGATTGCTTTCTACATGTCTCTGTAGATCTCTAATCCATGTGGTGACTGAGCAGGAATCCCAGAGAGGCGAAGAAGGTGGGTAAAGCTAGATTCTGAGGAAGGGTCACTGGACTCAAAACGTTAACTCTGATTTCTCTCCATGGATGCTGCTGGACCTGGACCTGCTGAGCTTTTCCAGCAGTTCCTGTTTTGGCCAGACTCTGGATGGCTCACTCCGAGAAGTGTAAACATAGACAGCAAACATTTGGCACTTTCAGCATGTTTGAGCACAGCTAAACACTTCAAGTCACATTGATCCCCTCCAACACGTGAGGTGAATATTAGCCAAAGTACAGAAGTGGCCTAATTACAGAGATGGCCTGACAAGAGCAATTAATGTGACCTGTTTGGTTGGGTGAATTTTCTGTACCTGAGTGTATCTTACAAACATCAGTCACGTTGTTGATGCAGTGAAGAGGGATGTTTGCAGAGTGCAGTCACAAAACAACGCAGCAACAAGACAAACACTCAAGGGATCAAATCACTGACAGCTTCTGAGTTTATAACTTGTGAACAGTCAGCGATATCTCGATGCTCAGATACGCTCAACAACGAGTCCCCTCAGGTGTCGTTTCCACAATCACCCAGCAGCAATAATCATTTATTTGTTGATAATTACCCTGAACATTCGAGCTAGGTTTGTTTTTAATCAAAATGCTATCGTGCATTTGGCAGTGCCCATTGCAAGGACGAATCTGGAAATTCAAACTGGCCTGAGTTCTGTCGTTACTCATTGCCCTGGAGAGGTGTTTTACAAGCACGCTCAATGACCAGAAAGCTCACCTTGACCAGTGCACCCTTGAAGCCCGGCTGACAGTCCATAATTCGCAGCATCTCAATTCTTTTCTAGGAGAAAATGGACAGAATTTCATAACAAAATGCAGAAACAATGAGGTGATTTAGAAAATAAGACTTAGGAGCAGGAAGAGGTCATTCAGCCCCTTCAGCATGCTCTGCCATTCCATACCATCATGGCTGATCTCATCTCGGCCACAACTCCACTTTCCTGCCCGCTCTCCACCCGTTACAATTAAAAATCTGTCTATGCTCTCCTTAAATTTACTCAATGTCACCAGTTTCTATCGCACTCTGGGGAAGTGAATTCCACAGATTCACAACCCTATGAGAGAAATAATTCCTCCTCCTCTCTGTTTTAAATAGAGTCAGTGAGATGTACAACACTGAAACAGACACTTCATTCCAACTCGTCCACGCCGACCAGATATCCTAACCTAATCTAGTCCCATCTGCCAGCATTTGGCCCATATCCCTGTAAACCCTTTCTATTCAAACACCTATCCAGATGCTTTTTAAATGTCATAATTGTACCAGCCTCCACCACTTACTCTGGCAGCTAATTCTATACACGCACCATCCTCTGCATGAAAAAGTTGCCCTTTAGGTCCCTTTTATATCTTTCCCCTCTCACCCTATGCCCTCTAGCTCTGGACTCCCCTACCCTGGGGAAAAAAACCTTGTCTATTTACCCTATCCATGCCCCTCATGATTTTATAAACCTCTATAAAGTCACCCCTCAGCCTCCGACGCTCCAGGGAAAACAGCCCCAACCTATCCAGCCTCTCCCTATAGCTCAAACCCTCCAACCCTGGCAACATCCTTGTAAATCTTTTCTGAACCCTTTCAAGTTTTACAACAACCTTCCAATAGGAAGAAGACCAGAACTGCACACAATATTCCAAAAGTGGTCTAACCAATGTCCTGTACAGCAGTCCCTTATCCTCAAACCATAACCTCTCATTCTAGATTGTCCCAAATGAGGAAACATTCTCTTTATTTTGTCAATCCTATTTTACATCCCTCAATTGGATTTCCTCTCATTCTGTTAAACTCCAGATAGTATCATCCTAAACTTGTCAATTTCTCTTCATAAGACAAACCCTTCACTTCTGGAATCAATTTAGTGAATATTTTCTGATCTTCTTCCAATACAATTACATCCATCCTCATGTGAAAGGACCATAAACTGGACACAATACTCCACATGCGGTCTCACTCATGCCTTGTACATTTTCCTACTTTTATACTCAATTCTTTTAGCAATAAATGTCAAAAATCCATTTGCCTTCCTTATTACCTGCTGCACCTACTAACTAGCTTTCTGAGATTCATGCCCAAGGACACCCAGATCCCTCTGCACCGAAGCACTCTGAAGTTTCTCTCCATTTAGAAAATAAGTTGCCTTTCCTATTCCTCCAACCAAAATGTGTATAACTTCGCATTTGTTCATGACCCTGCTCCCAAAATATAAGAAATATGGTAAATGAGCTTGTGGTGTAGATTGAAATTGTTGGGTATGAGGTGGTGGGCATCAGTGTGATGTGGCTGCAGGGATCAGGATTGGGGGTGGAATATTCAATGATGTACATCTTATTGAAAAGATAGGCAGGTGGGCTGAGGGGTGGGGTTGTCTTATTAGTAAGAAATTAAGTTAAGTCAATACTAAGAAACAAAGTAGGGTCAGATGGTGTAGAATCTGTGTGGGTAGAATTGAGGAACCACAAAAGGTGAAAAAAAATTGTTGGAGTCATGTACAGGTCTCCAAACATTAGTCAGGAGCTGGGGCGCAAGATACACCAGGAGATAGAAAAGATGTGTAGGAAAGGCAAAGTTACAGTGATCATGGGGGATTTCAACATGCAGGCGGACTGGGAAAATCAGGTTGTTACTGGATTGCAAGAAAAAGAATTTGTGGAATGTCTATGAGATGGCTTTTTGGAACAGGTTGTGGAGGAGCCCAGAAGGGAACAGGCAATACTGGATTTAGTGTTGTGCAATGAGGCAGATTTGATAAGGGAGTTTAAGGTGAAGGAACCCTTAGGAAGCAGTGATCATAATATGATTGAATTTACTCTGCAGGTTGAGAGGGAGAAGATAGAATCAGAGATAACGATATTACAGCCTATTAAAGGCAACTACAGAGGCATGAGGGAGGAGCTGAATGGGAGAGGAGCTCAGCAGGAAAGACAGTGGAACAGCAATGGCAGGAGTTTCTGGGAGTAACTGAGGAGGTATAGTAAGGATGCATCCCGAGGGAAAAGAAGCATGGTACAGGGAGGATGAGGGAACCGTGGCTGACGAGGGAAGTCAGGGACAACATAAAAGCAAAAGGGAAAGCACATAATGTGGCTAAGGGGAATGGGAAACTAGACAACTGGGAAGCGACAAAGACCAACAATGGGCAACAAAAATAGAAATAAGGAGGGAGAAGATTAAATATGAGGGTGAGCTAACCAGTAATATAAAGGAAGACTGTAAGAGTTTCTTTAGATATATAAACAGCAAAAGTGAGGCAAAAGTGGGCCACTGGAAAATGACATGAGAGAGGTAGTAGTGGGGAACTAGGAAATGGCTGAGGAACTGAATAATTACTTTGCATCAGTGTTCATGGTGGGAGACACGAATAATATCCCAAAAATTCAAGAGAGTGGGGAGATAGAGCTGAGTATGGTGACCATCACCAAGGAGAAGGTGTTAGAAAAACTGCATGGCCTGAAGGTGGATAAATCACTGGGACCAGATGGACTACACCCCAGAGTTCAAAGGGAGATAACTGAAGAGATAGTGGAGGTGTTAGTGGTGATCTTTCAGGATCCCTAAAATTAGGGAGGGTCCCAGAGGACTGGAAAATCACTAATGTGACACATCTGTTTAAAAAGGGATTAAGGTGAAAGATGGAAAATTACAGACTGATTTGCTGACACTTGGTCATGGGTAAGATCCTGGAATCCATTGTGAAGGATGAGATTTCTGAATACTTGAAAATGTATGATAAAATAGGGCAAAGTCAGCATGGTTACATCAAGGGGAGGTCATGCCTGACAAACCTTTGAAGAAGTAACAGGCTGATTAAATCAAAGAGAGCCAATGGGTGTTATCTATCTGGACTTCAAGAAGGCCTTTGACCAGGTGCCGCACAGGAGGGTACTGAGTAAGATAAGGGCCCATGGTGCTAGAGGCAATATGCTAGCATGGATAGAAGCTTGGCTGCTTGGCGGAAAGCAGAGATTGGGGATGAAAGGGTCCTTCTCAGCATAGCAGCCGTGTTCCATAAGGCTCAGTGTTGGGATCACAACTTTTCACTTTATATATTAACGATCTAGATGAAGGAATTGAGGGCATTCTGGCTAAGTTTGCAGATGGTACAAAGATAGATTAGATTAGATCCCCTACAGTGTGGAAACTGGCCTTTCGGCCCAACAAGTCCACACCGAACCTCTGAAGAGTACCCCACCCAGACCCATTTCCCTATGACTGATGTACCTAACACTATGGACAATTTAGCATGGTCAATTCAGCTAACCTGTACATCTTTGGATTGTGGGAGGAAACCCACGCAGACACAGGGAGAATGTGCAAACTCCACACAGCCAGTCACCCAAAGCTAGAATTGAACCCATGTCCCTAGCGCTGTGAGGCAGCAGTGCTAACCACTGAGCCACCGTGAACTTCCCAGGCATGCTAAGATCTGCAACACTCTTATAAAAAGCTAACAGCTGTATTTTAGTAAATTATGTTGAGAAATATTTCTTTGTCAAGTCAATCAGGTCTGTCAATCGCTACAAATGAACTGATCTTCTTAAATCATCCATCATGTATTTAAAATTTGAAAAAATACTTTTCCACTGAACGTTTGACCTTATTCATTCCTGCTTTTCTGACAGTAATGACTTATGCTTGTTTATGGATTAGGTCTGAATCTCTCATATTAATTAAAGGGAATAATTTCATATTAGCCAAGATAATGTATACTGCATATTTCATACATGGTTACTGAAAGGTGAACTAGAGCATATTCCAACTGCCTAATAAGGCAATACATTCAAATATAATGTCCCCAAATTCTGCCCTCGTCATGATTGGCTAATGCAACAACTGGTGTCTTGAGTTGAGACACCTGGAGGTTCACATAAACAAAAGTGGCACAAGTCAACAGAGCTACTGATAAATTGGAAGGATCCCGTATAATCTAGTACCAGAGGTGAACAGCACAAAAACAAGCAAGTTATGCCAATCCTGTATAAATTAGAGAGTTTTGGTCTCAGCTAAAGCGTTGTTCTGATACTTCAGAAAGAATGTCAAGGGTTTGGAGGGTACAGAGATTTACCAGATCAGTACCAGAGTTAAGGGAATTTGGTTACATGAAGAAATTGGAGAAGCCAGAGTTCTCCTTAAAGTAAAATGACACCAAAGGGTGATTTAACAGTTGAAGTGTTTTGAAAAGTAGATAAGCAGAGACAACATCACATGGATCACTGAGTTTCTTCCCTAACTCTCTCGGCCTCTCTGTCCTCCTCAAAGAAGCTCTTTAAAACTGACCTCTTAGATCCAGGCGATAGTCACCTGCCCTGTTAGCTCCACATGTGGCTCAGGGTGAAATTGCCTTTGATTCCCACAAGCTCTGCTTTTATCACGCTCGAGGTGATATGCAAATACAGTGTGTTGTTGTGCTGATAGGATCAGTTGCAACTAGGACAGTCACACGGCAAAGTGGAAACATGAAATCAGCAGAAACTCAGTGCCACAGGTGAGAGAAATTGACCCAGAAAAAAATCCGATGTTTCATGTCAACTGACCTCCCCTTGAGATTTGCAGTAATATCCCACTGACTTCCATTATTCAGAGACATCAAGCAAGGTTTGGAATGCAGAGAATTGATGGGCGACCCCAGAGCGTAAGGGTTTAATGTGGGTCAGCCTTCAGAGAATCAGGAATCTTTCTAAACTGGGAGAACCTATATAGTATTTTTATAAATCAAGTCTTGGCCATTCTTCGGCAGCTTATCACATCCACAACCCTAAAGTGAACAGCCAATGGGGTAAAACTCAGAATGCACAGCGAAATGACCATGGACCTTGTCAATTATGGAACAGACTTACCCCGACATCGGACACTGAGTCAACCCACCACAAGATATTGGAGCAGTAGAGTCCAACAGCCCAGAGACAGAGGCCCTTCAGCCCAAACTGGTCCATACTGACCAAAATGTTTCTCCATGCTAACCCCATTTCCCTGCACTTGGATCATATCCTATCATTCCTGAAGAAGGGCTTATGCCCGAAACGTCAATTCTCCTGTTCCCTGGATGCTGCCTGACCTGCTGCGCTTTTCCAGCAACACATTTTCAGCCCATATCCTACTAACCTTTACCTATCCATGTATTTGCCCAAATGCCTTTTAAACGTTATAAACGTACCCGCCTCAACCACTTCCATTGGCAGCTCGTTCCATATGCGTACCAACCTCTGTGTAAAAAAGTTGCCCCTCTGGTTCCCTTTTATTCTTTCCCCTCTAACCTTAAACTGATGCCCTCCACTCCTCGATTCCCCAACCCTGGGGAAAAGACAGAGTGCATTCACCCGATGCACTCAGTTATGGACCAGGTCAGAACCCCTCAAAACTCCAAAAAGGTAATCCTGGCCCTAACCTTGCTCGTTGTTTTAAGCAGGTGAACAGTGGATATTCCAGGAGAGAATCAGCTGGTCAATCTACTTAGGTTTAAATAAACCAGAGTTTATTTGCAAGATTACCGAATTAAACAAAAACAGGAGAGAGCAGAATACAGAATAACCTAACCTCTCTGAAAACCCAGCAGATCATCCGAACTTAATGATGCTGTTCCAAATACTTGCACTAATCCCCATAAACACCCATTGGTATGAAAGGTAAAATGAAACCCAGGGTCTTAGAGGAGAGAAGCCGGAAAGACAGAGGACCAGCCTAGACCTGTTTCTTTGGGTCCAGCAGCTTTTTCAACACTACTGATCTAATACCAAACTAAACCAGAGAGAAGCTGACCTGGTAAAACCGGCCGCTCCTCCTTCATTGTTTTTTTTTTAACTTGAAAGCCTTTAGCCTGAGGCAGTATCTGTTATCTATTATTAAACTGGCCCTAAAACCTTAGACTTTTCAGAGTCTACGTCTTTTAGAACCTCTCTGAAACTAAAACCAAGGACACCATAACCTTGTTCAAGAAGCAGCATCATCACAAACCAAGCACCTCCACTCCAAGGCCCTGCCTTTCACCATGAAACTCCTGCCTTGATTTGACTTTCCAAAATGCAAGACCTTACACTTATCGATATTAAACTCCATTTGTGATTTGGAGGAGCCGGTGTTGGACTGGGGTGTACAAAGTTAAAAATCACACCACACCAGGTTATAGTCCAACAGGTTTAATTGGAAGCACTAGCTTTCGGAGCATTGCTCCTTCATTTGTTAAAGTTCACTTGAGAATGTAACTTGAAGAAAGTTCTGGGATTTACATGTGAAAAAACTGAAACCAACATGGTCATTCTAAAAGATGAGAGACTTAACAAACAATCCAGGTCTTTTTCAATATATAATTTCAGTCACATCACACTATAAACATTTGCTATAAATTCTGTGTCCTACAATCGTATACTCCACAACCACCTGATGAAGGAGCAGCGCTCCGAAAGCTAGTGCTTTCAAATAAACCTGTTGGACTATAACCCAGTGTTGTGTGATTTTTAACTTCAAACTCCATTTGTCATTTCTCAGCTCACTCCCCAGCTGATCAAGGTCCTGCTGCGATTTCTGAGAACCTTCCTTGCTGCCTACAAGACCTCCTATTTTAGTGTCATCTGCAAACTTACTAATCATGCCTTGTACATTCAGCCCATTCAATGGAACCCTGGCTGGTCTGATAATCCTCAAATCCACTTTCTTGCCTCTTTCCCATGACCCTGAGTCTCTTCCTGGTTAAAAATCTGTCAGTCTCAGACTTGAATGTACTTAATGATACATTCTTAACAGCCCTCTGTGGTAGAGAATTACACAGATTCACTCCCCTCTGAGAGTAGAAATTCCCCCTCATCTCTGTCGTCAATGGGTGACCCCTTATTCTGAGTTGATGCCCTATGGTCCTGGACTACCCCCTGGACAAAAGTGAAACAACAGGCAGCACGGTGGCACAGTGGTTAGCACGGCTGCCTCACAGCGCCAGCAACCCGGGTTCAATTCCTGCCTCAGGCGACTGACTGTGTGGAGTTTGCACATTCTCCCAGTGTCTGCGTGGGTTTCCACCAGGTGCTCCGGTTTCCTCCCATAGTCCAAAAATGTGCAGTTTAGGTGGATTGGTCATGCTAAATTGCCTGTAGTGTTAGGTGCAGGGGTAAATGTAGGGGAATAGGTCTGGGTGGGTTGTGCTTTGGCGGGTCGGTGTGGACTTGTTGGGCCGAAGGGCCTGTTTCCACAGTGCAAGTAATCTAATCTAACCTCTCCGTACCTTCTGTACAGCTAATGCTACGATACAGTGTCATTCAGCCCATTAAATCTGGGCTGGCCCCTTGTTCCATTCCCCTTTCCAGTCACCATCGCCTTCCATAATGCTTCCCCTTTGAGTATTTCTGTTACTGTCTTTTGAAGGTTCCTGTCCATTCTGCTCCCTCACCCCTGCCCATTTAGGCAAGACATTACAACACACTGACTAAATATTACCCTCCGTGGGTCACCCCTGTTGTTCTGGGACAGTCAACCTGACCCTTTGACCTGCGATATATTTCATCCTGAAGGTCCTGCTTTCCTGTCGATTTAAGACTCTTTACATGAAACTCAGAGGGTTCCAATCCCACTCCCGAGACCCAACACCACGGCACCTACACTGAGAGAGTGCTGCACTGTCAGAAATACTGTCCTTCTGTTAAGGGGACGTTAAACTGAGGGGGCAGGGGGAAATATCCCGAGGTGGCCTCTGCGTGGAAGGGGAATTTGGCCAGACTCCTGACTGATCTTGATTCCTTAGCTGAAATCTTGAGTGAAGCTGATTGAGCCACGGTAACTCAGTGGTTAGCACTGTTGCCTCATAGCACCATGAACCCAGGTTCGATTCCAGCCTTGGGTGACTGTCTGTGTGGAGTTTGCACATACTCCCCGTGTATGCGTGGGTTTCCTCCGGGTGCTCCGGTTTCCTCCCACAGTCCAAAGATGTGCAGGTCAGGTGTATTGGCCGTAGTGTTCAAGGGTGTGTGGGTTAGGTGCATTAGTCAGGGGAAGTGTAGAATCATAGATAGGGGGAATGGATCTGAGTGGATTAATCTTCAGAGTGTTGGTGTTGACTTGTTGGGCTAAATGGCCTGTTTCCACACTGTAGGGATTCTGTGGGTCACTATCAGGTTGTTGACTTTGGGGTCTTGCTGTGCACATGCATCGGCAGCCTCACAGCAGTGAGTTCATTTGTTCATTTGAAAGAACACTTCATTTGTGAGACACAACCTGAGATTGTAAAGAAGTGTAATGGAAATACAATGTTTTGTCAACTGTCTACAGGAAGGACATTCCCAATGACTGGGGAGTCTAGAACCAGGGGTCCCACTCTGGGGTCGGCCACTTCGGACTGAGATGAGAAATCTGAGAAATGTCTTCACCCAGAGAGCGGGGAGCCTGTGGAATTCTCTGCCACAGAAAGCCGTTGAGGCAAGAGCATTGAGTGTTTCCAAGAATGAGTTAGATGTAGTTTGTCGGTTCTTTTGATCGATCAAGGAAGGTGCAGTCTCCACCCAGTGGCTGAAACCAGTTACAGCAGCAAAGCCTGGCTGGACTGAGACATTGAGCAGGACATTGCTTTGCCATGGAGCTGGGCTCCACTGGGGATTGTGGGATCCACTGGGGATTGTGGGATCCACTGGGGATTGTGGGATCCAGCCAGGATTACCCTGAGGACTTCAACATGGATAAGGAATAAGGATACTGCTGCATTTATCAGAGCTGCTGTCAGTAATTCCCCACCACATGGGGCAGTCCATCAGTTTTGCCTTTACCCCACCTCATTTCAAATTGATGCTCTCAGCTGAACGATGCGTCAGGAACGTGCTGGGGTCCGCCTGAGAGGGCAGGCGGGGCCGCAGTGGTGGAATGACGGCGCTGACAGTGCAGCACTCCCTCCACGTGGCCCCAAAGTGTCTCCTCCGCGCTCACACCCCACTCCATGTCCCCGTCTGGGGGTTCACCCTGGGATCCTCGATGTACCAAGTGGAGGGTGGGGCCGCTATCCGAGGCACCGTGAGTGGGCACCGATTTGATCTGGGGGAACACTTTTGGGCCTTTTATCTGAGGAAAGGTGGACTGACATTGGAGGTAGTCTGGAGAAGGTTCAATCAGCTGATCCCGGGATGGAGGGACTATCTGATGAGGAGATTGGCCCCGTATCCACTGGGAATATAGAACAATGAGAGGCGATGTTATTGAAACATACAATATTCTTAGGAAGGTTGACAGGGTAGATACAGAAAGATTGGTTGCCCTGGTGGGAGAGTCCAAAACCACAGGGCATCATCTCAGAGTAAGGAGTCATCCAGCGAAGACAGGAATGAGGAGGAATTTCTTCTCTCAGAGGGGGGTGAGACTGGAATTCTTTACTGCAGAGGCTGGGTATATTCAAGACTGAGAGAGAGAGAGAGAGACAGACTTCTATTCAGTAAGGGGAAACAAGGCTATGGGGATCCAGGCAGGAAAGTGGAGTTGAGGGTGATCAGATCAGCCAAGATCTCATTGAATGGGGAACATGCTTGATGGGCTGAATAGCCTACTCCTGCTCCAATGTCTAATGGTCTTAGCTGGGGGTAGCCTCCCTCTCCCTCTCTTGATCTTGATGATGCCCCACAGGGGTCAGGGTCCCCACCCCCAAACACAATGAGGGACTGGTCTAAACACACTCCAGTCACCTCCTTTCAGGCTGACCCCGGGTATTCCGAGGGGTTTCGGTCATTTCACTGCCTCGGACATCCGGCCCCTGTCTCTGAACAGGGTCAGTGGTTGGAGTGGAAGGAAGCGGCCAGAGTGGGGACACCAGTGACCAGTGGCCGGAGTGGGCACAGGGACATCATTGACCAGCAGCCGGAGCGGGGACAGGGTCAGCAGTGACCAACGGCCGGAGGGAGGACAGGGACAGCAGTGACCAGCGGCCGGAGCGGGGACAGGGCCAGCAGTGACCAGTGGCCGGAGTGGAGACAGGGACAGGGTCAGCAGTGACCAGTGGCCGGAGTGGGGACAGGGGCAGCAGTGACCAATGGCTGGAGTGGGAGCAGGGAAGCAGTGACCAATGGCTGGAGTGGGAGCAGGGAAGCAGTGACCAGTGGCCGGAGCGGGGACAGGGGCAGCAGTGACCAATGGCCGGAGTGGGAGCAGGGAAGCAGTGACCAATGGCTGGAGTGGGAGCAGGGACAGAAGTGACCAGCGGCCGGAGCGGGGACAGGGACAGCAGTGACCAGCGGCCAGAGGGGAGACAGAGTCAGCAGTGACCAGCAGCCGGAGTGGGGACAGGGTCAGCAGTGACCAATGGCCGGAGTGGGGACAGGGTCAGCAGTGACCAATGGCTGGAGTGGGAGCAGGGTCAGCAGTGACCAGCGGCTGGAGCAGGGAAAGGGACAGGGACAGCAGTGACCAGCGGCCGGAGTGGGGATCGAGACAGCAGTGACCAGTGGCCGGAGTGGGGACAGGGACAGCAGTGACCAGTGGCCGGAGTGGGGAGAGGGACAGCAGTGACCAGTGGCCGGAGTGGGGACTGGGACAGGGACAGCAGTGACCAGCGGCCGGAGCGGGGACAGGGACAGCAGTGACCAGCGGTCGGAATGGGGACAGGGACAGGGACAGCAGTGACCAGCGGCTGGAGCGGGGACGCGGACAGCAGTGACCAGCGGCCGGAGCGGGGACAGGGACAGCAGTGACCAGTGGCCGGAGTGGGGACAGGGACAGCAGTGACCAGCCCTGGAGTGGGGACAGGGTCAGGGACAGCAGTGACCAATGGCCGGAGTAGGGACAGGGACAGCAGTGACCAGCGGCCGGAGTGGGGACAGGGACAGCAGTGACCAGTGGCCGGAGTGGGGATTGAGACAGCAGTGACCAGTGGCTGGAGTGGGGATTGAGACAGCAGTGACCAGCGGCTGGAGTGGGGACAGGGATGGCAGTGACCTGCGGCCGGAGTGGGGACAGGGACAGGGTCAGCAGTGACCAGTGGCCGGAGTGGCGACAGGGACAGGGTCAGCAGTGACCAGTGGCCGGAGCGAGGACAGGGTCAGCAGTGACCAGTGGCCGGAGTGGGGAGCAGGGACAGGGACAGCAGTGACCAGCGGCCGGAGCGGGGACAGGGTCAGCAGTGACCAGCGGCCGGAGTAGAGACAGGTACAGCAGTGACCTGCGGCTGGAGAGGGAGCGAGGACAGGGACAGCAGTGACCAGCGGCCGGAGCGGGGACAGGGTCAGCAGTGACCAGTGGCTGGAGCGGGGACTGGGTCAGCAGTGACCAGCGGCTGGAGCGGGGACTGGGTCAGCAGTGACCAGTGGCCGGATTGGGGACAGGGACAGCAGTGACCAGTGGCTAGAGTGGGGACAGGGACAGCAGTGACCAGTGGCCGGAGTGGGGACAGGGACAGGGTCAGCAGTGACCAGCGGCTGGAGTGGGGACAGGGACAGGGACAGCAGTGACCAGCAGCCGGAGTGGGGACAGGGTCAGCAGTGACCAGTTGCCGGAGTGGGGACAAGGACAGGGTCAGCAGTGACCAGTGGCCGGAGTGGGGACAGGGACAGCAGTGACCAGCGGCCGGAGTGGGGACAGGGACAGGGACAGCAGTGACCAGCAGCCGGAGTGGGGACAGGGTCAGCAGTGACCAGTTGCCGGAGTGGGGACAGGGTCAGGGACAGCAGTGACCAATGGCCGGAGTAGGGACAGGGACAGCAGTGACCAGCGGCCGGAGTGGGGACAGGGACAGCAGTGACCAGCGGCCGGAGTGGGGACAGGGACAGCAGTGACCAGTGGCCGGAGTGGGGATTGAGACAGCAATGACCAGCGGCTGGAGTGGGGATTGAAACAGCAGTGACCAGCGGCTGGAGTGGGAGCAGGGGTGGCAGTGACCTGCGGCCGGAGTGGGGACTAGGATGGCAGTGACCTGCGGCCGGAGTGGGGACAGGGACAGGGTCAGCAGTGACCAGTGGCCGGAGTGGGGACAGGGACAGGGTCAGCAGTGACCAGTGGCCGGAGCAAGGACTGGGTCAGCAGTGACCAGTGGCCGGAGTGGGGAGCAGGGACAGGGACAGCAGTGACCAGCGGCCGGAGCGGGGACAGGGTCAGCAGTGACCAGCGGCCGGAGTAGAGACAGGTACAGCAGTGACCTGCGGCTGGAGAGGGAGCGAGGACAGGGACAGCAGTGACCAGCGGCCAGAGCGGGGACAGGGACAGCAGTGACCAGTGGCCGGAGTGGGGACTGGGTCAGCAGTGACCAGCGGCCGGAGCGGGGACTGGGTCAGCAGTGACCAGTGGCCGGATTGGGGACAGGGACAGGGATAGCAGTGACCAGTGGCCAGAGTGGGACAGGGACAGCAGTGACCAGTGGCCGGAGTGGGGACAGGGACAGGGTCAGCAGTGGCCAGCGGCCGGAGTGGGGACAGGGACAGGGACGGCAGTGACCAGCGGCCGGAGCAGGGACAGGGTCAGCAGTGACCAGTGGCCGGAGCGGGGACAGGGTCAGCAGTGACCAGTGGCCGGAGTGGGGACAAGGACAGGGTCAGCAGTGACCGGTGGCCAGAGTGGGGACAGGGACAGGGTCAGCAGTGACCAGTGGACGGAGCGGGGACAGGGTCAGCAGTGACCAGTGGCCGGAGTGGGGACAGGGACAGGGTCAGCAGTGACCGGTGGCCGGAGCGGGGACAGGGACCGGGTGCAGAGTGTGGTGGCAGCCTGTGGTCAGGGCAGGTGGAGGTGTTCTGTGATGGTCTGCTGATGCAGAGAGTGTTTGCTGAGAGCCTGTGATGTTTGTCTCTTTAACGTTGCCTCTTGTTTTTCTGTCCTATGTTTACACCGTGTATCGCTTTAATATAATCCTTTTTCTTCGTTTCTCTATTCTGTAACTCTGGATTGTAACCTGGTACCGAAAATGGTGCAGTCAGGGGTGACTTATCAGCTTTTCATTGTAACCATCAAGTTCATGTGACATTAAAGCTAATTCAATTCAATTTAATCCCAACCAGACACAGGGAATATAAAGTACAGGAGCTTCAGATCCAAGAAATTGATGAAGGGATTATGCATGGTAAGTGACTACAGAACCATGGGGCAGGAGGGAGAACAAGCTAGCCTCTTACACCATCTCTCCAGAGCATTGCAATTGGCTACAGAAGATATTAGGACTGGGTTTAATCTCACCCATTTCACATTTTGATCTTGATCATAAAGAACAGGAGTGTCAAAGGACTGAGAAACTGAGGGAAAAGTGGGGACTGCAGATGCTGGAGATCAGAATTTAGACTAGAGTGTTGCTGGAAGAGCACAGCAGGTCAGGCAGCATCCGAGGAGCAGGAGAATTGACGTTTTGGGCAAAAGCACTTCATCAGGATTGAAGGCAGGGAGCCTCCGGGGTGGAGAGATAAATGGGGGTGGGGCTGGGAGAAGGTAGCAAATAGTACAATAGGTGAATGGGGGTGGGGATGGAGGTGATAGATCAGAGGGGAGGGTGGAGTGGATAGATGGAAAGGAAGATTGGCAGGTAGGACAAGTCATGGGGACAGTGCTGAGCTGGAAGGTTAGAACTGGAGTAAGGTGGGGGAAGGGGAAATGAGGAAACTGCTGAAGTCCACATTGATGCCCTGGGGTTGAAGTGTTCCGAGGCAGAGGATGAGGCATTCTTCCTCAAGACGTCGGGTGGTGAGGGAGCGGCGGTGAAGGAGGCCCAGGACCTCCATGTCCTCGGCAGAGTGGGAGGGGGAGTTGAAATGTTGGGCCACAGGGCGGTGGGGTTGATTGGTGCGGGTGTCCCGGAGATGTTCCCTAAAGCGCTCTGCAAGGAGGTGTCGAGTCTCCCTAATGTAGAGGAGACCGCATCGGGAGCAACGGATACAATAAATGTCCCCTTTCCCCATTTTACCCCAGTTCCCCTTCCAGCTCAGCACCATCCTCATGACCAGTCCTATCTGCCTATCTTCTTTTCCATCTATCCACTCCACCCTCCTCTCTGACCTATTACCTTTCACCCACCCCCATTCACCCATTGTACTCTTTGCTACCTTCCCCCACCCTCCTCTCTGACCTATCACCTCCATCCCCACCCCCATTCACCTATTGTACTCTATGCTACTTTCTCCCCATCCCCAGGCCCCCTCCCATTTATCTCTCCACCCTGCAGGCACCCTGCCTCTGATGAAGGGCTTTTGCCTGAAATGTCGATTTTCCTGCTCCTCGGATGCTGCCTGACCTGCTGTGCTTTTCCAGCACCACTCTAAATGAGAGACTTTGGAGTTAGCGTCACATATAGACAGGGTGGTCAAGAAGGCATTTAGCACACTTGGCTTCAATGCTCAGACCTTTTGAGTACAGGAGTTGGGGGCATCATGTTGAGGTTGTACAGGACATTGGGGAGGTCTCTTCTGGAGCACTGTGTCCCGTTCTGGTCACCCTGTTACAGGAAGGGTATTATTAAACAGGAGAGGGTTCAGATTCGATTTACCAGGAAGTTGCTGGGAATGAAGGGTTTGGGTTATAAGGAGAGACTGGGAGATTTTTCACTGGCAGGTAAGAGGTTGAGGGGTGACTTTAGAGGTTTATAAAATCATGAGGGCCACGGATAGAGTGAACGCTAGCTGTCTTTTCCCGAGTGTTGGGCGATTTCAAGACGAGGGGGTATTTTTTAAGGTGGGAGGAGTGAGGTTTTAAAAAGCACATGAGGGGCAACGTTTTTACACAGACAATATGGAATGAACTTCCAGAGGAAGTGATGGGTGACAGTACAGTTACAATGTTTAAAACTCATTTACAATAAATTCATGAAAACGAAATCTTTGGAGGGATTCGGGCCAGGAGCAGGCAGGAGGGACAGGTTATGTTTGGATTCGGGTCAGCATGGACTGGTTGGACCGAAGGGCCTGGTTCTGTGCTGCATGACCAGAGTATTGCCGAAGAAAAGACCCATTTGGTTGGAGCTGTTTTGGTTTGCGCTCATCAGGACACTTTGCAAGAGTGCCAGCTCCAGAGGCAAGTTGACCTTTACACTGTGTAAGAGGAGGCTGCTGACTGGTTCCCAAGTGGACACTGAAAAGCAGTTTCTTGTTGACTTTTAAATTCCTTGCGGATTTACAGCAGGAACTAATGGAATGAGCATTTTATTCACTGGATGGTTCAGGGTCTAACTCATCCATTGCTGGTCGGACTCTGGGATATTCAGCACTGGATGCTCCAGCCTGACATTCCCTGGGACGTCCCTCACTTCCGACAGCTCCAGCCAGCTCCAACCCTATCCCTGCGCCCTGCCACGGTTCAAATCCGGCTGGTAATTTTGTACTTACGTTACGCCGAAGTTCTACCGAGGTCTTTGCTCGGGAGAGGCATCGCCTGCGGAAGAGAGGCGGGACTGCAGCGATGTGACTGAAGCTCGCGGGAGAACCGGCCTGAAAAACAAAGGTCTCAGAAACAACATCCATCCCCCGTCTCTTCCATCGCCCGGAACCCACGCTTTCTGAATCAACGGTGGGAGGGTTAGGACCTCAAGGGTTCCTCAGGATGGGGAATAGAACAAGGAATGGGATAGGGAATGGGGATAGAGAATGGGGTCAGGAAATGAGCATAGGGATTGGGAGATGGAATGGGATAGGGAATGCGGACAGGGGATGGGGATAGGGAATGGGAAATGGAATGGAGACAGGGAATGAGATTGGGAATGGGTTCAGGGAATGGGGATAGAGAATGAGATAGGGAAGGCATGGGGATGGAGATTAAGATAGGGAAGAGGGTAGGGATGGGGGTAGGGAATGGGATAAGGAATGGGAATAGGGATTGGGGAAAGGAATGGGATAGGGATTGGGGAAGGGAATGGGATAATGAATGGGAATAGGGAATTGGATAAGGAATGGGATAGGGAGGGGGATAGGGGATAGGGGATAGGGAATGGGATAAATAAGGGGAATGGGGCAGGGAATAGGATAGGAAATATGATTGGGAAGAAGATAGGGAATGGGGATAGGGAAAGAGATAAGGAATGGGGATAGGGAATGGGAGACAGAACAGGGATAGGGAATCGGGATTGTGACCTGGGTTGGGAGGGGGTGTAGTTCATGAGGATAAGGAACAGGAAAAGGAAGTGATAGGGAATGGGAATAGGAAAGGGAATAGGGAACAGGATAGGGAATGAGGATAGGGAAGGGCATAGGTATTGGAAGCTTCATTACAAACACTGCCATCATTGATGCCAACACAGAGAGAGAGAGAGAGAGAGAGAGACAGGGGGTAAGTGCCCCCTAGTGGGGAAAAGAGGAGGACATCTCCAGAAAGGCAGAGATACCAGGGAGGGGTGATTTTGATTGGGGTAAGGATTAATATATGGCATTGTGTGTCTTTGTGTTGGCATTACCATTTCAGTGCCAGCCTCTTTGAGGCACTGCCCCTTTTGTATGAAATAACCTGCCACCCCTCACCCCAGGCTGCATCTGATTGGCTCCAACAACCCACTGATGGTGTAAAGGCTGCAGCAGGCCTCAGGCCTCAGGCCTAGCAGGGAGCTGACCAGGGGCTGATCCCCTGCAGTTTGGAGACTCACTGTTGGCCGTGTGTCTCACACAATGTCAGCCCAGCCCCACTTCACATCAAGAGAAGTGTACAGCAATAACATCACTGAGCAATGAGCCACTGTCGGAAAGTGAAGGTCCTCATTGTTTCACAAAGCAAAGTGTGTCTTAGCAAGAGATTCAAGCTCAGTGTGTGAGACGTGGTGTTTGTGGGCAGGTACAGACATGCCCTTCACTGGCACAGCCAGGAGCTGGACACACTGGGCAGCTCGGAAGGGCAGGAATCTCTCACTGGACAGAGAGTCAATGTGGGACTGGGCACGGAATCCTGGGGTGGGTGAAGCAGCCGGGCCTGAGGTCTCAGGGGGCTGGGGTAGATGGAGCAGCCAGGCCTGGGGTCTCAGGGGGCTGGGGTAGATGGAGCAGCCGGGCCTGAGGTCTCAGGGGGCTGGGGTAGGTGAAAAAGCCAGGGTATGGCCAGGAATCATAGCTGCAGTTGACCATTCAAGCCTTTGTCCCTGCTGTCCCATGAGGGTAAGAAGGTGGATGACTGGCCAACCCCCTCTCTCTCTCTCCACGTTCCTATCCTTCTCCCAGCCATCCCTGCCCAGAATGTTGATGCCCAAGCACCACCCTCTCCCCTCCCCCCCACCCCCCACCGTCCCCCTGACCAATCCCCTCCCCCACCCCCACCACCGTCCCCGTGACACTCCCCTCCCCCACCCCCCAACCGTCCCCGTGACCACTCCCCTACCCCAACCCCCCCACCGTCCCCGTGACCACTCCCCCTTCCCCACCCCCCCACTGTCCCCGTGACCACCCCCCCTTCCCCACCCCCCCACTGTCCCCGTGACCTCGCCCCTCCCCCACCTTCCCAAACCCCACCATCCCCGTGACCACTCCCCTCCCCCACCTTCCCAACCCCCACCTGGGTTAGAGAATCGCAGGCCTGGAACTAACCCCAGGGCCTCCTGGATGCTGAAGGGATAAGGGGGCGGGGGGGGGGGGGGGAGGGCAATAACGTGCAGGCATGGCCGCGATGGAGCCGATCTGCGCACAGCAAGATCCCACAGGCAGCGGCGGCCATAACTGCCCCTTGAAGCAAACAGCAGGGGAGGGGTGGTGGTGGGGCGGGGGGGGGTGGCTAGGGTGGGGTCAGGGTGAGACTGAGTTGGCACAAAGCTACGAGTGTCAGCCGTAACCAGAGCCCAGGACCCCAACCCTCACCAATCCGCTCGCTTCCAGAAAACCAAAGCCTACCATTCCCAGGTAGACGCCTGTCATGTTCCTGAAGGAGGTATTCTGGAATTGCTGCTTGCTCTGCATTTTGGAACTGCGGGGTCAGTCAATGTGAAGAGGTCACAGGCAGAGTGATGTCCTTCATCCAGACAGGAATCTGTGGGGTTTATGGAGACGGAGATTGTCCATTAGATCACGACATTAACCCTTGTACACAGAATTAGATACTTTAAAATGAATACACATCGGCAAATGTTCGGTTGCTCAAAAATGATCACAAAATAACTGGTGGCAATAAAGAATGAGTTAATTTTCTTTCAGGAAGAATATCTAGATGTTAATTTTCTTGATCTCTTCCAAACTACCTGTGACAGCAGTGTTCCAGCTCCCCCGAACAGTTGCAAATCCTACAGAAAGTTCCAAATCCTCTGGAAAGTTACAGCTCCCTCGGAAAGTTCCAGCTCTCTCCAAGATTCCGATGCCAGAGGTGGAATTGGGGGCAGGGTCGTAATGTTTAGCCAGTGAGGAAACCTGCGACAAGCAGGAAAAGTTCTGGCCCTCTTCACCAAGTGCCGGAACGCTGGGATATTTCTGGGGGAGGGAGGCATCGGTGCTACCTGCCCAATGCCAACTCTGAGACGGAGAAACAAAACAGAGATTAACTGGCACCTTGACAACGGTAATGTTTCAGCTCCCCCACCACCCCCCCCCCCCACCCCGGCTACACACACACACACACACACACACACACACACGTGGCTAACATCGCCCTCAAGTGGCATCACAGAAAGACACAGGCTGCTCCTGTTTGGCTGTGTCTGGGGAAGGCTGTGTGTGAAACAGAAGAATAATCAAACAGGTTCACTCAGTGCTGCTTGGAACGCAGCAAATGCTGTGTTTCCCTGAAACAAATATAACACTTACTACCTCAGTATTGGTCACATACAGGTACATTACCCTGTACTCCCCTCACTCACCTGTACAGGTACATGACCCTGTACTCCCCTCACTCACCTGTACAGGTACATTACCCTGTACTCCCCTCACTCACCTGTACAGGTACATGACCCTGTACTCCCCTCACTCACCTGTACAGGTACATTACCCTGTACTCCCCTCACTTGCCTGTACAGGTACATGACCCTGTACTCCCCACTCACCTGTACAGGTACATGACCCTGTACTCCCCTCACTCACCTGTACAGGTACATGACCCTGTACTCCCCTCACTTGCCTGTACAGGTACATTACCCTGTACTCCCCTCACTTGCCTGTACAGGTACATGACCCTGTACTCCCCTCACTCACCTGTACAGGTACATGACCCTGTACTCCCCTCACTCACCTGTACAGGTACATTACCCTGTACTCCCCTCACTCACCTGTACAGGTACATTACCCTGTACCCCCTCACTCACCTGTACAGGTACATGACCCTGTACTCCCCTCACTCACCTGTACAGGTACATTACCCTGTACTCCCCTCACTTGCCTGTACAGGTACATGACGCTGTACTCCCCTCACTCGCCTGTACAGGTACATGACCCTGTACTCCCCTCACTCACCTGTACAGGTACATTACCCTGTACTCCCCTCACTTGCCTGTACAGGTACATGACCCTGTACTCCCCTCACTCACCTGTACAGGTACATGACACTGTACTCCCCTCACTCACCTGTACAGGTACATGACCCTGTACCCCCCTCACTCACCTGTACAGGTACATGACCCTGTACTTCCCTCACTCTCCTGTACAGGTACATGACCCTGTACTCCCCTCACTCACCTGTACAGGTACATTACCCTGTACCCCCCTCACTCACCTGTACAGGTACATTACCCTGTACTCCCCTCACTTGCATGTACAGGTACATGACGCTGTACTCCCCTCACTCGCCTGTACAGGTACATTACCCTGTACTCCCCTCACTTGCCTGTACAGGTACATGACGCTGTACTCCCCTCACTCACCTGTACAGGTACATGACCCTGTACCCCCCTCACTCACCTGTACAGGTACATTACCCTGTACTCCCCTCACTTGCCTGTACAGGTACATGACGCTGTACTCCCCTCACTCGCCTGTACAGGTACATTACCCTGTACCCCCTCACTCACCTGTACAGGTACATGACCCTGTACTCCCCTCACTCACCTGTACAGGTACATTACCCTGTACTCCCCTCACTTGCCTGTACAGGTACATGACGCTGTACTCCCCTCACTCGCCTGTACAGGTACATTACCCTGTACTCCCCTCACTCACCTGTACAGGTACATGACGCTGTACTCCCCTCACTCACCTGTACAGGTACATGACACTGTACTCCCCTCACTCGCCTGTACAGGTACATGACCCTGTACTCCCCTCACTCACCTGTACAGGTACATGACGCTGTACTCCCCTCACTCACCTGTACAGGTACATGACACTGTACTCCCCTCACTCACCTGTACAGGTACATGACCCTGTACTCCCCTCACTCACCTGTACAGGTACATTACCCTGTACTCCCCTCACTCACCTGTACAGGTACATTACCCTGTACCCCCTCACTCGCCTGTACAGGTACATGACCCTGTACTCCCCTCACTCGCCTGTACAGGTACATTACCCTGTACCCCCTCACTCGCCTGTACAGGTACATTACCCTGTACTCCCCTCACTCAACTGTACAGGTACATTACCCTGTACTCCCCTCTCTCACTTGTAAAGGTATATTGTCCTGCGAGTACAGGAATTAATTTGTATTTGAGATTCAAAAACCTAATGTGCCTTTAAAAACTGCTGTGATGGGTGATATTTTGCCTCCAGACGAATGATTTTTTTAAAAAAATGATCAAAGTGTCTCCTGCTTGAACCTGTTTGTCTACTTTGGGATGAAAGTGATACAATGCCATCCTCTGCTGGAGGGTGGATTGTACTGCATTAGCAGCAGGGTTACCATCAGACAGGAGACAGGACAGGAGGGAATCATTGCAGGTTTGTGATTCTCTATCGTGTTCTTTATCTTGTATTCCCTCCCATCACCCCACCATTCCTTTCACATCATCATGTACTCCACCTCTCCCCCTCACTCACCTGCACAGGTACATTATCGTACACTCTCCCTCATTCATACAGGTACATTGCCCTGTGCACACCCTCACTCACCTGTACTGGTGTATTATGCAATATTCCCCCTCACTCACCTGTACAGGGATATTACCCTCTATGCCCCACACTCACCTGTACAGGTACATTATGCAATACTCACCCCCTCACTCATCTATACAGGTATATTACACTGTATCCGCCTCACTCACCTCTACAAGTATATTACCCTGTACTCCCTCAGTCATCTGTACAGGTATATTACCCTACATTGTGATCCACCCCTCCTTCACCTAAACAGGTATATTACCTTGTACCATGATCCACCACCTCACTCACCTGTACAGGTACATTACCCTATACCATGTTTTCCCCCCTCCCTCACCTATACAGGTATATTACCCTGTACCATGTTCCCACCCCCTCCCTCATCTGTATAGGTATATTATCCCCTCCCTCACCTGTGCAGGTACATTACCCTGTACCATGATCCACACCTTTCTCACCTGTACAGGTACATTAACCTGCACCATGATCTATCCCCTCCCTCACCTGTACAGGTACATTACTCTGTACCATATTCCCCCCTCACCTGTACAGGTATATTACCCTGTACCATGATCCACCCCATCTCTCACCTGTACAGGTACATTACCCTGTACCATGTTCCCACCCTCATCCCACAACTGTACAGGTATATTACCCAGTATATCCCACCCTCACTTGTACAGGTATATTACCCTGTCCCATGATCCACCCCTTTCTCACCTGTACAGGTACATTACCCTGTTCCATGCTCCTCCCCCACCCCTACATGTACAGTAACCTGTACCGTCTGTACCATGCCCCCCCCAACATGTATCAGTACATTACCCTGTACTGTGATCCACCCCCTCCCTCACCTGTACAGGGACATCCTCCTCCCTCGCCTGGACAAGTACATTAGCCTGTATCCCCCTCCCTCACCTGTTTAGGTGCATTACCTGTATGATGTTTCCCCACCCCCCCCTACATGTACGGTACCCTGTACCCTCTGTACCATGCTCCCCCCTCACCTGTACAGGTACATTACCCTGTACCGTGATCCATCCCCTCCCTCGCCTGTATGAGGACATTAGCCTGCATCCACCTCCCTCACCTGTACAGGGACATTAGCCTGTATACCCTCCCTCACCTGTATGGGACATTGCCTGTATCCCCTTCCTCACCTGTACAGGTATTGTCCATTGGAAAAGCCGACTGGCCTTCATCTGCCTTTTCGTCATTGTATGATTCTGTGTTTCCAATGAACATTCACATTGTAATTATTGTCCTCAGAGTTCCTGAGTATATTTTAATAGGGCCTGCCCCTACATCAATCCATCCCCATTGTGATGAATGAAGATGTGGAGATTTTCGTTTCTCTCTCTATGGGTCGTGAATCTTTGGAACATCTACCCAGAGAGCACAGGAGATGGAGCTTTGAATAGTTTTTGTCGATCGAGGCAGACAGATTCTTCACTAACGAGGGAGTCAAAAGTAATTAGGGATAGGTGGGAAAATGGAGTGAGGCCACATTTAGAACATACCATGAGCTTAATTGAACTGCAGAACAGTATTAAGGGGCAGAATGGCCTGTTTTTCATATGCATTGATGAGATGTGACATTTACACTATTTGATGTGCTTTCCTTAATGCCTATAAATCGAAAGGCTTTCTGGGCCTTTCTACAGTGTAGTTAAAATTCAATCCCCCTCCTCCCCCTCCCAGAGCTGTGGGTCTGGAATCAGGCTTTAGGTCTGACCGGGGTAAGAACAGCAGAGTTCCCTCCCTCAGAGAGAATCCGATGGGTTTTTACCACAATCAGTGATGGTCACCATCAGTGAGACTAGCTGTATATTATAGATTTATTTTTAAAAGTTTAAATTCTGTCACAGTGAGATTCGAGTCCTGGAGCTTTCGTGTGGTTCTCTGCTTTACTCAGTCAGTAACATTATCACAACACCAGCATCAGCCCCTCGTCCATGGGTTTGTGTTGAATCAACATTAGTAACTTGCAACCAATTGTCTGTATCACTGCGTGCACTCTGCTTTACATACAACCGGGAAAGAGATGTTAAAAGGAGACGTTTATAATCTGCTATCCTTGCACAATCGATTCCTTTGGTTCATATATGCAGACTCCACTGTTTTATGATTCAGTTTGACAGGACCATATTAGTTCTGTGTACATTCAGTTTAAAGGGACAAAATTTAATTTACAATTCATCTATTCCAATTCTCAGTGTGTCTTTTTGGTTACTGAAGATGATCTAGAATTATTTTGTCATTTCTATCAATTTGAACATTTATAGCTGCCTCATAAACTCTGTTTTTTGTTTGTTGTATTTACTATGTTGTTCCCAAGATGTGTTTTCTCCAGGATTAATGGGACTGGATTAATTGGTATTTCATTTATTCATTTGTGGGATGTGGGTGTCATTGGTTGGGCCAGCATTTATTGCCCGTCCCTAGTTGCCCACTTGTGAGGGTGGGGGGGTGCACTGCCTTCTTGAACCGCTGCAGTACCTCAACGGTATGTTGACCCACAGTGCCATTAGGTAGGGAATTCCAGGATTCTGACCCAGCAATGCTTAAGGAACAGCAATATACAGTATTTCTAAGTCAGGATGAGGCTAGATGGGGAACTTGCATGGGCTTGTGTTCCCATGTATCTGCTGTCCATGTCCTTCTAGATGGAAGTGGTCCTGGGTTTGGAAGGTGCTGCCTAAGGATCTTTGGTGAATTTCTGCAGTGCATCTTGCGGATAGAACACACTGCTGCTGCTGAGCATTGGTGGTGGAGGGAGGGGATGTGGTGCCAATCAAATGGGCTGCTTTGTCCTGGATGGTGTCAATCTTCGTGAGTGTTGTTGGAGCTGCACCCATCCAGGCAAGTGGGGAGTATTTCGTCCTGTGATAAATTGTTTGCTGTGATTTTATTTATTCACGGGAAATGAGCATCAATGATGAAGGCACCATAAATGGCCCACCCCTGTAGGACTGAGTGGCTTGTCAGGCCATTGGTTACAATCCCATCCAATAGTAGCACAGGACAAGTCAGATCCCAGAGTGAAACCTGATTTGTCTTTGTAGCTGTCCCCATGATGGTAAGTCACTACAACATCACCATAGAGTCTTAAGAGTTACACAGCACAGAAACAGACCCTTCAGTTCAACTCTTCCATACTGTCCAGACATCCCAATCTGATCTAGTCCTATTTGCCAGCACCTGGCCCATATCCCTCCAAACCCTTCCAATTCATGTCCCCATCCAGATGCCTTTTAAATACTGTAATTGAACCAGCCTCCACCACTTCCTTAGATTACATTACAGTGTGGAAACAGGCCCTTCGGCCCAACAAGTCCACACCGACCCGCCGAAGCGAACCCACCCATACCCCTACATTTACCCCTTACCTAACACTACGGGTAATTTAGTATGGCCAATTCACCTGACCCAGCACATCTTTGGACTGTGGGAGGAAACCGGAGCACCCGGAGGAAACCCACGCAGACACGGAGAGAACATGCAAACTCCACACAGTCAGTCACCTGAGGCGGGAATTGAACCCGGATCTCTGGCGCTGTGAGGCAACAGTGCTAACCACTGTGCCACCGTGCTGCCCACCACAGCTTCCTGTGGCAGCTCATTCCATACACGTACCATCTTGGATGTGAAAATGTTGCCCCTTAGGTCTCTTTTATATCTTTCCCCTCTCACCTTAAACCTATGCCCTCTAGTTCTGGACTCCCCCATCCCAGGGAAAAGACTTTGTCTATTTATCCTATCCATGCATCTCATAATTTTGTAAACCTCTATAAGGTCACTTCTCAGCCTCTGACACTCCAGGGAAAACAGCCCCAGCCTGTTCAGCCTCTCTCTATAGCTCAAATCCTCCAACCCTGGCAACATCCTTGTAAATGCAGGATGAAGGGACTGGGGGCATTCTAGCGAAGTTTGCCGATGATACAAAGTTAGGTGGACAGGCAGGTAATACTGAGGAAGTTGGGAGGCTGCAGAAGGATCTAGACAGTTTGGGAGAGTGGTCCAGGAAATGGCTGATGGAATTCAATGTGAGCAAATGCGAGGTCTTGCACTTTGGAAAAAAGAATACAGGCATGGAATACTTTCTAAACGGTGAGAAAATTCATAAAGCCAAAGTACAGAGGGATCTGGGAGTGCTAGTTGAGGATTCTGTAAAGGTAAACATGCAGGTTGAATCCATGATTAAGAAAGCGAATGCAATGTTGTCATTTATCTCAAGAGGGTTGGAATATAATAGCACTGTTGTGCTACTGAGACTTTATAAAGCTCTGGTTAGGCCCCATTTGGAGTACTGTGTCCAGTTTTGGTCCCCACCCCTCAGGAAGGACATACTGGCACTGGAGCGTGTCCAGCGGAGATTCACACGGATGATCCCTGAAATGGTAGGTCTAACATATGAGGAACGGCTGAGGATTCTGGGATTGGAGTTTAGAAGATTAAGGGGAGATCTAATAGAAACTTACAAGATAATACATGGTTTGGAGAGGGTGGATGCTAGGAAATTGTTTCCGTTAGGCAAGGAGACTAGGACCCGTGGACACAGCCTTAGAATTAGAGGGGGCAAATTCAGAACAGAAATGCGGAGACATTTCTTCAGCCAGAGAGTGGTGGGCCTGTGGAATTATTTGCCGCAGAGTGCAGTGGAGGCCGGGACGCTAAATGTCTTCAAGGCAGAGATTGATAAATTCTTGATATCACAAGGAATTAAGGGCTACGGGGAGAATGCGGGTAAGTGGAGTTGAAATGCCCATCAACCACGATTGAATGGCGGAGTGGACTCGATGGGCCGCATGGCCTTATTTCCACTGCTATGTCTTATGGTCTTATGGTCTTAAATCTTTTCTGAACTCTTTCAAGTTTCACAACATCCTTCCTATAGAAGGCTGACAAGAATTGTATGCAGTATTCCAAAAGTGGCCTCACCAATGTCCCCTACTCAACTCTTCAATTGGTGTCTTAACTGACTCAGTCCAGTTTTCCCTCTGGGATCACCGGGACAGATTTATGAATTCTTTCCAATTTTTCTTCTTGACTGCTGACCCAAACACCTTCTCACTTCTGACAACTTGAAACTTTTCTACAAACTCTCACGGCTTAGAGACTTCACAAACTAAGATCCTTCTCCTCAGGAAAAACTCAGCTCCTGAATTGAACTCTCGACTCTACTGAAGCGCAGTTGAAAAAACTAAAATAATGGCCCCAGGTCTGTTTTCTGTATTTGTTGTAAACTCAGCAGTAGAAGGGTTCCATCAATCAGCATCTCCAACGTCCTGATAGACATTTAACTCAATCACATGCTTTCTTGGCAGTTATTTGTTTTTGTCATTGTTCCAAATGGTTTCTGACATCTTTAAAAAGCCCCCTTCGCAGAAACAAAACCAAAACCAAAATCCATCTTTCTCAATTTTAAATGTTCGAATTCCCAAATGGTAATAATTTGGCAGCACATCAACTTTATCACTCATTTCTCATGGCAGTGAAGAGTAAACCACATGGCTGTAGGTCAGGAATCACAGAGCAGATGAGGACAGATTTCCCTCACTAAAGAACATTCAGAGTCTTATGGGCACTCACTATTAAGTTATATGTAATAAACCTTTTTACTGTTCATCAAGTTTGCCGAAGAGACTGTAAGTGGGCATTCTTCCCCAGTTGGTGTCAATAGCTTAGACTAATCCCAGAAAGAAACATTGGTGGCAGTGATCTCCCCAACATCGCTGGTGATCCCAATGGATGACCGTGCAAATGTAAGACGTTTCTCAATTATCCTGCTGCTGTTTGACGACACTGATCTGTGGAAGGCATTTCCTGTTGATACTGAGGATTTCCTGTGAAGCTAACATCCTGGGAACACATGATCTTACACTTGCTACCATAATGAAAGACAATAAATCAATGCAGAAAGTGAAAGGGTGAATCATTGCAAAGCAATTACCAAGGGCCAGTGAGAATCTTCAGGCTTCAGAAAGGAAATTATAAACTTCTCAAGATGTTACTGTCAGCAACAGGAAATTAATGAAATTACCAGAAAAAAAGAAATGTATTGCTGTGTCTTCAGCTCCATTAATGTTTATTACCCGAGGCAGACCAGGAATGAAGAGTTATTCCTCACAGCTTTCAAACCAAATTTTATAATTCTTCCAGTTAGCCGTTGCTGCGACCGATCCTGGGGTATCTTACATGAACAAGGCTGTGTTCTGCTCAATAGTAAACAGTTTGAACTGGTGCAGTTAGATTTTCAAAGCAGCATAAGAACAAGGAGCAGGATTAGGCCATTCAGTCCCTCAAGCCTGCTCCACCAGACTTCTGGATCAAAGCTGATCTGACAGCGGCTTTAACTCCAGTTCCCCACCCACCACCCGACGATGACTGACTCCCTTGTTCAAGAAGAATCTATCTACCTCTGCCTTAACAATACCCAATGACTGATGTTTTCAATCAACAGAAAAAGATTAGATGGAAATTAAGTGAGATTTGGGGCATTTCCATTTGGACAACAAGACCACCTCCCACACCAAAGCTACCCAGCATGCATCTCTCCTTCACACCTTCTTTCATTCAAAGAAAATCTTTTCTCAATTTTTTTTTCAATTGTTCATTTCATATTTTCCTTCTTTCCCACCCCCCCCAGTATGTTACAGCCCTCGGTCTAGCTAACGAATTTCTCAATGGTTCAACTCAACAGTTCCAATGCTCTCCATTGGCCTCCCACCCCATAAACCAGGGCTCACCCAAACTGATCCCCAGGAACTTGCACCTAAATCCATCAGCTACATGATCATTCACCTGCATTGACCTTTGGTCCAGCAAACACCTCCACGTTATTTCCCCCTCCAACACTTCCACCATCCAAGATCTCCGTGTTTTTCAATTTTCACCTCCATAGCAGCCTAGGGTTGTACATGTTTGTCATTGGTGGGAGTTGAGTTCTGGATTTACCTCCCTGAATCTCACCATCTCTCTCTTCCTTTTCATAAAATCATCAGACCATGAGAAATAGGGACAGACTTGGCCCCTTTAGTTTGCACACCATTCAATAGGATCATGGCTGATCCAATACTCCTCACGTCCACTTACCTGCATTTTCCTTTAATCCTTGATTGCACTATTGGTCAAGAATCTATCTATCTCAGCCTTAGATAACTCTGCCCTCACAGCTCTCTGTGACAAGGAGTTGCAAAGACTGGGAGAAGAAATACCTCCTCATCTCAGTCTTAAATTGGAGCTCCTTTATTCTGAGACTATGACCTCTGGTCCTAGACCCTCCCATGAGGGGGAAACATTGACCCTGTCAAGCCCCATTAAGAATCTGACATGTTTCAATAAGGTCACCTCCCATTCTTCTAAACTCCAGGGACTATAGTCCCAACCTGTTTAGCCTTTGTCCATAAGACTGATCCCTCCATCCGAGGGATTATTTTGGTGAACTTTCTCTGAACTGCCTCCAATAAACAAGAGGATCAAAACTTCTCACAACATTCTTCCCTCAAATCGTCCTGAGGGTAAGGCCGGGGCTTTGGAGAAAGGTCTTCACTCTGGGGCTGGTAAATGTTTGGAACTCTCTACCCCAGAGGGCTACAGATGTCCAGAGATGACTGAGAACCATCGCCTTTTGAGCAAGTAAACCAGAGGCCCCGGGGGACATGGGTTCAAATCCCAGCACGACAGCTAGTGGAATTTAAATTTGATGAATAAAAATCTGGAATGGTGGCTAGTCTCAGTGATGATGACCATCAGACTGTGGTAGGAACCCACCTGGTTCACTAATGTCCCTTTAGGGAAGGAAACCTGCCGTCTTTACCCTGTCTGGCCTACATGTGACTCCGGGAACACAGCAACGCATTGGCTTTAAAACAAATTAAGATTTTTTAATTATTAAGAAGAGACTATTTGCTTAAAAGAGCCATTCCTTTGTGATATGGATCACTGAACATAGATCATAGAATATACAACAATACAGCACAGGAATAGGCCCTTCGGCCTGCCATGTCTGTGCTGACCATGATGCTATTCTAAAGGAATCCCATCTCCTTGCACCTGGTCCATATCCCTCTATTCTCAGTTCATGTGTCTGTCTAAATGCCCCTTAAAAGTTGTTATTGTATGTGCCTCTATCACCTCCCCAGGCAGTGCGTTCCATGCACCTAACACCCTCTGTGTAAAAAATGCTTGCCTCACACATCTCCTTTATCCCCCTTTCACTTTAAACCGATGCCCCTCGTATTTGACATTTCCATCCTGGGAAAAAGACCCCTGACTAATCAACCTATCCATGTCTCGCACCATTTTATCAGGTCACCCCTCGGCCTCCACACTCCAGTGAAAACAATCCAACTTTGTCCAACCTCTCCTTACAGCTCTGAGTTCTGAGGAAGGGTCACTCGACCCAGAACATTAACTCCTGATTTCTCTCCACAAACGCTGCTAGACCTGCTGAGCTTTTCTGGCAATTTCTGGGGTTTTTTTTTTGTTGTTTCTGATTTACAGGCATCCTCAGTTCTTTGGGTTCTCCTTATAGCTAACGCACTCCAATCCAGGCTCTGGTTAAACCCCTTTTGCAGCCTTTCCAAAGCCATATCGCAGTGACTAAAATCAAATCTCAGAGGGTGAGGATCTAAAGATTTCGATCGATTGGTCACGTTGTGGAGTGTTCAGCTTCAGTCCTCAGGCTTCAGGCAAGAGTGAACTTAAAACACAGCATTTGTGCTAAAATGCCAAAAAGAGACCTGGGAGTGTGGTTGTGAGAAAAACATTCAAAATGAAGGTCTCACTGACCTGCCAGGTTTGATGTTGACAAACCAAATTGGGTATAATTGGAGCTGTCAAATCTCAATCATTTCTGGTCAAACTCACTTAGTCTTACTTTCGAAAACATTGATCTCGCTTTCACTACATCTCAAACAAAAGTGGTTGTCAGGATTTTTTTATACGCTGTGGAATTAAAGATATTTGTGGCATTCTTCAGACGCAAAATAAAATGCTTTGGAAATTTTCTTCTGAATCAGTCACGATAGAAAGAATTTTATGTAGTCAAAGTTGATAAGAGGCAGGAGTAGGGATTGGGAGGCCTTTCTGCTCCTTGAAGTATTCAACGTTATCATGGTTGACCTTCTACATCAATCCTATCATAGCCTGCCCTCTTCCCCCCATCCATCCCCCTTATCCCTGATACTTGAAAACCTATTGATCTTGAATCTACTCATTGATAGAACATCCACAGCTCCATAGGGTTGAGAATTCCAATAATTCCAAAGTAATTTCTCCTCATTCCAGGAAGAGGTGGGCATTCCCGAGACTGGGATCCTCACCATGTTGGGTTCACCGGTTCTGTGGCCTCTCACAAGTAATCCATTTGTGAACTGTCCGGGGAATTGTTTGTTTCTTAGGGAATTGTTTTTTTGGCAGTTGCCGGCTAGAATCTCAGCACAGTTACAGTACAAGAAGGCCATTCAGCCTGCCCTTTGTGTACTAGCCCTCTAAAAGAGTGCTGCCCGTTCCCTTCAGGTTTTTTTAAAATTTGCTCATTGCTTTGGGCCAGAATTTATTACCAATCCCTATTGCCTTCAAGGCCTGAGTTCGATTGATCTCATGCTGGGATAAACACACTGACTAACCGCCTGGCTCTTCAACAAACACTAAGTCTGCTTTCCAATCTCACTGCAGTCAACACCCTCTCTCAGCCACTTAGGGGACTGTCTTCAGCATTAATGAAGACTGAAATTAAAAATGTATTAAATATGGCTGCCATTATTGATTGCCATCTGCAAATTGACATTCCTTTCCTCTCGAGAACTCAACCTCGTTTGTAACAATCTTCTTCCTCCAGAGGTATCGGTACAAATTCATCACCACTCTCCCCTCAGTTTTTAAAACAATATTCTTTCTTATCTGATGGAATAGGCTCCACATCCAATTCCTCCGAGGTGCCTTTTGAGCATCACATGCAGGACCTAGATTTGATGCCACGATACTTAATTAAAAGCTATCACCTTCATTGTATACCTCACTATATATTGTTTTATACTGTATATAGAACATAGAACATTACAGCACAAGAATGGGCCCTTCGGCCCACAATGTTGTGCTGCACATCACACCAAATTAAACTAATCCCTTCTGCCTCCCCTTGGTCCAGATCCCTCTATTCCTTGTTTATCCATGTGCTTACCTAAAAGTCCCTTAAACGCCCCTATTGTGTCTGCCTCCACCACCACCCGTGCAGCACGTTCCACACACCTACCACCCTCTGTGTAAAAAGCTTACCCCTCATGTCTCATTTGACCTTTCATCCAAAAGTAGTTGTCCCTCCAGCAAGGCCCTGCTGAAAGGCTCTGACAAGTAACAAATTGTAGGCTCCATCGCTTCCTCATCTCTCAGGCTCTCCGCTGTGCGTTTGCTCAGCTCTGCATCCAAGAGGTCACATCCAGGGGTTTCCCAGGTCCTTCTGACGCTGAACACGTCTGAATCCCATCTTCTGGAAATCCTTCACTGATCCCCACTACCACTCACCATCTCCCTCTCCTCCTTCTTCACCCAGGAATTCTCTACCAAATATCTGAATATATTCAAGAAACAGATTGATTTTGTTGAGATATTAAAGGCATCAGGAGGTATGGAGAGCAAGCGGGAATGTAGCGTTGAGATAGAAGATCAGCCACAATCATATTGAATGGTGAAGCAGGCTCAAAGGCCGAATGGCCTACTCCTGTTTGCATTTTCTATGCTTCCATTAAGACATTTCTGTGAAGCATTCACTGGTAACCTAGAGACCCCCCCCCCCCCACCCCCCAAGCTAACGTTCTAGTGACATGGGCTCAAATCCCACTGTGGCAGGTGACATCTGAATTCAATTAAGAATTGCAATTATAAGTAAAAATTGATGATTGACATAAAATCCCATCTGGCTCATTAATGTCCTTTAGGGAAGGAAATCTGCCATCCTTACCCAGTCTGTCCAGACCCACAGCAATGACTCTTAACTGCCCTCTGCAATGGCCAAGCAAATAAAGGGCAATTAGGGATGGGCAAAAAATGATGCCTCTCACCCAACTTTCAGTCCAGGATAGTTACACACGTGTATTGCCCCATTTAAAGATGGCAGACTCACCCTTTCCTTGTCATGCATTACCCTGTATAAAGATGGCGGGCTCACCTGCTTCTTGCTGTGCATTGCCCCCTATAAAGATGGTGGATTCCACTGCTCCATTCAATGTATTGTCCCTTTAAAGATAGCAGCCTCATCTGCACCTTGCCATGCATTGCTCCCTCTGAAGTGTGGCTTCACAGGCTTTCTGCCATGCTTTGCCCCCTATAAAGATGGCGTCCTCACTGCTCCTTGCCATACATTGCCCCCTATAAAGATGGCAACCTCACATATTGCCTACTGTGCATTGTCCTCTGTAAAGATGGTAGCCTCACATGCTTTCTGCTATCCATTGCCCCCTACAAAGATGGCGGCCAAACCAGCCCCCTGCCATGCATTGCTTTAGATAAATATGGTGGATGCACAGGTTTCTCTGGGAAAATCAGCCAATGAAAAGAGTGCAACAGCACAGATCACTTTTGAAATACACGATGAAAATAGTCCCCAGGAAGAAACAAAAACAGACTCAGGCAGAAGGACAGGACAATCCTATTTAAAAAATCAGGATTTTTGGACACTGCCGAGTAATTCAATCTGTGGCTCAATATGCATATTCCCGGATAGTTTTCAATGTTGGAAATGCACTGTGAGTTGTGAGTGTCAAGCCTTCATGATTCAATGGGAATACAGCCCATTAACCCCAGTACATGGTTTCAAATATGACCTTGATCCCTCACTTACATTTCAGTCCAATGTATCCTGGATGACGATGTTGTTATAAAATGTGGAACAAAATTTCTGACTGTGTGGAATGCGTTCAACTTTGACACAGGACCTTTAGAATCTGAGCTTTGAAACCAAATCAGTTCAGCACTTGATTTTCTAAAATCAGACAAAGTATTTGGACATAATCCTGGAAACTAAGCAGTCACAGTATGTTAGAGCATGTCAAGACTGGTTGAGGTGAACTCCATTATAAACACAATAGTGTGGCTCCTTCTAGTATTGCAATTCTGGTTTGCACTGCCACTGTTGAGGTGGAAGGAGTACACTGACTTATCGCATTCCTGACAGTCTCCAAACTGGTGTGAGTGAGTGAGAATTGATTTGGTGATGTTTGGAAGCATTATCTAGCACACTCTGTTGATGTTCTGCCAATTCCAACAATCTGTATTCAGACTTAGAATTGTTGAATGGTTGTAGCACAGAAGGAAGCTGTTTGTTTCATCGTATCTGAGTTAACCCTCAGCAGCAATGGCTCACCCAATCCCACTTTTCCAATCTAGAGCTCTGAAAATGATTTTCACTACAGCCATTCTTTTAATCCATTCATTGGATGCGGGCATTGCTATGGACCGGCATTTATTGCCCATCCCTAGTTGCCTTCAAGAAGGTAGTGGTGAGCTATCTTCTTAAACCACTGCGGTCCATGTGCTGTGGGGACACTGACAGTGCTGTTAGGGAGGCATTGCCAGGATTCTGACCCAGCCAAAATGTGATTTATGAAGATTTACATTCTATTGAAGAAAATAAGACAGAGCAAGCATGTGGTATAGGTCCTCTAAGTAGCTGTTTAGCAGAATAGAACTTTGGAACATAGCCCCTCAAGATGATACATTGCAAAACTTTGTTTAAAAGTTACAGTCTCAAGTGAACTTTAACAATTGGTGCCATGTCGGCCCAGATAATGCATTGAAGGTGTGAGGTGCCCTGTGTGAGGCTGTCTGTGCCCCAATGTTCAGACTGATTCTAATCTAAAAAAGGGATTTGCAGAATCTTACATAGACTCATGTAGTCTTGGAGCACAATAAAATGTAATTCAGCAAGTTCAAATTCACCCCACAAACTTATATGTGTATGTGTACAAGTGGGTTATGTAGTGTCTGTGAGAGGGTGTGTGTATGAGTGTGAGTGTGAGTGTGAGTGTAAAGGGGTATAAGTCGGTGTGTCTGTGTGTGTAGTGCAGTGGGGTCACCTGTAGTGTGACATGAACCTAAGGTCCCGGTTGAGGCCGTCCCTGTGGGTACCGAACTTGGCTATCAGCCTCTGCTCGGCCACTTTGCATTGTTGTCTATTCCAAAGTTGGCCTTGGAGGATGGTCACCCAAAGATCGAATGTCCCAGACCACTGAAGTGTTCTCTGACTGGGAGGGAACACTCCTGCCTGGTGATTGTTGCGTGGTGTCTGTTGCTGTAGCCTCTGCTCGGTCTCACCAATGTACCATGCCTCAGGGCATCCTTGCCTGCAGCGCATGAGATAGACAACGTTGGCTGAGTCACATGAGTACCTGCCATGTACATGGTGGGAGGTGTCCCCATGTGTAATGGTGGTAATGGATACCACCTATTCATGTCAGGATACCTCCCACTATTGTTAAAGTTCATTGAGAATGTAACTTCAAGGAAGTTCTGAGATTTATATGTGAAAGAATTGAAACCAACATGGTCATTCTAAAAGATGAGAGACTTAACAAACAATCCAGGTCTTTTTCAATATATCATTTCAGTTACATCACACTGTAAACTTTTGCTATAAATTCTGTATCTTACGATCTTATACTCCAAAACTCCGAAAGCTAGTGCTTCTAATTAAACCTGTTGGACTATAATCTGGTGTTGTGTGGTTTTTATCTTAGATGATGTTGGTTGCTTTGCCGAAACAATGGGAAGTATAGATGGTGTCAATGGATGGAAGGCAAAAGTGAGTACTGCAGATGCTGGAGATCAGAGTCTAGATCAGAGTGGTGCTGGAAAAGCACAGCAGGTCAGGCAGCATCCGAGGAGCAGGAAAATTGACGTTTCGGGCAAAAGCCCTTCATCAGGAATGCTGCCTGACCTGTTGTGCTTTTCCAACTCCACTCTAATCTAGACTCAGTGGATGGAAGGCTGGCATGTGTGATGGACTGGGCTGTAGTCACAACCCTCTGTAGTTTCTTGCAGTCTTGGGAAGTGCAGTTGCCAAACGACATTGTGATGCATCCAGATAGGATGCTTTCTATGATGCATCTATAAAAATCAGTAAGAGTCCTTGTGGACAATCCTTGTAGACCTGCTAGGTTTCTCCAGCATTCTCTGTCTTTGTTAAAGTGCCACAAGTTTTGAAAACTCAACAAATGTAGGAACAAAATTTAATTAAAATTGTACTGATCTTTTCAACCAGATGTAAGCACCAGGATACAATTTCACTCAAGTATACTGAGCGACATGCATACCAAAGGCCGTCTGCACATTACTGATTGTAATTCCAACCTATCAACACTATCAACACTGCTTTATGTTCAGAGTTAACTGCCTATAACATATGTATTTGACAGGAGGCAATGAAACACAAAGATGTTTTGTAATATTAAAAGGTTTTTCTGTTAGACTAGAGATAATATTCCCCAAATCCTAACCATCCAAGAATCCCTACAGTGTGGAAGCAGGTGTTTTGGCCCATCAACTCCACACTGACCCTCCAAAGAGCATCCCATGCCATTACCCTGTATTTCCCATAGTCAATCCACCCTAACCTGCACATAGAGTCACATAGTCATAGAGATGTGCAGCATAGAAACAGACCCTTCGGTCCAACCTGTCCATGCCAACCAGATAGCCCAACCCAATCTAGTCCCACCTGCCAGCATCCGGCCCATATCCCTCCAAACCCTTCCTATTCATATACCCATTCAAATGACTCTTAAATGTTGCAATTGTATCAGCCTCCACCACTGGCAGCACATTCCATACATGTACCACCCTCTGCATGGAAACATTTGCCCCTTAGGTCTTTCTTATATCTTTCCCCTCTCACCCTAAACCTATGCCCTCTAGTTCTGGACTCCCCGACCCCAGGGAAAAGACTTTGTCTATTTACCATATCCATGCCCCTTATGATTTTATAAACCTCTATAAGGTCACCCCTCAGTCTCCGACGCTCCAGGGAAAACAGTCCCAGCCTTTACAACCTCTCCCTATATCTCAAATTCTCCAACCCTGGCAACATCCTTGTAAATCTTTTCTGAGCCCTTTCAAGTTTCACAACAGCTTTCCGATAGGAAGGAGACCAGAATTGCACGCCTAACCAATGTCCTGTACAGCCGCAACATGACCTCCCAACTCCTGTACTCAATACTCTGACCAATAAAGGAAAGCATACCAAATGCCTTCTTCACTATCCTATCAACCTGCAACTCCACTTTCAAGGAGCTATTAACATGCATTCCAAGGTCTCTTTGTTCAGCAACACTCTCTAGGATCTGACCGTTAAGTGTATAAGTCCTGCTAAGATTTGCTTTCCCAAAATGCAGCACCTCACATTTATCTGAATTAAACTCCATCTGCCACTTCTCTGCCCATTGGCCCATCTGGTCCAGATCCTGTTGTAATCTGAGGTAATCCTCTTCGCTGTCCACTACACCTCCAATTTTGGTGTCATCTGCAAACTTACTAACTGTACCTCTTATGCTTGCATCCAAATCATTTATATAAATGCTGAAAAGTAGGGACCCAGCACCGATCTTTGTGGCACTCCACTGGTCGCAGGCCTCCAGTCTGAAAAACAACCCTCCACCACCACCCTCTGTCTTCTAGCTTTGAGCCAGTTCTGTATCCAAATGGCTAGTTCTCCCTGAGGTCTTCCATGAGATCTAACCTTGCTAACCAGTCTCCCATGGAGAACCTTATCGAACACCTTACTGAAGTCCATATACATCACATTTACCGCTCTGCCCTCATCAATCCTCTTTGTTCCTTTTTCAAAAAACTCAATCAAGTTTGTAAGACATGATTTCCTACGCACAAAGCCATGTTGACTATCCCTAATCAGAGCTTAAAAATGTGTTGCTGGAAAAGCGCAGCAGGTCAGGCAGCATCAAAGGAGCGGGAAAATCGACATTTCGGGCATAAGCCCTTCTTCAGGAATGAGGAGGGTGTGCCAAGCAGGCTAAGATAAAAGGTAGGGAGGAGGGACTTGGGGAGGGGCATTGGGAATGCGATAGGTGGAAGGAGGTTAGGGTGAGGGTGATAGGCCAGAGAGGAGGTGGGGCGGAGAGGTCGGAAAGAAGATTGCAGGTCAAGAAGGTGGTGCTGAGTCTGAGGTTTGGGATTGAGAAAAGGTGGGGGATGGGGAAATGAGGAAGCTAGAGAAATCAGCATTCATCCCTTGTTGTTGGAGAGTTCCTAGGTGGAAGATGAGGCGTTCTTCCTCCAGGCGTCGTGTTGCCATGGTCTGGCAATGGAGGAGGCCAAGGAACTGCATGTCCTTGGTGGAGTGGGAGGGGGAGTTAAAGTGTTCAGCCACGGGGTGGTTGGGTTGGTTGGTGCGGGTGTCCCAGAGGTGTTCTCTGAAGCATTCCGCAAGTAGGCGGCCTGTCTCCCCAATGTAGAGGAGGCCACATCGGGTGCAGCGGATGCAGTAAGTGATGTGTGTGGAGGTGCAGGTGAATCCCTAATCAGTCCTTGCCTTTCCAAATACCATGGACATCCTATCCCTCAGGATTCCCTCCAACAACTTGCCCACCACTGACATCAGGCTCATTGGTCTATAGTTCCCTGGCTTGTCTTTATCATTCTTCTTAAATAATGGCACCACGTTAGCCAACCTCCAGTCTTCTGGCACCTCACCTGTGACTATCGATGATACAAGAATCTCAGCAAGAGGCCCAGCAATCACTTCCCTAGCTGCCCACAGAGTTCTAGGGTACACCTGATCAGGTCCTGGGGATTTATCCACTTTTATGAGTTTCAAGACATCCAGCACTTCCTCCTCTATAATATGGACATGTTCCAAGATGTCACCATCTATTTCCCTACATTCTATATATTACATGTCCTTTTCCACAGTAAATATTAATGCAATATATCACTTAGTAACTTCCCCATCTCCTGCCGCTCCACACAAAGGCCGCCTTGCTGATCTTTGAGGGGAGTCAAGATTAGAGTGGTGCTGCAAAAGCACAGCAGGTCAGGCAGCATCCAAGAAGCAGGAAAATCAACATTTCAGGCAAAAGCCTGGTGAAGGACTCTAATCTTAACTCTAATCTCCAGCATCTGCAGTACCCACTTTTGCCTGGTTGATCTTTAAGGGACCCTATTCTCTCCCTAGTTACATTTTGTCCTTAATGTATTTGTAAAAACCCTTTGGATTCTCCTTAACTCTATTTGCCAAAACTATCTCATGTCCCCTTTTTACCCTCCTAATTTCTCTCTTAGGTATATTCCTACTGCCTTTATACTCTTCTAAGGATTCATTCGCTCTATCTATACCTTACATATGCTTCCTTCTTTTTCTTAACCAAACCCTCAATTTTGTTAGTCATCCAGCATTCCCTATACTTACCAGCCTTCCCTTTCACCCTAACAAGAATATACTTTCTCTGCACTCTCGTTATCTCATTTCTGAAGGCTTCCCATTTTCCAGCCGTCCCTTTACCTGCGAACATCTGCCCCCAATCAGCTTTTGCCTAAAACCATCAAAATTGGCCTTTCTCCAATTTAGAACTTCAACTTTTAGATCTGGTCTATCCTTTTCCATCACTATTTTTAGACTAATAGAATTATGGTCGCTGGCCCCAAAGTGCTCCCCCACTGACACCTCAGTCACCTCCCCTGCCTTATTTCCCAAGAGTAGGTCAAGTTTTGCACCTTCTCTAGTAGATACATCCACATACTGAATCAGAAAATTTTCTGTACACACTTAACAAATTCCTCTCTGTCTAAACCCTTAACACTATGGCAGTCCACGTGTATGTTTGGAAAGTTAAAATCCCCTGCCATAACCCCCCTATTATTCCTACAGACAGCTGAGATCTCCTTACAAGTTTGTTTCTCAATTTCTCTCTGACTATTAGGGGGTCTATAATACAATCCCAATAAGGTGATCGTCCCTTTGTCATTTCTCAGTTCCACCCAAATAACTTCCCTGGATGTATTTCTGGGACTATCCTCCCTAAGTACAGCTGTAATGCTGTCCCTTATCAAAAATGCCATTCCTCCCCCTCTCTTGCCACCCTTTCTGTCCTTCCTGTAGCATTTGTATCCTGGAACATTAAGCTGCCAGTCCTGTCCATCCCTGAGCCATGTTTCTGTAATTGTTTTGATATCCCAGTTCCATGTTCCTAACCATGCCCTGAGTTCATCTGCCTTCCCTGTTAGACCCCTTGCATTGAAATAATTGCAGTTTAATTATGAGTCCTACCTTGTTCTCTGCTTTGTCCCTGCCTGCCCTGACTATTTGACTCGTCTTTGTTCTCAACTGTACCAGTCTCAGATTGGTCTCTTTACTCACTATCCATGGGTCCCAATGCTCCATCTTACCAGTTTAAATCCTCCAGAGCAGCTCTAGCAAAAGATTGGACCACGGGAGGAAACCGGAGCACCTGGAGCAAACCCGCACAGACACGTGGAGAATGTGCAAACCCCACACAGACAGTCACCCGAAGGTGGAATATAACCTGGGTCCCTGGTGCTGTAAGGCAGCAGTGCTAACCAGTGAGCCACCTAATGAGGATGAATTATTTCTTTTGGAACAATTAATTCACTTGGCAGTTGAATGAAGCCATAAATACCAGAATAAAATTGAATTTGAGTCAGTCTTTATTGAATGGACTGATCTTCACTGGATTGCTAAAGTTGCTAAAATTGTCCTTCCCTTCAGCACCTCTAAGGGAGAGACCCTAATTCTTGGTTTGGCTACCTCCAGGTCTGACTATTCCTGCTTGCTCCTAACCAGCCTGCCATCCAGCACCCTCTGATTCATCAACATCTTTTGCTGCTCCTTATCCTGATTCATGGCAAACTCCACTCATCCATCATACGCTGTTCTCAAAGATCTCAACTCCTCCAAAGAGCTGTGTTCCCTGACGGAGTGCCACGCTGTTCCTCCTCCTTCCTGAGATGTGACAGCTGTGACACTTATGACTGCGAGGCGTTTGTCACCCATCCTTCAAAATGGTGACCACTGGTCCATCGAGCTGCTTTGAGTTCAAACGCCTGAGGAAGAGGAAAGGAAAGGAGGCAAATCCTACTCTCTGGCTCCCTCTGTCGACCAGGATGACCTGACCCACATGCCCAAAGAGCTGCAGGTGGAGGCCATGTGATCCTGCCACCCCTAGTCAATATCAACCTCAAATTGAGGACTAGCCAGCACCTTCCAGATCAAAGCAATCCCCTGCATTAAAGAATTTTATAAGGTGCAGGCGGGAGAATGGTAAGAAGTGGGTTGCTCAGTTGGACAGCTGGTGTAGACCCAATGGGCCAAATGTCCTCCTCCTGAGCTCTAACGATTCTGTGCCATCCAGAAGAAGGCAGTTATATACAGGATAGACAGATGGCTAATCAGGAAGGGAATCAAGGGTTAGAGGGAAAAGACAGGGAAGTGCAGTTGAGGATTATCCAATCTTCTTGAATGGCAGAGCAGATATAATGGACCAGATTTTTTTTTGTTAATTCACTCATGGGTTGTGGACGTTACTGGCTGGCCAGTGTTTATCGTCAATCCCTAGCTGCCCTTGAATTGAGTGGCTTGCTAGACCATTTCAGTGTCAACCCAGTTGCTTCGGGGCTGGACCACTTCACTCCCAACGATACGCTGGAGAAGTCAGGTTTCCATGGAGAGGAGATGGCCAAGTGGAGATTTGATTGAAGGATCAAGAACAATGTTTGAAACGATTGGCAAAACAAGCAGAATTGATGCAGGAAAGTGTCTTTTCTCACAGAGAGTGTGTAGGGTCTAGAATGCAGCGCTTTTTGAGAAGGAAAAAGGTGCAGAGTTCACCTGTGGAAGGCAGGAAGATGGCATTGAGTGAGATGCTCAGTCAGAGAGCTAATGTAGACTCAATGGGCTGAATGGCCTCCTTCTGTAATGGTTCTGGATGTGCTATTGCTGTGGACATCCAAATCTATCTATCTATCTATCTATCTATCTATCTATCTATCTATCTATCTATCTATCTATCTATCTATCTATCTATCTATCTATCTATCATCCATCTATCTATCTATCTATCTATCTATCTATCTATCTATCTATCTATCTATCTATCTATCATCTATCTATCCATCTATCTATCTATCTATCTAGGATCTATCTATCATCTATCTATCTATCGATTCTATCTTTTCCTTCCACCCTCCCTCTCTTCCTTCTTGCTCTCTTTCTTTCTTTCTTTACTCTTCCTTCCTCTCTTTCTTTCTCTCTTTCTTTCTTTCTCTCTTTCTTTCTTTCTCTCTTTCTTTCTTTCTCCCTCCCTTCCTTCCTCTCTTTCTTGTTCCCTCTCTTCCTTCCTTCCTGCCCCAGGAACCAGTCCAGCCCAGCCATCGCCCCTGGCTGTGATGAGAAGGCAGCTGTATATGGCCCAGCCGCAGGAAATGCAACTGTTCGGCAGAAGTGACAAGGGCACTTGGCGAATTGGGAAATGAGCGGCTGGTCAGAGCAGCAGTAATTAAATGGAGACCTTCATCATATGCACCAGTGGTTCACCAATGGAAAAGCCTGCTAAAGTAGCACTGGGAGGTACGCAGTGCTATATCGGGCACCAATCCTCAGCATTCCCAAAGGATCTGCAGCTTCATTAACCTCGAAACAAGGACAGGTTGTGTTCATCAGAGGACAGACGTGACTGAGGGCAGGGTGATTGAAATGTCATCGACACGCTGCCAAATCAATGGATTGTCATCATTCCTCCTCTGTCAGCTTTCTCTGATTGCTTCCTGTTCTGAAGGCATTGCCAGTTGCTTCAGTGCCAACCTCAGCAGTAACTGGGTGGTCTCACAGCCTGACCAATGATCACAGAAAGGCTAGATTCACACAATGGGCTGAGGGAAGGCAGTTCCCACTTTGGGAAAGCTGGGGTTAATGGGGTGGTAAAGGTCTGCAAGAAAATTCATTGATTTACCGTCTCATGGTTTGTGATGAAGTTTCCCTTCCCTGAGTATCTTCTTAGGCCATTTTGGAGGGGAATTAAGAGTACTAAGAACATAGGGAAAAGGAAGGGAATCAGGCTATTTGGCCCCTCGAAACTGTTCCCATATTCAACTAGATCATGGCTGACTTTTGACCTCAGCACTATTTTCCTGCACTATCCTCAAATCCCTTGATAACATTATCTGGAAACCATTCCATTTCTATCTGGAACATACTCAATGACCGAGAACATACAGCCCTCTGGACCAGAGAATTCCAATATCGACATGGGAGCCAGGAACTCAGCACAATTTCTCAATTGACTGTCCACTTCAGAATCGAGAACAGATGATAAAATCAGGGTCGTGTGTACTGAGTGTGTATGGAATTGTACTTTTGAATGTATATATGTGTGTGAGTTATGTGCACGTAAGTACGTACATGTCAGAGTGAGTGTGAGGGCATCAGCGTGCATGAACGAGAGTGTGTTTTTGTGTTTGTGTGTGAATGCATGTGTGAGTGAATGGAAGTGCACGTGAGCATGAATGTGTGCATGTGTGTTAGTGTGAACAAGTGTGAGAGTGTGTGTGAGCATGAGAGTGTGTTTTTGTCTGTGTGTATGTGTGTGAGTGTGAGTTTGAGCCAGTGTGAGTGTGAGCAAGTGTGCACAGGTGAGTGTGCAGGTGTGAGTTTGTGCATGTGTGTGTGAGAGCATCAGAATGTGAGTGTTTTTATGTGAATCTGCATATGAACATGAATAAGTGTGATTACACCTGCATGCATGTCTGAACATGTGCATCAGTATGACTATGTATGTTTTTGTGTGTGACCATATGTGTGTGTTTGTGTGCATTTGTGCATGCGAGTGTTAGTAGGTGCATGTTGAGTGCGCGTGTGTTTTTGTGTGAGTGCCCATGTGAGGATGAGAGTATGTGATTGTGTGTTTTTCTGTCTGAGTGTCTGAGTGTGGGAGTGTGAATATATCTGTTCTGGTCGTTAAAATGTATGTGAGAAATTCCCACCCAAATGAGAACAAAATGTCCCGGCCAACATTCCTGTGACATGCCTGCCTCGGCTAAGTTAACCAAGAGGTCTCAAAATATAGCCCAAATATCAATTATTGTAACATGTGGCTGAGTTTGAATGTGCTCTTGAACCCTTCACTGTCAAGACCAGCATTTGATTCCCATCCCTATTTACCTGTGAATGAGTGGCTCCCTTGGTCAGCCATTTAGGAATCAAACCTATTGCTATGGATTTGGTAAGTCAGACTGAGATTCCTTTTCCTGATCCAGATTGTTTTTACATCAATTGATGATCATCATTTAAGGAGTAGCTTTCTGTTCCCGATTTATTGAATTTAAATTTCGCTAGCTCTGTTCACCTAGTTCTCTGGATTACTAACTCAGTGATATTACCACTCCACCACAACTTTCCCTTGCTCTTTATATTGCCATGATGTGGAGATGCCAGAGTTGGACTGGGGTGGTCAAAAGTCAAACGACACCAGGTTATAGTGCAACAGGTTTATATGAGATTGTAAGCTTTTGGCGCGCTGCTCCTTCCTGAGGCGTGGTCTGATAGAGAGGTATAAGACACAGTAGTTATAAGCAAAAAGTTAACAAATTTAAAACTAGCTGCCCTTGTTGAGTCCTTTGATCAGTTCTATCAGTCTTTACATGGCTGGTGCAGGTTGCTGAGGTTTAAATAGGATGTCTGGTAAGTTCAATAGTTCTGTAACCGAACCAGTGATCCACCCTAAGTTTCACAGGTACAATGTCCACACTAGGTCTTGACTGAAATGATCTGAAGATGCCTCCCTACAGTGTGTCTGCCTCATGGAAGCTGTCACGTGACTGTAGGAGACTAGGAAGGACACCTACAGACCGAAGGGTCTGTTTCCATGCTGTACACCTCTATGACTCTATGATTGCATTCCAATCCACACACAGGTCGTTCTGTTACCACATGCATTTCATCATTGCGAATTAATTGTAGCGTGATTGACGAATTGCAGATGCTGTTTCTAAAGTGCAAATTTTTAAAACATGTGTTGGCTGTAAAATGATTACGTCGCCGACACTTTCAGCGCTGTTTCTGAAGTGCAATTTTTCTAATAACGTGGGTTTGCACAAGGACGCAACCATCAAGTTATAGAAGAATTACCGGTGTCCCCTCTTTTACACAAAATGAATTATGTGCAAATTTTTATTGACTCATCCACAGATGTGGGCTTCACTAACTAGAGGGCAATTAGGGATGGGCAATAAATCCTGGCCTAGCCATGATACCCAGAGGGCAATTATCATGCAAATTTTGTGTTACCTGAGCAAATATATGAGACTTTTCTCATGCTTTAGCAGGTTGCTATTCCTCAGCCTGTGCACAGCATGCTCACAGGTAGTTCTTCTGTAACACAACCATCACATTCTTGTGCAACTCTGCGTTATAGAAAAATTGCGCTGAAGAAACTGTGTTTGAAGTGTTGGCGATATAATCGCGTTACAGCCAGCACACGTTTTAAAAGTTTGCGCTTTGGAAACAGCGTCCCGAATCTGTCAATCGTGTTACAGCGAATTTGCATTGAGGAATGCCATGTAATGGCAGAACGACCTGCAGTACTGAATCATGCAAACCCCCTCATCGTACGAGGGTCCAGTTGTCGTGGCTGTTCCTCTGAATGTTGGTGTTGTCCCAGGGAGTGTCATTCTATTGGCAGTTGCCATGACAGCCACTGTCATTCCATTTCCATTGCCAGGTTGCTGCCGGCCTCTGGATTGGACGGTTGGTGTGTGTTCCGGGCAGATGGTGAATCTCCCTCTTGCTGATTGGCTGAGGAACAGCTTCTACATATGTGTGTGTGCACCTATACCTGCAGTACTGTATCTCTTCCACCATGTTCCCCCAGAGGGAGGGAGTGGGGTCAGTTAGCTTGGACAGCTGGTTTGAAAGGTAGAGCAATACCAACACTGGGGTCGCCAGGAAGGACTCTCCTTCTCAACCTCTCCCCTCGCCTGAGGCAAGGTGACCCTCAGGTGAAACCATCACCAATCGTCTCTATCTCTCTCTCTCTCTCTCTGTCAACTGAGGAACTGATCCTCTGGGGCAATGGGGATCTCACTTCTATACAATCAAGGTGACATCTGCACCTCACAGGTCCCACGTTGACACTTGGGCTGGCTTTTGCTTAACGTCTGGACCCTGACTGGTTCTCCAAAACTGAACTCTGGTAATGGCTTAGTAGTCTGATTGAAATGAAGCTGAAGACACTGGAGGGACTCAGCAGAACAACGGAGAGAGAAACAGAGCGAATGTTTCAAGTCCAGTGACCCTTCTTCAGAATTGCCAACAGGCGCAAGAATGGGTCTGTGTTATTACTGTTGCATGATGCTTCACTCCTCATTAATTGTTACGTAAGCAACATCAAAGGAAAACTGATGCTCAGAGAAGCAGCTTTCTGTAAATGCTCACAAAAGAACCAAGGACTGTTATTGAATAGATGCTCAGGCTTTCCAAGAAAACCCACTTTCTTAATGTCACAGTGCAAAACAAATCTTTATTCGACAGCATAAAGATGGGGAACATTGCAATTCTTCCTCATTATGAATCATGCTGATTTATTCATTACTTCAATATTTCTGCAATGCCATTAAGATGGAACAGAGCAAAGTGGCTACAAAGAAACCTGAGGGTGAATGAAATGTCAAGTCTTAGATGACAGATTTTGAAGAAAAGCAAGATAGATTCACACCGACAGGAATAGTGAACACTGACAGGGATAGTGAACACTGACAGGGATAGTGAACAATGACAGGAATAGTGAGTACTGACAGGGATTGTGAACACCGACAGGGATAGGTAACAGTGGCAGGAATAGTAAACATCTACAGGAATAGTGAACAATGACAGAAATAGTGAACACTGACAGGAGAAGTGAACAATGACAGGAATAGTGAACACTGAGAGGAATAGTGAACACTGACAGGGATAGTGAACAATGACAGGAATAGTGAGTACTGACAGGGATTGTGAACACCGACAGGGATAGGTAACAGTGGCAGGAATAGTAAACATCTACAGGAATAGTGAACAATGACAGAAATAGTGAACACTGACAGGAGAAGTGAACAATGACAGGAATAGTGAACACTGAGAGGAATAGTGAACACTGAGACGAATAGTGAACACTGACAGGAAGAGCGAACTCCAGCAGGAATAGTGAACACCGACAGGAATAGTGAACATCGACAGGAATAGTGAGCACCGACAGGGATAGTGAACATCGACAGGAATAGTGAATACTGACAGGGATGGGGAATACCAACAGGAATAGTGAACACTGACAGGAATAGTGAATACTGACAGGGATAGTGAATACTGACAGGAATAGTGTACACTGACAGGGATAGTGAACATCAACCGGAATAGTGAATGCCGACTGGGATACTGAACACCGACAGAGATAGGGAGCACTGACAGGGATAGAGAATACTGACTGGGATAGTGAATATCAACAGGAATAGTGTACACCGACAGGAATAGTGAATACTGACAGGAATAATGAACACTGACAGGAATAGTATACACCGACAGGAATAGTGAACATCGACAGGAATAGTGAACACCGACAGGGAGAGTGAACACCGACAGGATAGTGAAAACTGACAGGGATAGTGAACACCAACAGGGATAGTGAGTACTGACAGGGATAGTGAACACCGACAGGGATAGTGAAAACTGACAGGGATAGTGAACATCGACAGGAATAGTGAATATCGACAGGAATAGTGAACGCTGACAGGAATAGTGAATAATGGCAGGAATAGTGAACATTGACAGGGATAGTGAACATTGACAGGAATAGTGAACACAGACAGGGATAGTGAACACTGACAGGAATAGTGAATATCGACAGGAATAGTGAATATCGACAGGAATAGTAAATATCGACAGGAATAGTCAACACAGACAGGTATAGTGAACACTGAAAGGAATAGTGAACAATGGCAGGGAAAGGGAACACTGAACAGGAATAGTGAAACATGACGGGACAGTCTCACACCAAGTAGGTAGTATATGAGTTCGTCAGGCATCAGTCTAATTTGGGGAAAAGTTCATTTGTGCGAGAACTGCTACTTTCACTTGCACTTGTTTTATTAAAGCTAAGTTTAAACCATAATCCTTTGTTTGTCTCAAACAGTAAGAGCAGTTGGGTAAATGCAGCTTATGAGTAATAAACTGATCAAAGTGTCTGTATAGAAATTTCACTGGCAACAGGTCCATCTCCAGAAACAGGATAAAAACAGTCATCGTGAAGAGCACATTTCATCTTCTTGCCCTGTCTCTCAGCTCTCGCTAATCATTGCTAATCATTGCTCAACCACATTGCTTCTCCCCACGGATATGGGAATTAGAATGAAGACAGGGAAATAAGAACAGGAACCAGCCAAACAGCCCATCAAGCCTGCTGAACCATTCAAACAGACACTGGCTGATTATCTCCCTTGAAGCAGTTTGTTGTATTGACAGTGGGTTTATGAAAATGCTTGGGAAGAACAGTGCACACAATTCCCTTGATTGTCTAAGAAATAATTCCATGGGATCTTTTATATCTATCAGATAAAACAGACAGGGCTTTGTTTGACAGTTCATCTGAAAACATGCACAGTGAGGTGTAGGAACAGCATTTAGCCCATTGCATTCCATGAGATCATTGCTGATCTGATAATCCTCAACACCACTTCCCTGCCTCTTTCCCATAATACTTGATTCCCTTCCCGATTAAAAATTTGTATCCAATTCTTGAATGTATTTAATGACCCAGCCTCTACTGCGTTCTGTGGTAAAGAACTCCACAGCTTCATGTGTACAAGACTATGGGCAGGTGCTGGGAAGTGGGATTTGAACAGTTCAGTGGTTGCTTTTGACAAGCACAGATAGAATGGGCTGAAGGGCCTTTTTCCATGCTGTAGGTTGGTGTGTGACTCTACACCATACACTCCTACACTCCCCATTCTTGCTATCAGTGGTATCCAGGAATCTAAAGATGTCGTATCTTGAACCTGTTTAATGGTCCTGCCTCCACAGCGCTTGCAGTAGAGAATTCCACGGCTTATTGCTCTCTGAGTGAAGTAATTTGTCCTTTTCTCAGCTTAAAAACTCCACTGCTTTTTCTGAGACTGTGTTCCCTGGTCCCTGACCCACAAAACAAGGGAAATATCCTAACTACATCCATTCTGTCATACCCTTCTGTTAGAATTTTGCAAGCTTCAATGAGGTCATCTCTCATTCTTCAACTCTCTGGTGAATGCGGGCTGAGTTTATTAGATTCGCCTCACGAGACAATCCTGCCATCCCAGGGATTAGTCTGATCAATCTCTTTACACACTCTTTGGCAACTTGGTCATTCCTTAAGCAAGACCTGAACAGCACACTGCACTCTAGAGCTGGTCTCCCTGAGGCGCTATACAATTGCAGGAAGACTATTCAATCCTTCAGTGAAGTTGCTGCTTTCCCTTCCGCACTGAACTCTCTCAATTGAAAATTGCAACTGGTTTCCTCGAACTGAAACTGTGCCACTTTATCCCTCCTTGATCTCTCTGCATCTTAAGATGATATGATGCCTTTTCAGTTTTAGCTGTTGGCCTGCTCTGTGGGGCTGTCTTAACTCACTTCATCACCCAATCTCATTGGAGCTCAACCAAGTTTCTCTTCCAGCTCTCACCATGTGGCAGCTGTGGCTCAGTTGGCAGCACTGTCACCTCTGACTGTGATGGTTGTGAGTACAAGCCCCATGTCAGGTGGTGCTGCAATTTCTTGGCACTGGAGTTACCTCTTGATCCATCTTAAAGCTTATCTTTTGGATCACCTGTCCCAACCGCCTCAATGTGGCAAGCTGTCCAATTTTAAGACTCTCCTTGTCTTAAACAGGCTTTGCCTGTCCAATAACATCAGGCCAGACTTCAAAGTGCTCCTTCAAGCAACATCTATATATACAAGGATCTTGCAACAGGCATCTCTCTGTCCCATGCTTTACTGGTTCCAGTCCTCTAGCAGATTACTGAGGTCATGATTACACTATAGCTCAGAGGCTCATCTGCATATTCCTTAAATCCTATCTCTGCACTCCTGCGAAATGTTCTGGGATGTGAAAGATGCTACATAGAAACGTACAAATAGCTGGTGTAGGCCATTCGGCCCTTCAAGCCTGCTCCACATTCAGTATAATCATGGCAGATCATCCAACTCAGAATTCTGTTCCCACTTTCTCCCCCAGACCCTTTCATCCCTTTAGCACTAAGAACAATATCTAACTCCTTCGTGGAAACATTCAGTGGTTTGGCTTCAATTCCTTTCTGTGGCAGACAATTCCACAGGCTGCCCACTTTCTGGGTGAAGACATTTCTCCTCATCTCAGTCCCAAATGGCCGATCCTGTACTGTGATCCGTGTTTCTGGATTCCCCAATCTTTGGGAACATCCTTCCTGTATTTCCCTTCTTTAGTCCTGCTAGAGTTGTAGATGTTTCTATGAGATACTCTCAGCTCATGCATCTGAACTCCACGTTGTAATTGGTTGGACCAACCTCTCTTAGAAATAACTTACATGAACCTGACACACTGAACCCAAAGCCACACCGAGGTGCGATGACTGGAATTTTTGAAGCGTCAGTGGAAGTATAATCAGTGATGAATTGTTGCGATAAAAGAACACAAATTGATTCACTTGCCTGGTAAACAGCAGCTTCCTTGTCCATTCAAAGACCCTAGTCAAAATATCCATCGCTGTCACTATAACGCTCCTCAAATTGCAATGGCATCTCACGTCAGGCACATTTCACTTCTTTCAGAGGGAAATCTGCAGTTGCACTGATCGGGTTAGCGGGATAAAGTCGGAACAAAGTATTGTTGACATTCTGAGTGAATGGATTTCATCCAAATTCCGTTTAATGTTGTAGATTAGCAGCAAGGCGAGCACCGGGAAATTAGCAATTATTCCTTCATCAATTGCACAGTGTATTGACTGATGTGGAGGATACAATTTGCATTTACCATGCCAACGGCATCTCCTGTTGAATTTGATACAGTGACAAAGGCACTCATTGGTCTTCTTTTTATTCACTAAATGTTGGGCATTTCCTTTGTTCATTGCTGAGACTGGCTTCTCAGCAGGTTGCCTTTCAAGAATCTTCCCCTCGGTTTCCTAATAAATAGTCAGTCTTTGATTTAAACATTATCTCACTGTTTAATAAGTGATGCTTGAATACCAAGCGAAAAGCAGAAGTTCTGTTCTATTGGGGAGGACACTCACTTCCCTCCTTGAGCAAGTTTAATGGCATTTCATCAGGTGGGAATTATGTGAGTGGGGACCCTGTTCTCACCTCTGCCCCCATTAAGACCCTGATGGGAAGATCCATGGACAGCTAACCTGTCCCACCAACAACTGAAACCTTCGACTGAGAAATTAAAGGTCATGCTGCCCGTGCTGGTATTAGCCCAGTGGGTGGTGGCGGCATCACCTAGTACACAGCGTGGATGGCAAGCTAACCCTCTGAGGGGTTCCTTGCTGTTTCCCAGGGGTTGGAAATGGGGTTCCCACCTTTGAGGGTACCCAGTGCCAAATCAAGGAATAAGGAAAGGCACCTCCCTCCCAGTCCTTGCTGCCAAGCCCCTCCCTATTTCCCAGCAACCTTCCTCCTTGCCCTCACTCACCACACAAGGCTGTGGGTATGGGTGCCATAACAGTAGCCGCCATAGCTCCCTGGTGGCACTTGTCTTCAATTGAGCTGTCAGCCTCTGGATGTGCGAGGCAGGTTTTCACACAAAAGTGCTGCCAGAGGGGATGGTGGAAGCAGGCACTATAGCATTATTCAAGAAGCACCTGGACAGATGCAGAATAGGAAGGGAATAGAGGGATACCGATCCTGTAAGTGAAGGCAGTTTTAGTATGGAAGGGCAAAATGGGTCAGCGCAGGCTTGGAGGGCTGAAGGGCCTGTTCCTGTCCTGTATTGTTCTTTGTTCTGGCTGGAAGCTCTATGCAGACGTGATTGTCTTCTTTTGCTATTTGTTCTTTGATATCGGTGTCGCTGGCTAGACCAGCATTTATTGTGCATCTCTAATTGCCGAGGGGGCAGTTAAGAGATGTTGCCGGTCACATGTAGTCCAGACTGAGTAAGGATGACAGATTTCCTTCCCTAAAGGGGACCAGCAAAGCAGATGGGTGTTTAGGACAAGCAGAGTTTACCTGGTTACTGGTTGGATACAAGTTTCACCATATGCTATTGCAAAGCCGTGGAGTCAGGTCATTAGCCTCAGGTTTAGGATCAATACTATAGTGACATTACCATTACTTTGTTACCTTCTTGTCTCCTGTGGAAGGTTTGTCATTAGTCTGTTAAGCATCAGGTCGGGAACTGATTCAGTGAGCTTTCCCTATGTGAGCTTTCCCTATGATGTGTTTCTTTTCCCTCCTACATCAACTATGGCTTAGGATTTCAGTTACCTGTCTGCAATCTATTCACAAGGGAGTAAAGTGAACCACCAAGCAGGATGCATCCAGCCAGCATCAATCACATACACCCTTCACAAAAGCTCACAACAGTGAACAGATTTGGCAGAAATGATTACCTGACCCTTCCTTCTGTTAGAGTCTGAGGCAGTGACAGCTGGTGATTGTCCCAAGAGTGTAAGAGAGTAAACCCTTTCAATGATGGAGCATCACAATGAGTGACCTCAGTTGAATAAATAGGCCTGTTACTGCAAATTAACTTCACATCCTTCACTGCTGATTCTCTCGCTGTCTGTCTGTACAATTCTTAGAATAGATTGTTGACTTTTAAGACACGAGCTTGCATTTATGTAGCACCTTCCACAGCCCACCTGATGGCCCAAAGTGTTTTATAGCCAATGGATGTTCACTATTGTAAAGCAGGACATGCAGCAGACAAGCTGTGCACAGCAAGTTCCCAGAAACAGTAACGGGGTGGTAATTTGTTGCCCTGATGTTGACTGAAGGTAAATATACGCCAGGACACTTGCTTGGTCGGTTGAATCCAATTCACTGAGCTCCATCGATAGGGCACTCAGGGTCTTCACAACACAAAGGTGGGTCTGACTCAGACTCTTCATCGGCTGAGGGAATGGCCGCCAGGTGTCTCCTCTTATCCCCCTTTCTGAGCACTTCTGGAATGTTCCCTGACTTCAGCCAATAGGGTCACAGGGCATGGGTCACAGCAGCCAATGAGGTTAGGCCAGGTCATCTTACCCAAGATACGATTACTCCATGGTGCCAAGGTGTCAGTCCGAAACAGGGGAACACAGGAACGTAATGTCTCCCCCTGTTGTTCTGGCTGAGTACCTGTCAATGGGCTTCGGGACATACCAACTCCCCCATTGTTCGATATGCAATCCAGGTCTGGGCTGGGCCCCGTTGGTTTCTGACCTGCAGTAACCCTGGTCTATTTGCAGTCCATCAGGCCTTGCTTGCAGAAACTCTTCAGCCAATTTAATATTGGGCCTAGCTGCTTAGGCCAGTGGCCACACTTGGTCACAGGATCATTTGCTGGGAAGAGGGACAGGAAGGGAAGCTGGGGAACTGGCAGTTTCATAGGAATGGGATCGCTGGAATAGGTGCTAGACCATAGAAGGAGATGGAGGTCAAAGTAGCTGGAAATGTAATCCTCAGGATTCGTGTGGGCAAGACTAATGAAATGTTTAACATTAATGGTCATTAAGAAGGAAACAAAGACAGCTAGAAGCCTGATCCCTATCTTAGAGATTAAGTGACACATGCTAGAATTCAAACATGTGATTTTTAAAGAGAAATCTTCCAGGGACCATGGGTAATGTAGGCTGGGTCAATGTTTCTTGCTGAGCCTTAATTGCACTTGAGAGGGCAGTAGCGAGCCATCTTCCTGCAGACAGCTGAGTGGCTTTAAGGCTATTGTGGCACAGTGGTAGTGTTCCTACCTCTGAGCCAGGAGGCCTGGGTTCAGGTCCCACTTGTTCCAGAGGAGTGTCATAACAACTCTGTAACAGGTTTATTTGAAAGTATGAACAACTGGTTAGGGCCATCTCAATCACGGGAGTTGGTGTTGGTGACTAGACCCAGCATTTATTTCTCACTCCTGGTTGTATTTGCTGGTACAATTTCAGAGGACTCTTAGAGTCAATGGTCTGGATGTGCAGTTACCTTTCTCTATTTCAAAAGTATACTTTATTCATAAATTATCTATAGGTAACATAACAAACACAAAACTGGCCCATACAGACTTTGCATAAAACCTATTGGATGTTTAACATTCCTTGTCAGAGCTTCAATCCAGTTGCAACAAAAAGGCATTTCCTAAAAAATGAAAGGGAACTATTTACATTCCCATTAAGACTATACCATATCTCGAAACGTAACAGACCTTTGTTATACTTTGGCAGAAAGTCCTCAGATGGTGGTCTTTCCCCACTGCGCCTTGTTGGTAGCTGCCCCAAGCTTTAGCGCATCCCTCAGCACGTAGTCCTAGACCTTGGAATATGCCAGTCTGCAACACCTGGTGAGGTCAACTCCTTGCTCTGGAAGACCAACAGGATTTGAGCAGACCAAGGAGTGCCTTTCATCAAGGTGATGTTCCTCCAGACCGCAGTCAATGTTGTCTCAGTGTGTGTCCCAGGGAATAGCCTGTAGAGCAGAGTCCCGCATCATGGAGCTGCTTGGGATGAACCTCGACAAAAGCCACTGCATCTTCCTCCAGACTTCGTTTGTAAAGCCACACTCCAGAAGGAGATGTCTGATAGTTTCTACATCCCCTGCATCCTCTTGGAGGCACAGACAATCCAGATGTATATGAAGGATCTGACAGGTAGTGCCCTTCTCACCACCAGCCGAGCGATGGTTTGGTGCTGATTGGAAAGTTCTGGTGATGAGGCATTCTGCCAAATGACAGTCTACTCAGGGAACAACCTGACAGGATCCATCCTCTCCTTTTACCGTAAGTGTAGAGTCATCAGTAGGCCAGGAAAGGTGATGGTATTAGATTCCCTTCCCTAATGGTTCTTACAACAATCCAGTTGTTTTAAGGACACCACAACTGGCAACAGTTTCTCAGTACAGAGTCATTCAATCAACTAAATTCAATTTAAAATAGCTGCCATGATGGGGTTTATACTCATGTTGGTGGACCATTAGTTCAGATGTTTAAATAATCAAAAATATATCCAAACTACAGTCTATGCGAGCTGGTGATATCAAGCATGTTGTAACAGTGACATCTGCACTCAAAGGCAAGAGGCTGTTGTGATGAATGTTCATGGTATCACATTGTTATTTGGGAACTTAGGTTGCAAAGTGAAGGATAAATGGTCATTAGCTTTCATTTTGACGTTTTTATAGAAGGTGACAGTCATTTTGAACAGCGACCTTTTTCAAAGTCTTTTTTATTTTCATTTTCCAAATGAATAGCGAGCCACTTTGGGAGATAATTGCTCGGGCTTTTTGCAGTCCCAAGGTTTGCAACACAAAGGGAGACAAAGAGAAGGCAGTCTGAGGGATATTCACTCAGGTAGGAACAACTTAGTTCAGAGGGAAGAGCTCTTCAACAGCAGCGCTGCTGTTAACAACACTCCAGGGATAGATCGCTCAGGTAAGGAAGACTACTCAGAGGAAAGCCAGAAACGGACGGCTGTGGATGTGTCAGAGAGAAAAATCTTCTCAAAAGACAGATGAAGACATAAGTTTAAGGAGCCCATGTTCAATCATTAAGTGAGTTAACAGTTTGTTTGAGGTCTCATTGATTAAAGAAAATAGCATCAAGTGACAGTAAATATTTGCTGAAAACTTACTGATTGCAGCTGTGCCAGCTGTAAAAGGCGATTTAGTACAGAGACTAGGAATCCCCTCATTGAGCTTTGGATAACTGTAGGGTTGATGTGAATGCAAAATAATCAAGTCCTTCTGATTTATGCAATTCTTTCTTTTTAAAACAGTTACTATGGTGTCGTGTTGCTTTTCTTTTACTTCTATGCAACAACCTTTTTTCTTCTTTTGTTTAAAGTACATAGGCAGCCTCTTGATCATTGGCTGATCACTGTGGCAAACAACAATAAGACATAAACAAATGGTCTATCAAGCCAGGTTTAACTCTGGGATCTGACTTGTCCTGTACTACTATTAGCTGGGATTAAAACGCAGTGAGTAACGGAGGGAATAGTGTGTACTCGAGAGAGAGATGGACTCACAGAAAACAATATTATGTACACTAGTGTAAAAAACAGGCTTCAGAAACCTACTACAGTCAAATAGCAGTCACTGTAAGGTAAAGGGAAAGGATTACAGGCTATATTCTACCACAGACTCAAGGATGGCCATTGCAGAAAACAACCATCCATATCAAGAACATAAACATCCTGCAAGCTAACTCTGCACTTTCAGAACAATTATTAACATTATTATTAATGTCTTTGAGTCAGTCGATATATAGTTTGGGGCTGGCAATAAAACTTGATTAGTGGATGACAGGAAGTTTTACTGTAAATAGCAATGTTTCCAATCTGCTGAAATGCATGACAAATTGCTGGCAGGCACCTGGAGTAATTTGAGGTAATGAGTAAATAAAATTAGTCAAAAGAACAAAGGGAACATGAAAGAAAGATGCTGACAGGGAATATTTCACCTGTTTTAGAGGACTCCAATTCCATTAAAGTCGTAATAAAAATTGAAATAACTGCAGATGTTGTAAATCAGATACAAAAACAGAAACTGCTGGAAAACCTCAGCAGATCTGGCAGCGTCTGTGAAGAGAAATCAGAGTTCAGAGGAAGAGCCCAAAACATTAACTCTGATTTTTCTCCACAAATGCTGCCAGACCTGCTGAGCTTTTCCAGCAAGGTTTATTTTTGTCCAGAAAAGTCTCCCTGTTCGTTCTTATTCAATGTAACACTCTGGCGGCAAAATATATACTCCTGCCTCAATCTGGAGTGGCCTCCTTAAAGTCGTCTGAATTTGGGGTTTCTTGCACCCCTTTTATCCAGGAAGAAACAGACTTGGCTGCAAATTGACTGTATTGAGACATAGTTCAGTTTACAGTAGACGAGAAAACAATTCAGGCAGTGATTTCCAGGTTATGTACCTGTATCGCGTTTCGGACGGTGGAGTGCATCAATGGTTTCTCTCCACAGCTTTAGCCTTGGAATGACCTAAAATGATCTTCCTTGCAAGTGCAAAGAATATTTTACATACATTTTCAATCAATATGTCTTTATCACGAGGCTCCAAGTTCTCACCTTGTGTGAGGGAGTGCAGCATTTTAGTCCTGTTTACTTGCATTCATAAGTAATCCTCATCTTTGCATTTTTCTGCAATTAACATCTCTTTTTGGAAGAGGTATGATTAATCAGATTCTATTTCCCATCCAATCAGCACCCTCTTCACATGCAGTATCATTTAGAACATAGAACACAGCATAGTACAGGCCCTTCAGCCCTTGATGTTGTGCCGGCCTTTCATCCTACGCTAAGATCAGACTAACCTACATACCCTTCATTGTATTAACTTCCATGTGTCTAACCAAGAGTCGCTTAAATATCCCGAATGTACTCTACTACCACTGCTGCCAGTGCATTCCACCCACCCACCACACTCTGTGTAAAGAACCGACCTCTGACATCTCCCCTAAACCTTCCTCCACTCACCTTAACATTATGCCCCCTCGTGATAGACATTTCTGCCCTGGGAAAAGTCTCTGGCTATCCACTCTGTCTACGTCTGTCAGCATCTTGTACACCTCTATCAAGTCACCTCTCATCCTTCTTCATCCAATGAGAAAAGCCCTAGCTCCCTCAACCTTTCTTCATAAGACATGCCCTCCAGTCCAGGCAGCATCCTGGTATATCTCCTCTGCACCCTCTCTAAAGCTTCCACATGAGGCAACCAGAACTGAGCACAATATTCCAAGTATGATCTAACCCAGGCTCTATAGAGCTGCAGCATAACCTCGTGGCTCTTAAACAAAATCCCCTGCTAATGAGAACTAACACATCATATGCCTTCTTAACAATCCTATCAACTTGGGTGGCAACTTTGAGGGATCTATGCACATGGACCCCAAGATTCCTCTGTTCCTCCACGCTGCCAAGAATCCTGCCTTTAACCTGTATTCTGTATTCAAATTTGACCTTCCAAAATGAATCACTTCACACTTTTCCATCTGCCATCAGCCCAGCTCTGCATCCTGTCAATGTCCCATTGCAACCTACAACAGCCCTTCACACTATCCACCACTCCACCAACCTTCATGTCATCAGCAAACTTGCTAATCCACCCTTCCACTTCCTCATCCAAGCCATTTATAAATATCACAAACAGCAAAGGTCCCAGAACCGATCCCTGCGGAACACCACTGGTCACCGAGCTCCAGGCTGAATACTTTGCATCTACCACCACCCTCTGTCTTCCATGGGCCAGCCAATTCTGTATCCAGACAGCCAGATTTCCCTGTATCCCATGCCTCCGTACTTTCTGAAAGGGCCTACCATGGGGCACCTTATCAAACACCTTGCTAAAATCCATGTACACCACATCCACTGCTCTACCTTCATCAATGTGTTTTGTCACATCCTCAAAGAATTCAATAACGTTTGTGAGGCAATTTGTTGTGCCTTGTGACATTGAGCAGTCTTGTGGATGTATGAGGAGAGATTACATCAGTTAGGGCTACATTCACTGAAGTTTAGGAAGAATGAGCTGGGGCTGAGTGAGACAGAGCAAGTGCAGAAAGGATATTCCCCCTCCCCGGGGAATCCAGAACCAGGGGTCACAGCCTAAGGATATGGGCCATTTCGGACTGAGATGAGGAGAAATTTCTTCACTCAGAGAGTGATTAGCCTGTGGAATTGGCTACCATAGATGCAGCTGAGGCCAAAACAGTGTATGATTTCAACAAGGAGTTGGATATAGCACTTAGGGTTTAAGAGTATGGGAGAAGAGCAGGAATAGGCTGATAAATTGGATGACCAACCCTGATCACATTGACTGGCACACTGGAAGGATTTGCAGATTAAACACACCCTGATTGGTTGTGTTTGAAATACCCCTTCCTTGACCACTGAGTGAAGCAGGTCTTGTACACAAAGCCCCCGGCTCACAGGCTGGGACAGAGCTGCTGCACTATGGGGGTGGGCTCGACACACACCGAGTTGGTGCTGGTTTGTGGATAAATATTATGAGAAATGCCATCAAACAATCACCAATCTCACTAGCCAAACTAAAAGTGACTTTCTCCATAACAGCATAAGGAATAGGAACAGGAGCAGGCCATTTAGCCACTCAAGCCTGCTCCGCCATTCAATAGGCTGTTCCAAGATTCTTCATGTCTAACCTTCTGTCCTATCCCCATAACCCTTCTTTCCCTGACTGATCAAGAATCTATCTCAGCCTTAACTATACACAAGGACTCTACCCCCACAGCTCTCTGCAGCAAGGAGTTCCAAAGACTCACAACCCACTGAGAGAAGAAATTCCTCCCCATCTCCGTCTGAAACTGGTGCCCTTTTATTCTGAGGCTGTGTCCTCTGGTCCCAGACCTCTCTTTCCTTCTCTTTCTCCAGGGCAGCATGATGGCTCAATGGTTAGCACTGCTGCCTCACAGCGCCAGGGACCCAGGTTCGATTCCAGCCTCGGGCGACTGTCTGTGTGGAGTTTGCACATTCTCCCCGTGTCGGCGTGGGTTTCCTCTGGGTGCTCCAGTTTCCTCCCACAGTCCAAAGATTTGCAGGCCAGGTGAATTGGCCATGCTAAATTGCCTGTAGTGTTAGGTGCATTAGTCAGGGGTAGATATAGGTTAGGGGAATGGGTCTGTGTGGTTTACTCTTTGGGGGGTCAGTGTGGACTTGCTGGGCCAAATGGCCTGTTTCCACACTGTAGGGATTCTAATCTAATCTTTAAAAAAACTTCCTGCTTTAGAAGTGGCAGTTCTCCTGTGAAAGATGAGAGGATGAGGGTGGTTTCTTCAGGGCCAGGCTCAAGGCTCAGGTGTACCAATGAACATAGGAACAGCTGGAGGCCATTCAGCCCCTCCATTAACATTGAATAAGGTGGTGACTGTTCTGACTGTGGTCTCAGTCCCAGCTGCTTGCCTGCACATATAGTGATCTGTCTTTGAAAAGTGTAATTCAAAGGCGCAGCCTCATCTACTCCCCAGGAAAGAGGATTCTGTTTTCTAATCATTCCCTGAGGGAGACAGTGGAAGGGAGTCAAAAGACAGAAATTGCAAGAAAAGCTCAGCAGGTTTTATTGTTTCTGATTTCCAGCAGCCGCAGTGATGTTAAATGGAAGGGAGACATGGTAGATTTGACTGTGTCTCCTCGTCCTGGTTCTCCCCAGCAAGGGGAATGAGGGATGAGCTCCTCAGGACCCCCTCAGTACCCTCTGTCCTTCAACGGGAAGTGTCCAGTGTCTGTGTGGGAGGGTTGGGTCTGAGAGATTCCTGGGTTAATGTGAACTGTGCGCTTATGATTCATTGAAGATACAACAGCCGCAATGGGACAGAGTGGGCTCTCTGGGAGAGGAACTGGAAAGATACTGAAAAATACTGGAAAACTCAGCGGGTCAGGCAGCATCCATGGAGGAAGAGAGAGAGAGAGAGAGCTAACCTTTCCTGGACTCTTCAGCTGTAAAGATAGTTTAACAACGTGGTAGCCCCCCAGCTCGGTTAAAACCCCTTATTTTCCACACGGTTTCATTTCAATGTTCTCTCCCTTGTTCCACTTTATTTTTGCAGCCGGGTGCGAAATAGACCGAAGTGGTTCTCGTTGGGGGCAAAAATCCTTTCCGCAGGAATCTCCTGGAAGTCGATGAGTCACATCCCACGCAGTAAGAGAAAGGAACAGCTCTCAGAGCAATGAGGCGCGTGTTGCTGCCGTGGGCTCGCTCAGTCAACTCTACACCACCAGTTTGCAAAGAAGCAACAGGCACAGGTACCCTCTCCAGAGCACTCCAACTCTTCTCCAGATCCCAGGTTTGCTGCAGGACCTGCTGATAACCTCCTGGTGTCTCCAGGTGGTCCCAGGCTTAGGTGCCAGGGCTGTCTATCAGCAGGCTGACCTTCCATATGTTGTGGGGGGTCTGGGCTTGTTCTGCCCGGGAGGATGGGGGAAGCCTGTACTGAAGCCTGGCCGGAGCTGAGGAACCTGAGCTGCAGCCTCTTGGACTATGACACCGCCCGCTTGGACAGCCAGGACTTCATGACGGACCGGAGCTTCGAGGCGGCTCGGACCGTGGTCGGGGTGACCCTGGTCGGGATCATGTTGGTGTGTGGGCTCGGCAACTTGCTGTTCATTGTGAGCCTGGTTCGCTGTAGGCAGCGCCGCAGCCTGACCAGCCTCCTGCTCGCTAACCTGGCCGTCTCGGACATGCTGGTGGCTGTGCTCTGCTGCCCCTTCGAGATGGATTACTATGTGGTCAAGCAACTGTCCTGGGAGCACGGCCACGCTCTGTGTGCCTCGGTCAACTACCTCCGCACCGCTTCCCTGTCTGTCTCCACTAACGCGCTGCTAGCCATCGCCATCGACCGGTAAGGGAGGGGACTTGGGTTAACTATGGACACACACATAGACACACACACACACAGAGATACACACATAGACACACAGAGATACACCCACACTCACACAGACACACGGATACACGCAGAGACACACAAGGGCACAGAGACACATATAGACATACAGAGACACACGGAGATACACACACACAGAGACACAGACACACAGATACATGCAGAGACACACAAGGGCACAGAGACAATTATAGACATACAGAGACACTCAGAGATACACGCACTCACACAGAGAAACAGACACACATAGATACACGCAGAGACACACAAGGACACAGAGACACACATAGGCATACAGAGACACACACAGAGATAGACACACACTCACACAGACACAGATACACCCACACTCATACAGATACACAGACACACACAGATACACACAGAGACACACAAGGACACAGAGACACACATAGACACACAGAGATACACACACTCACACAGAGATACACACACAGACACACACACAAACATACACAGACACACAGACACACAGCGACTGAGAGACACACAGAGACACACACACAGACACAGAGACACACACAGAGATACACAAACACTCACACAGACGCACACAAACACAATCTCACACACTCACACAGAAACATACACATATACATAGAGACATACACATAGCCACACATATAAATACATACAGACATACACACACATACACGTACATATACACACACAGACACAATCACTACATCGATACACACAGACATACTCACACAGGCAAACATGCAATAACACACACACACACTCACAGAGACACGGACACACATACAATAACACACACACACACTCACAGAGACACGGACACACATACAATCACACACATACACAATCACAGGGACAAGAGGGAAAGACAGACAGCGATGTAGTCACAGAAAAGAGAGGACAGAGTCAGGGAGACACACACACACAGAAAGACACACACACACACACACACACACACACACAGAGAAAAGAAAGACAGAGATACACTCAAAAGCATGACACAAAAGACAGGCACAGAGCCAGAGAAAAAAGGATAGGGACAGAGAGATCCAGAGGCAGAGAGAGTCAAAGAAAACAAAGAGAGAGAGACAGACAGACAGAGAGGAAGAGAGGGACATGTACAGAGACGGACAGAGTCAGAGAAAGACTGAGAGAGATACAGACATTAATAGACAGAGAGAGAGAGAGAGACACACACACAAAGTGAGTCAGAGAAAGAGAGAGAGATAGAAAGAGTCAGAGAGAGACAAGTTCAGATAGAGTCTTACATTTTTATTCAGTTAAGGAATCAAGGCAAGAAAAGGGCGGAAAGGTGGGAAAGGGAGTAAAACATTTTCAAATCAGTTGTGATTTCATTGAATTACAGACCTGATGGGCTGAATGGCCTACTACTAAGCTTTGTGGACAGAGGCAGAGAGAGTGACAGGGAGAGATAGGACGGACAGAGAGAGCACATAGTGAGTGATAGAGTTGGAAGGAAAGAGAAATATCAGAGACTGAGACAGACAATGAGTGTGAGAGAGACAGACAGACAGACCGAGACAGTGAGAGAGAAAGATGGAGACAAAGAGAGACAGAAAGAGACACAGGAAGAGTGTACCAGGGGTACTTCTTTAATCAGTAAGGGAATGGGGAAATGGCAGGAAAATGGAATTGAGGATTATCAGATCAGCCATGACTTCATTGAATGGCAGAGCAGACTTGATGGGCCGAATGGCTCACTTCTGCTCCTATGCTTTATGGGCAGAGACAGTGAGAGAAGACAGAGGGAAAGATAAAGACAAAAGAAGTCAGAGGCAGGGAGAGAGAGAGAGAGACAGAAAGTCAGGGACAGAGAAAAAGAAAGTTAGTGGCAGATAGGGAATCAGAGACGTCAAACCCTACAAGTAATATTGTAGCAGATTTGCAACTGTGCAGATTTGGATTTATCCAACAATGATTTTAAACACCATTCATTTCCCATTTCCAAACCCCTTTAAGTCATTGTCACTGTGGTGTCTAGCTCAGGCCATTTAATGATCTGCTTGTTTCCTTGCCTGGAAATCTCAGCAAGGAGAAGATGTGAGTGCTATCAGTCACTGGCACATCAGCAAGACTGTCCAGTTTGCAAAGCAGCATCTGACCTCTCCCTCAGATCATGAACCCTTTCAGGAAACCAAGATCCCCATTCCTCAGCAATACACAGCCTTTTAATTATTAAAATAAAACAAATTCCAGAAAAACAACCTTCCCCATTTTAGGGGAATGGTCCAGTGCAGTATTAGTCAAAAACTAAAAGTTCTGGAAGTATTCAACAGGTCAGTCAGCCTGCGTGGTGGCAAGGAGAGGACATTAATGTTTCACTGTTTGTGATCTTTCACCTGAATCATCCCTCTTTCTCTTTCTCTCTCTCCAGAGACAGCTGGACTTATTGAGTGATTTTCCACCATTTTCTGTTTTCCTGTCAGATCTTCAACATCTCCAATGTTTTGCATTTTGGTTTTGTTTATTCATTTTGTTAATATTGTCCACACCTGATAGCAAGACTCCAACAAAACAAGATTTGGCCCTTAGCAACTTTGAAACAGCAACCTGGACTTAATCTGTTTTAGGAGTGAGGTACAGGGATATGTTTTAAGCCCAAATGGGAAACTGTCACTCTTAAAAACTGATTTCCTTACAAAAGAAACATATTGTTAAATGATCACATGCTGAAGTCTATCAGTAGTGCGTAGTGATGAGTTTGTAATTAATCAAATGGCTGCTTTACAGAGTGATGGTCACAGTTTCAAAACTTGTGTGTGTTTTAAACTTGAAATATTTTGAGTGCACATGTGATAGAAACAGACTAAAAACACACAAGGAAATATCATTTATCAAGATTTAACACAATAGCCTTCACATTTCTAGGTTTCTAGAAAACCACAATCTAGTGTGACCAATTATTCAAATGTTTTTTTCAGAATTCACATTTTACCTTTTACTTCAGCTATTTACAATGGGTTTGTGTCTCACCAACATTGAAAAGGATATGAATGATGTGTTCATACAACTGCTACACTTTGTTTCCATCATGGGCAGAATCAACGTTCTTCGTCTAAATTTGCAGATGCACTTTATAAAGCCCTGTGTACAGATATTGTATGTTCGTGGTTATATATGAGCATGTGTTATATGTTTGTGATGTCGTGTATTGTTGGGTGTTGTATTTTGTTGGATGCTTCTACTGGTAGACATTGTATATCAGCGGGTACTGTGTATTGGTGAAATTTGTACAGAGGTGGGTATTGTATGTTATTGGATGTTGTAAAATTGTGAGTTTTGTTTACTGATGGGTGTTGTATGCTGTTCGATGTTGTACATTGGCGAGTTGTTATACTGGTGAGTGTTGTGTATTGGTGATTGGTGGACGTTGTAGATTAGTGAGTTTTGTGTATATCGGTTAAAGTTGCATATTGATGGATGTTGTAAATCGGTAGGTGTTATATAAAGTATGTGCTGTACAGTGATGCACATTACATTGGAACATGGGTGTTAGGAGCAGGAGTAGGCCATTCGGCCCTTTGAGCCTACTACATCATAGTTCAATCAGGGCTCAGCTCATTGTGGTCTCAAATCTACCTTCCTGTCTGTCCCCCATAACCATTGACCCTCTTATTTATCAAAGCTCTAACTCTGCTTTGAATAAACATAAAGACGCAGCCTTCACTACCTTCTGGGGAAGAGAATGTCACACTCTAATAACCCTCTGACAGAAGAAAAAAGCCTCATCGCTCACTTAAAACTGAGACCTTTTGTTCAAACCATATCCCAATTTCAGATTTCCCCACAAGAGGAAACCTCCTCGGTAACCAGTCACCTCAGGATCTTGTAAGTTTCAGTGAGATCACCGCTCAACCTTCAAAACCCCAGCAGATATAAGTCTAACCTGTTCATCCTTCCTTCATTGGAATAGGTCCAGTAACCCAGGAATGGGTCAAATAGGACCTTGACTATATTTTAATAAGGAGACCAAAACTGTACTTCAGGTATGGTCTCACTGATGTCCTATACAGCTACAGTAAAACATCCTGATTTTTATATTCCATTCCTGTGGAAATAACCAACATTCCATTGACCTTCCTATTCACTTGCTGCAACTGCAGACTAATGGTTTGTGATTCATGTACCAGGATATCCAGATCCCTCTGTACTTCTGCAATCTCTTTCAGTGTAAATAGTAAGCTGCCTTTCTATTCTTCCTGAGCTGAAAATGTGTTGCTGGAAAAGCGCAGCAGGTCAGGCAGCATCCAGGGAACAGGAGAATCGAAGTACCTGCTGCCCTTCTTCTGGATGGAAGTGTTCATGGGTTTGGAAGCTGCTGTCTGAGGATCTTTGGTGAATTTCTGCAGTGCATCTTGTAGATAGTATACACTGCTACGACTGAGCACCAGTGGTGGAGGAATCAAATGTTTAGATTACTTACAGTGTGGAAACAGGCCCTTCGGCCCACCCAGACCCATTCCCCTACATTTAACCCTTCAACTAACACTATGGGCAATTTAGCATGGACAATTCACCTAACCTGCACATTTTTGGATTGTGGGAGGAAACCAGAGCACCCAGCGGAAACCCATGCAGACACGGGGAGAAGTCACGGCCTGAGGCGGGAATTAAACCCAGGTCTCTGGCGCTGTGAGGCAGTCGTGCTACCACTATGCCACCGAGCCATTTGTGGATGTGGTGCCAATCAAGCGGTTACTTTGTCCTGGATGGTGTCAAGCTTCTTGAATGTTGCTGGAGCTGCACCCATCCAGGCAAGTGAGGAGTACTCTATCACACTGCTGACTTGTGCCTTGTAGATTGTGGATAGACTTACAGCAGGTGAGTTACTTGCCACTGTATCCCTAGTCACTGACCTGCTTTTGTAGCTATTGTGTTTATGTGGTGAGTCCAGTTGAGTTTCTGGTCAATGGTAACTCCAAGAATGTTGACAGTGGTGGCAATACCGTTGAATGTCAAGAGGCAGTGTTTAGATTGTCTCTTATTGGTGATGGTCATTGTCTGGCATTTGTGCGGCACGAATGTTACTTGGCACTTGTCAGCCCAAGCCTGGACTTTGTCCCGATCTTGTTGCATTTGAGCATGGACTGCTTCAGTATCTGAGGAGTTGCGAATGTTGCTGAACTCTGTGCAGTCATCGTTGAACATTCCCACTTCTGACCTTATGACAGTGGGAAGGTCATTGATGAAGCAGCTGGCAATTGTTGAGCCTAGGAATCTACCCTGAGGGACTCCTGCAGAGATGTCCTGGAGCTGACATGACTGACCCTCACAACCACAACCACAACCATCTTCCTTTCTGCCAGGTATGACTCTAACCAGTGGAATGTTTGCCCCCTGATACGCTGACTCTATGACTGTTGCAATTACAGAACCCCAACTAGACCAGTGAATTAATTGATTTCGACCTTGCTCTCCAGGAGAGAACTGGCTGATCACTACCCAAGACAGGAAGAAATGTAAGACGAAATTTCAGTTAAATGATAATTGGTGACTAGAAAGATTTGATTTGGATAAAAAGAACTGAACCTTTCATTTCACTCCCCTACTCACCAAACTAGCTCTATACTTGAAAAGGTGTGCTCCATATACAGGAATGGACATTGTGGATTGGCAGAAGTTGTAAAGTGATGGATGTTGTACGGGACTGAATGTTGCACTGTGATAGATGTTGCATGTTGATGAATTTTGTATAGTGATCAGGAGTGGATGCGGATGGATGTTGCATGCTGTTGGATGTTGTACAAGGGTCAGAGTGTATAGTGGTCGGAATGTACATTGGTTGGAGTGTACAGGGGTGGATGTTGTACAGTGCTGTGTATTGTGCAGTGCTGGGTTCTCATTATTATTTCCTTTTGCCACAGATATCTAGCCATTGTCCATCCCCTGAAGCCCAGGATGAAGTACCAGACTGCCTATGTGCTGATCGGCCTGGTGTGGAGTGCCTCTCTGCTCATGGCCATCCCCTCTGCTTACTTCACCACTGAGGTCACCATCCCACACTCCAACTCGCAGAACAAGATCTTCTGTGGGCAGATCTGGCCAAGAGAGCAGCAGGTCTCTTACAAATCCTACTCCCTCTTCATCTTCGTCCTACAGTTCCTGGGTCCCTCGCTGAGCATGGGTCTCTGCTACGCCCACATCTCCCGAGAGCTCTGGTTTAAGAGTGTGCCTGGTTTCCAAACCGAGCAGATACGGAGGAGGCTGAAGTGTAGGAGGAAGACTGTGTTGGTGCTCATGGGCATACTGACTATTTACATCCTCTGCTGGGCTCCCTATTATACCTTCACCATAATTCGCGATTTCCACCCCACACTGGTTTTGAAGCTGAAACACTACATTACGGTCTTCTACGTTGTCGAATGCATTGCCATGAGCAACAGTATGATCAACACCATATGTTTTGTCACCGTCAAGAGCAGCACCATGAAATACGTCAAGAAAATGATTCTCATAAGGTTTAGATCCACTTCTGGTGGCAGTAGCAGATCAGGCCAAGATCTGAGAACGACTGGGATGCCGGGGTCAGATGAAATCGAGCAAATGCAACTCCAGTAGCACCTTGCGATGATGTCGAGTATCTGTAAGGCTTCCCCATCCCATTGACAGAGAGTTCAGAGGGACTGGCGGTCAAATGCTGCCTTGATGTCAAGGCCAATCGCATTCACCTCAGCTCTGGGCTTCAGTTCTCTCGTCCATGTTTGGACCAAAGCTGGAATGAGGTCTCTGTGTAGCTGCCCTGTGAGTGCTTGACTAAATAATGTGGAGGGATTTACACTCCCTGTGGAAATGGTATTGAACCTGTCCTGCCACAATCCTTTATGCATTCTAGTGAAAGGGAAGAAGAATCATAGATTCCCTACAGTGTGGAAACAGGCCATTCAGCCCAAGAAATCCACACTGACCCCCAAAAGCATCCCATCCAGACCCAGCCCCCAACCCTATCCCTAGATTCCCGATGGCTAACCCACCTAGCCTGCATATCCCTGGATACTATAGGCATTTTAGCGTGACCAACCCACCTAACCTGCACATCTTTGGACTGTGGGAAGGAAACCCACGCAGACATGGGGAGAATGTGCAAGCTCCACACAGACATCACCCGAGGCTGGAATTGAACCTGGGTCATTCAATACTCTTTGTATGTACTTGACAGGAAGTAGCACCAGTTACATGGAAGCAAATGCTGTCTGTAATGTGTTGTGTTGTGTCATTAATCCCTCTATTTCCCATGCATTGCTGTCTCCAGGTTAAACTGCAATTGTTGTTTATTTGTGTCTTGATGTATTATAAATTCAGAAAAGTGGCTACGTAAACTTACCCCGTGCTTAAGCTTAACAAAGAATGAGGTTCCACAATTGCTTTTGTTATCACCTTTGTTTCCAGTAACAGCAAATATTGTACAGGATTGAAGACTAATGTGGTTGAAGCAAAAACATGAATAAAAAAATTATAATGAAACTGATCCATTTAGTGCATTTACTTAGATTGATTTCTTTCAAAAAAAAGACATGGTTCAGGGAACACATCATGTAACTGTTAGCAGCAAATGATTATTTAATATTTGAGATAAACTGGTTTGGAAATTAAATGAATGAAAATGGCCAGAGAGAATGCAAGGAGGGAAAGATTTTCCTTGAGGGATGTTAAAGGATGAACAATGTCCGTAACAAATGCTGAGGATATTTTGTAAGTCTGACAGCTTCTGTAACTAGAGAAGCAGTTGTGGGTGGGTGATCTTCAGAAGAGAAAAGTTTGAAAACACCAGGTTTTAAGCCAGGGTAAAGTTGTAAAAAGGGACAAAAGGAAAGTCTGTGTTAGTGATTTAAAAAACAATGTTATTCAATAGGCTATGGGGATTATCATTATTGCAAGGGACAGCACGGTGGCTCAGGGGTTAGCACCGCTGTCTCACAGTGCTGGGGATCCGGGTTCGATTCTAGTCTTGGGCAACTGTCTGTGTGGAGTTTGCACATTCTCTTGCCCCTGTCAGTGCGGGTTTGTTCCAGTTTCCTCCCACAATCCAAAGATGTGTAGGTTATCGTGAATTGGCCAGGGAAATTACCCATAGTGTGCAGGCTAGGTGGATTAGCCATGGGAAATGCAGGGATGGAGTGGGATGCTCTTTGGAGGGTTAATGTGGGTTTGATAGGCCAAATGGTCTGTCCCCACACTGTGGGGATTCTATGAAGTTACAACTTGATGTATTGATGAATAAAGGAAACTAACACAAGGACATAGTAATAGGGAGGGATAGTGAAACTGAGATCATAACCTTAATGAATAGAGGAAGAAAGTATAGGGGCCTTACATTCTAATCCTGCTCCTCTTTCATGTGACATTTATGATACTTTTCTTTGGTTTTATCTGGAAACATGATACTGACTCAACTCTATGTGAAGTAAATATATTTGTATGTTTGAATGTTGTTTAGTGCTAGTTTGGATTTTTAGTTTGTGAGTTAGTAACGTGGAATTTCTGGCTATCCAAAGTTAATAGTAAACTTGTCAGTATTTCTCAAACCATGTTGATTTAAACCAGGGGGTTTTGACCTTTAGCTTTAGAATTACTGGGTCTCAGTGGACATTAGGAGAGTTTTATGACCCCCCGCCCCAACAAGACAGACAAGTTCCTACTTAGAAGGTCAGGAAATGTTTCTTAAAGCCTAAGGGAAACACTCATAGCTCGGAAAGATATAATTATTTAAAGTTCTGTATAATGTTTACAACAGTCCTGTGAAGCCCTGGGAATTGACTAAATGTATAGAGTTGTATTCCTGAGAAGTAAAGGATATACAGTGAACTCAGTTACCCAAGATTAAACAGGCAACTTTAATCCAAGACTAGAGATGTTGGAGTAAAACCCTGAAGAGGTTACTTGAAGCTGAGTATATTTAAGTAGGTGTAGATCCTTCCTGGAACTATCTGCAGTTCCAATCAGAAGGTTGGAGTAATGAGTGACTTAAACCTACTGAAGTGTAGATACAGGAGGGACTCTGGTGTGAGATTTGTACAAGTGGTATTTTGACTGCTATACCAAGAAAGTGTTTTGGCTACTATACAAAAGCTATTTTGCTTCTTTTCAATTAATAACGGAATGTTTTAGAATTAATGGGGGCATACTTTTACTGGGTGATTAAAAATCTTTGAATTTGTATTATATGTAGATGGTTTGGTTTATTTTATTTTTTTTGTAATAAATTTCTGTTTAATTGTTAAAGCAAAGCCTGCAGCATTGTGTGCTCATGTCGCAACAAGGGACCACTTTTTTAAAATCCCAAACAAGTCAAAACATGATCTATCAAGCCAGATTTGTCCAGTAATAACCTCAGTTGGGATCACAACATTTGGATTAAACAAAACGAAAGGTATCATGTGGAATGGTGTCATTTTTTTGCATTTATGTATCATTCTAATCACCGCATGTCCGCATATTGGGTTGTAATCCTTAAATAAATTTGCCCAAGTTTAAGAGGATTCGCTTGTTAAAACAAGATGCTAAAAATGACAGTTCTGAGGAAGGGTCACTCGACATGAAACGTGAACTCTGATTTCTCTCCACAGATGCTGCCAGACCTGCTGAGCTTTTCCAGCAATTTCTGCTTACAAATCCCAGAATGGTTTGGGTGCAAAAGGAGGCCATTCAGTTCATCATGTCATTTTTTATTCTCTTGTGGAACATGGATGCCAATGTCTGGGCCCAGCATTTATTGCTTGTCTCTAGTTGCCCCTTGAGAAGGTGATGGTGAGCTGCCTTCTTGAATTGCTGCAGTCCACCTGCTCTGGGTTGACCCACAATGCCCTTAGCGAGGGAATTCCAGGATTTTGACCCAGTGACACTGACAGATGGTGATATATTTCCAAGTCAGGATGGTGAGTGACTTGAAGGGGCATTTGCAGAAGGTATATGCTGCCCTTTAGATGGATGTGGTCATGGGTTTGGAAGGTGCTGTCTGAAGATCTTTGACCGCATTGACCCTCTGAGTGTTTTAATTTTGTGCCGATATGCTATCTTTTTCCTGTAACCCTACACATTGTTGCCATGAATACAGACAGTTCCCATGACTTTTGATGGAAAAATAACTTAGAACTAATCGTTTGGAGATAAAATTTTCCATTGAGTACAATCATATCAAGAAAAAGGAGTGGTTTATAATTCCCTGAAGACCACCCAAGCCGAAATATTGTATAAACTTATGTCTGGTAAATGTTTCAGCCTTGGGTTTCTGCTTCTCTATCATGTAGAATCCAGCCAAGGAACTCTATTGCTTTGAAAGCATGTACAACTAACCTCGCTGTAATTGTCTCCCCCCCACTGTTAACATTAGAATGAGTTTTATCAAAATTAACTGAGTTTAAATGTTGCAATAAATCGAAACTCTGCACTGTTTATTCCAACAAGCAAACTAAAATAGTTGTAAAACAGAATGACCTTTCATCCCCATTGTCATCTCTCCATATGATCCTGACTTGAAGAAATCAGTTTCCATATGTTTCACTGGCTGTCACTGGAATACTGAATCATTCCAGATTAGCGTGGTGCTGGAAAAGCACAGCAGGTCAGGCAGCATCCAAGGAGCAGGAAACTCGACGTTTTGGGCAAAAACCCTTCATCAGGAATCACTGAATCATTCGCTGAGTTCGAACAAAAAACAAATATTCAGTTCCATCCCACTGGAGTAGCACACTGGAAAACACACCTTGCTATTATCAGCATCATCACAAAGCTAAAGGTTTTATAAAAGCACTTAAAATTCTCCAATTTAGCCTTTTTCTGGACCCAGGTTGATAGAAAGCGTGGGCCAGATTTCTGTACTTCACAAGTATGACTAGTTATTACAAATAAATAATTTCTAGCTACAGGTAAACATATACGAACAGTTAGCATATAAAACACTAAAACACTAAACCCCTCCCTTTTTCTAAAATTTCCCTTACACATAACAAGCAGTCAGGCACCAAAAGAAACATTGGTGTTATGGGGGAGGGGAAAACTGGAAAGACAGTCCAGAGGTCACTGTCCATAGGGTTTGCTGAAATGATCCTTATGGCTTATCAGGACTTGCTGTTGGCAATCTCTTGCTATCTCTCTCCCTTTGCCCAGCAGGAGGTGAAGAGGAACTTATAACATCTAAGTACAAAAGAAAAGAACAAAAAAGTAGTACAGCATGGTGGGCGGCATGGTGGCACAGTGGCACAGTGGTTAGCACTGCTGCCTCACAGCGCCTGAGACCAGGGTTCAATTCCTGCCTCAGGCGACTGACTGTGTGGAGTTTGCATGTTCTCCACGTATCTGCGTGGGTTTCCTCGGGGTGCTCTGGTTTCCTCCCACAGTCCAAAGATGTGCAGGTCAGGTGAATTGGCCATGCTAAATTACCCGTAGTGTTAGGTAAGGGGCAAATGTAGGGGCATGGGTGGGTTGCGCTTCAGCGGGTCGGTGTGGACTTGTTGGGCCGAAGGGCCTGTTTCCACGCTGTAATGTAATCTAATCTAATCTAAGCACAGGAACAGGCCCTTTGGCCCTACGAGCCTGTGCCAACCATCATGCCCCAACTAAACTGAAAAACAAACCTTCTGCTCTTAGTCAGTCCATATCCCTCTATTCCCTCGCTATCCATGTAACTATCCAGATGCCTCTTAAATGTTGTCAATGTGCCTGCTTCCACCACCTCTTCAGGCAGTGTGTTCCAGGCTCCTACCACTCTGCATGAAAAGCTCCCTCACTCAGATCCCTTTAACCCTGGGAAAATACCTCTGACTATCCACCCTCTCTATGGGTGAATTTGTACTCGCAGAATTACATTTTATTTTGCTCAAAAACTGCAAGAATTCATGTAAGATTCTGTAAATCCCTTTTTTAGATTAGAATCAGCCTGAACATTGGGGCACAGACAGCCTCACACAGGGCATCTCACACCTTCAATGCATTATCGGAGCTGATATGGCACCTATTGTTACAGTTCACTTGAGAATGTAACTTTAAAAAAGTTCTGAGATTTACATATGATAGAACTGAAGCCAACATGGTCATTCTAAAACATGAGAGACTTAACAAACAATCCAGGTCTTTTTCAATATATAATTTCAGTTACATCAGACTGCAAACTTTTGCTATAAATCTGTGTCTTATAATGTTGTACTACACAACCACCTGAGGAAGGACCAGCGCTCCAAAAGCTAGTGCATCCAAATAAACCTGTTGAACTATAACCTGGTGTTGTGCGATTTTTAGCTTTGTCCATCCCAGTCCAACACTGGCACCTCCAAATCATGACCACCATCGACACCACTAGTTAGTGGCGCCTGCTCACAGTGGAGAGGGTCTGCAAGAAGATCACAGATTTTGACACAGAAATGCACGAAAGATCCCAAAAGGATTACGGATCACGAACCCACTCAAGTTGACCCATAACACAGATTACGTGGAGAGACGTTGCCATGGCAAACTCCTCAATCATTTCATGCACCAACTCTAGAGCAGGTGCCACAACCTAGAAATTAAGATGGAGTCCACACTCCCAGGCTGCATTCAGGATACGGCAGTACAGTTACGGGACATTGCCAAACAGGCAAGGTGACAAAACTACACTACGTACATGCATACCAAGGACAAGAAACTGGAGCAAATTGGCATCACCACCAGCAGTAGTCAAGCCTGCCCTGGTACCACAATGGAAAACTATATCACCGCGGGAAGTCGATTGCAAACTTATCGGACCACACCCTTCAACCAGAAGAGATTGAAGTTCTTAGCAGGGGTCTCAATTTCTGCCCCACGACCAAAATGGACATGGGTCTTGCAGCAGACACGGAGGAATTCATCAGACGAATGAGACTCTGGGAATTCTTTCAAGAATGCGAGCAGTGATCCCAATGAGCTCACCGAGTGTGTGTGTGTGTGTGTGTGTGTGTGTGTGTGTGTGTGTGTGTGTGTGTGTGTGTGTGTGTGTGTGTGTGTGTGTGTGTATGTGTGTGTGTGTGTATGTGTGTGTGTGTGTGTGTATGTGTGTGTGTATGCGTGTGTGTGTGTGTGTGTGTAGTGCCAATTTCATCAGCTGCACCCACAAGGTAGAGCAAAACATCACCAGATCATAACACAACACCATCCATGCTCTCAAAACCAATCACAACATTGTCATCGAACCAGCAGATAAAGGAGGAGCCATCGTCATTCAGAATAGAATAGATTATTGCAAGGAAATGTACGGACAACTGAACAACCAGGAACACTACAGGAGTGCAGGTTCATAGCTCCTTGAAAGTGGAGTCGCAGGTAGATAGGATAGTGAAGAAGGCGTTTGGTATGTTTTTTTTTATTGGTCAGAGTATTGAGTACAGGAGTTGGGAGGTCATGTTGTGGCTGTACAGGACGTTGGTTAGGCCTCTGTTGGAATACTGTTTGCAATTCAGGTCTCTTTCCTATCAGAAAGATGTTGTGAAACTTGAAAGGGTTCAGAAAAGATTTACAAGGATGTTGCCAGGGTTGGAGGATTTGAGCTATAGGGAGAAGCTGAACAGGCTGAGGTTGTTTTCCCTGGAGCATCGGAGGCTGAGGGGTGACCTTATAGAGGTTTACAAAATTATGAGGGGCATGGATAGGATAAATAGACAAAGTCTTTTCCCTGCGTTCGGGGAGTCCAGAACTAGAGGGCATAGGTTTAGGGTGAGAGGGGAAAGATATAAAAGGGACCTAGTGGGCAACTTTTTCACGCAGAGGGTGGTACGTGTATGGAATGTGTTGCCGGAGGAAGTGGTGGAGGCTGGTACAACTGCAACATTTAAGAGGCATCTGGATGGGTATATGAATAGGAAAGGTTTGGAGAGATATGGGCCAGGTGCTGGCAGGTGGGACTAGATTGGGTTGGGATATCTGGTTGGCATGGACGAGTTGGACCGAAGGGTCTGTTTCTGTGCTGTCCATCTCTATGACTCTATGACTATAACTACCTACCCATCTGACCAAAGAGCACACCCGTGAACTAAACACATTGATCAGGACTTAGGATCTAGTCCTTCAGAGTTCCCTATGCGCTCTCATCCCATGTACTTCTTACGTAGGTGACTTCTACTGCCTTCTGAAGATACACAAAGCTAATGCACCAGGATATCCCATCGTATCAGGCATTGGGACACTGAGAGAACCTCTCTGGCTATGTTAAAGACATCTTGAAACCCATTGGACAGGAGACCCCCAGCTTCTGTCACAACACTACTGATTTCTTACAGAAACTCAGCACCCACGGACCAGTCAAACCGGGAACCTTCCTTATCACAATGGATGTTTCAGCACTCTACACCAGCATCCCCCACAATGACGACATCACGGCAACAGCCTCAGTCCTCAACACCAATCTCCAGACACCATCCTACAACTCATCCGCTTTATCCTTGATCACAACGTCTTCAGCTTTGACAACCAGTTCTTCATCCTGACACCTGGAACAACCATGGGGACCAAATTTACACCCCAATATGCCAACATTTTCATGTACAAGTTCAAACAAGACTTCTGTACGCAGGAACTCCAACCAACACTATACACCAGGTATATTGACAACATTTTCTTCGTCTGGACCCATGACGAGGAGTCACTGAAACAGCTACACAGTGATATTAACGAGTTTCTTCCCACCATTAAACTCACCATGGACTATTATCTATTATCTGTCTCATTCTTGGACGCATGCATCTCCATCAAGGATGGACACCGCAGTACTTCACTCTACTGCAAACCCACGGATAGCCTCACGATGCTACACTTCTCCAGTTTCCACCTGAAACATATTAAAATAGCCATCTCCTATGGACAGGCAAAAGTGAGGACTGCAGATGCTGGAAACCAGCTTTTGCCTGAAACGTCGATTTTCTTGCTTCTTGGATGCTGCCTGACGTGGTGTGCTTTTCCAACTCCACTCTGATCTAACCTCCTTATCACAATGGACGTTTCAGCACTCTACACCAGCATCCCCCACAATGACGGCATCGCGGCAACAGCCTCAGTCCTCAACACCAACAACTGCCAATCTCCAGACACCATCCTACAACTCATCCGCTTTATCCTTGATCACAACGTCTTCACCTTTGACAACCAGTTCTTCATCCTGAAGAAGGGCTTATGCCCGAAACATCGATTCTTGTGTTCCCTGGATGCTGCCTGACCTGCTGCGCTTTTCCAGCAACACATTTTCAGCTCTGATCTCCAGCATCTGCAGACCTCACTTTCTCCTCTAATCTCCTATGGACAAGCCCAACACATACAGAGACGAGGAGGAATGGGATGGGCACATGGAAGTACTCAAGAATGCCCTCATAAGAGCAGGGTATAATGCTTAACTCATCGACCTCCAGTTCTGACGTGCCACAGTGAGAAATCGTAATGAGCTCCTCAGGAGACAGACACGAGCTGCAACTGACAGGGTACCCTTCATTGTTCAGTATTTCCCAGAAGCCGAAAAACCACGCCATGTTCTTTGCAGCCTGCAACACGTTATCAATGAGGATGAGCACCTCGCCAAGACCTTCCCCATGTCTCCACTTCTCACCTTTAAACAATCACCAAACCTCAAACAGCTCATTGTTCGCAGCAAACTGCCCGGCTTTCAGGACAGCACCGTACAACCCTGTCACGGCAGACGCTGCAAGACGTGTCAGAGTGTCGACATGGACACCTCCATTACAAGTGGGGACACCTCCCACCATGTACGCGGCAGGTACTCATGTGACTCGGCCAACGTTGTCTATCTCTATCTACAGGTGACCCCACTGCACTACACATACATACACACACACACAAACTCCTACAGGCACAAATACACTCCTACAGATCCATACACTCACGCAGACCCTCTCTCATACTCGAGATCTCTCTCTTACGGTCACACATACACTCCCACAATCACATGCACACACACACCCTCTCACAGATTTATAGCCCTTTACACTCACATGCATACAGATACACACATCCTCTCACAGACACTCATACCTCTTCACACACACGTGCACACACATATAAGTTTGTGGGGTGAATTTGAACTTGCTGAATTATAGTTTATTTTGCTCCAAAACTGTATGAGTCTATGTAAGATTCTGCAAATCCCTTTTTTGGATTAGAATCAGTCTGAACATAGGGGCACAGATAGCCTCATACAGGGCACCTCACACCTTCAATGCATTATCGGAGCCGACATGGCACCAATTGTAACAGTTCACTTGAGAATATAACTTTAAAAAAGTTCTGGGATTTACATATGATAGATCTGAAACCAACATTATCATTCTAAAGGATGAGAGACTTAGCAAATAATCCTGGTCTTTTTAATATATGATTTCAGTTACATCACACTGTAAATGTTTGCTATAAATTCCGTGTCTTACAATGCTATACTGCATAACCACCTGAAGAAGGAGCAGTGCTCTGAAAGCAAGTGCTTCCAGAAAAACCTGTTGGACTATAAGCTGATGTTATGTGACTTTTAACTTTGTACACCCCAGTCCAACATCGGCATCTCCAAATTATGCCTCTTATAGTTTTGCAGACCTCTATCAGGTATCCTTTCAGTCGGCATCTCTGAGTTACTCCTTAAAAGTGAAAGCTTACAGCAACTGAGGGAAATCAACTGGCTTTCTTCAGACTTTAAGTGCTTTATTAACTGCTGAGAGAAGGACATCACCTTCTTTTCCAGAGGTCCCACAGCTTCTGACTAATCATTCGCAACCATAAGCTGGTCAGGAACCTGACAGCCAATCATATAGTCATGAGCAGGCAGAAGGCCTTTGTCATCAGCAACTGGTCATCACTCCACAGACCAATCAGCTACTTGTTACCAGCCAGATCTCATTTTGTACCCACTCCCTGGTTCCAACTCATCTGTAGTAATGTTCACCCAATGAATTGAACAAATAGTTGTGTGAACAACACTTACAATGAGAGCTGGTCGCTTGCTTTTAAAATGTACAGCAATCCCTTCCACGATCCATGGTTTAAAGTAGTCCTTATCCTATTTTAGTCCACAATCAAAAATGCAGAAAATTAAAGAGATATGGTCTTTGGAAATTAAATAACCACAGATCATTTTCTCTTCATCTCTACGGATGTGGCATTTAGGTGGTAAAATCAACTGGTAGACGCTGTAGAAAATGAACAATTTAATGAATTACCTCAAAAGTACATTCCAGAACATTTAAATCATTTTTTAGTATGCTTGCAGGTGAACACATAAAAAGGTGTAGTGATCTCATTGTAGAAGTTCATTAAGATTTAATTGTGCTTGTCTAACTTTGCGTTTTCATTCTCAACAACAATTCCAAGTGTTACTGTAATTGACTTCTTTTGTCTATCAATGTCAACAATCTTTCTTCTGGGATTCAACTTACATGACGCATAATCATACCCAATAGCAATGTGTGTTTAAGAATCTCTGACTGCTGGGAATTATTCCATTAAATGTCTTAAAATCCAATAACAAAACTACAGCTGCAGCATATTGCAAACAAAGTTGAAATAACTCCACTAAGGCTGGTATTCCATCATCAAGTCAGCCTTTATTTTCACGTGCACAGTACTTGACATTAGTCCAGCTCCCTCAGAGCCAGCTCTCTTGAGTGAACAGAACCCCTGACTCTCCTGTTTATAACTTTTTATTTATTAACCTATTTTCCCAATCAACCTGATCAGAAACCTCTGGAGTAGATACATAAATATATGTCATTTAATATGATTAGGTTTTTGGGGATACTTATTTTTTCTACTTGAACCTGGGCCTCTTCGTCCAGGGATAGGGACACTACTACTGTGCCACAAGAGGACCCTTAAATTATTGAATTCAAATTCCACCATCAGCTACGGTGGGATTTGATTACAGGTCCCCAGAACATTATCTGGGTCTTTGGATTAACAGGGCAGCAATAATACCACAAGGCTATTGCTTCCCCCTGTGAAGTTTTTCCTTCCCCACAATTTTACTACTTTTTCCTCATCAACCTCAGAGGGTTACCTCAGATTACAACAGGATGTTGATCAGATGGGCCAATGGGCTGAGGAGTAGCTGTTGGAGTTTAATTTAGATAAATGTGAGGTGCTGTCTTTTGGGAAAGCAAATCTTAGCAAGACTTATACACTTAATGGTAAGGTCCTTGGGAGTGTTGGTGAACAAAGTGACCTTGGAGTGCAGGTCCATAGCTCCTTGAAATGGAGTCACAGGTAGATAGGATAGTGAAGAAGGCATTTAGTATGCTTTCCTTTATTGGTTAGAGTATTGAGTACAGGAATTGGGAGGTCATGTTGTGGCTGTACAGGACATTGGTTAAACCACTTTTGGAATATTGCGTGCAATTCTGGTCTCCTTCCTATCGGAAAGGTGTTGTGAAACTTGAAAGAGTTCAGAAAAGATTTAGAAGGATGTTCCCAGGGTTGGAGGATTTGAGCTATAGGGAGAGGCTGAACAGGCTGGGGCTGTTTTCCCTAGAGTGTCGGAGGCGGAGAAGTGACCTTATAGAGGTTTATAAAATCATGAGGGGCATGGATAGGATAAAGAGGCAAAGTCTTTTCCCTGCGGTCGGGGAGTCCAGAACCAGAGGGCATAGGTTTAGGGTGAGAATGGAAAGATATAAAAGGGACCTAAGGGGCAACGTTTTCACGCAGAGGGTGGTACGTGAATGGAATGAGCTGCCAGAGGAAGTGGTGGAGGCTGGTATGATTGCAACATTTAAAAGGCATCTGGATGGGTATATGAATAGGAAGGGTTTGGAGGGATTGGGCCAGGTGCTGGCAGGTGGGACTAGATTGGGTTGAATATCTGGCCGGCATGGACAGGTTGGACCGAAAGGTCTGTTTCTGAGCCGTACATCTCTATGACTCTAATCTGTTCGGAGATGTTATTACACCCCTCTGGAGCAGGTGGGGCTTGAACCCAGGTCTCTTGATTCAGGGGTAGGGACACTATCACTTTGCCACAAGACAGCCTCACTTTCCTGTCTATACCTGTCAGCCAAGACTCCCTGATTGGGGCTGTTAACCTGGTCCAATCAGCCAAACCTATATTCTATGAGTTCCACTGGCTGACCTTGTTACAATCACTCCAAAATTCATAAACTTCCAAAAAGCACTTTCAGTCTTTTGCAACATTTAAAAGACATCTGGATGGGAATATGAATAAGAAGGGTTTGGAAGGATTGGGGCTGGGTGCTGTCAAATGGGACAAGGTTGGGTTGGGATATCTGGTTGGCATGGACAAGTTGGACCGAAGGGTCTGCTTCCGTGCTGTACATCTCTATGACTCTATGACTCTTTTTCATACTTAGCTTGTAAACTAAACCAGTTAAGTTAAAGAATCACTGAAACTGTTTCACAGCAAGATTAATAATCATAGAAGTCCTGTACCTCTGTGCAAGTGTTTGTAATATTGACCAGTGCTATTGCACACTGTACAGGTATACAATAAGCATGAAAGTATGTCATTTAATAATTGATTAGGTTTCTGGGTATATTTACTTTTTCTATTTGGTATTACATTTCTGTTTAAAATAATTAATCCAGTTATAACATGTCTGCATAATTTTGTTAACAAGGAAAATTTCAAATTTAAAAAAATACAGCTTCGAGCCACAGTTGCATTATGAAATTTAACATGATCACTTAATGAAAATATTACCACTTCATTTGCTGCATTGGAGCAGACAGACTCTCAAGAGATAATTCTGAACCATTACAAAGAACTTAGAAAAAAGGGAATAGGTTTATTTCACGTCGTTTTTTTAAATTGTTACACCTCTCTGGGGTAGCACAGTGAAAATCAAGCCTGGCTAGTTTTTGGAGTTGTCACAAACGTTAAAGGTTTTTAGAAAGAGTGCCAAATTCACCAGTTTCTCTGTCTTTCAGATCCAGGTTGGCAGAGAGCACAGACCAGATTTCTGTTCTTAACAAGAATGATGATTTATTCCAAATAAATGGATTGTAGCGACAGATAAATGATATGAATCATTGAGATATAACTCCACTAGTCAAAATCATAACCCACTTAGGCAACCCTATACAGACACAAGAAGCATTGGTAATCTGGGTGGAGGGAAAGCAGTTCCATGGTTCTTGTCCACAGAATTCACAGAATCCCTACAGTGTGGAAGCACGACCCATTGAGTCCGCACCGACCTTCCAAACAGCATTCCACCCAGACCCAACGCCTTACTGATAAACCTACATTTCCCATGGCCAATTCACCTCATGCACAGCACTTGGCAGAAACCCACGCAGACACAGGGACAACATGCAAACTCCTCACAGACAGTTGCCTGAGGGTGAAATCAAACCTAGTTTCGTGGTGCTGTGAGGCAGCAGTGCTAACCACTGAGCCACCATGATACCCTTGCTGCTCCTGGATGTTCCTTCTCCAATTGGTAGACACTTCTAATGTGGAATAATCTGCACCTTGCTAACTATAAGAGATTCTTCTAGTTAGACCATGAAGCAGTTATCCTTTACCACGCTGGATCTAATGGGTCCTGTAGCTTCCTGCAGTTAAAGACGATGGAAGATCTTCAGCATGAGCAGCAGGTCATAAAGTGGTGTGAGCTGGTCCTGCTCATCAATGTCGACCTTTAAATTCAAGGGAGTCAATGGTCATGGGGCAGGGGTGGAATGGGGTGAGAGGGATGGTGAGGAGAACAGTGCAGTCAAGAAAATGGAGCTGAGACCGTGACCACATCCACCATGATCTCACTGAATGGGGAAGCAGGCTTGAGGTACCAAATGGCCTCCTCCTGCTCCTGACTCATATGGTCCTATGAAGAAAAGGGAGATTGAAAAAAATGACTTTACAGAAGAAATCTTAAATACCATCAGGTACACTTGCAAGGAAAGCTTCTACTGTACTCAAAGTGCATAATTTTTCGGGATGCAGCCCAAATCTTTTCTGGCATGGATGAGTTGGGCTGAATGGTCTGTTTTCATCCTGTATGACTTTCTGACTCTCTATGACTCTGACTAAGTGAATGTTGAAACCTATCATGGTTGGAAATGGAGAGTTTTTCTGGAGTAGACAATTTCATCCTTCTGCCCTCATTTGCCTCACCATTGGCAGATGTGATTTTAACCACAAGGATCTCAAAGTTTTCCTTTGTGAAACTCTCAGTTTCTCTATCTTCCTTTATCTTTGAATATTTCCCTTTGTTATCCAGCTTCCAGTCATGCCTTTTCATATCACCTTCCTTCAACCAAATTTTTGCAATTTGCTACATCTCCTTGGACCATTAACAGTCTGATCTATAAATGCAGTGTTAATGCCTGTGTTGAACCATTTTAGAATTAAAATAAACTTGCAGTTAAATAGTGACTTTCATACCTACAGCATACTCCAAAGCACTTTTGCTGAGTTGGATGAATGGTTGGTTTATGGTGCAGAATGATGGTATGGTTCAGTTTGTGTACTTACTGAGGTTCCCATGCAGTAGCTGTCTCCTTCAAATTACCTCTTGTCTGAGGTTGGTGACCCTCATGTTAAACTGACCAGCAGCTAGCTAGCTATCTGTCTCTCTTTCACTCTCACTTTCTCCTCCCCGCTCTCTCCGTTACCCCCCCCCCCCCCCCACCCCCACCCCCCAGTGAGATATCAGATTCTGGTAATGTTCACGTCAGCCAACAAATTGTAGTCACTGCCCTGGCAACCAATCTGTGCACAACAAGCTTCCACCAGACTGCAATGTGTGACAATGCTGTCACTTTAAAAACATTATTTTCTCCTGGGTTTTTATTGAAGAGGGGTTGTAAAGGCAGAGGTGCTGACCTGACTATTGGAAACAGCTTAAGTAAATAACTTAGGAGGCCTTTAGTTTTTTTTTAAACAGTTAGAACAATGGAAGGGGGTAGCTAGCTCCCACAGACCAGGCTTTCTAGTGTTTTAGCTGTAGCTTCAGAAGCTGTTTGGGGTCCCAGAATAGTTGGAAGCTTCAGTAAACAATGCTACTTTTTCTGAAATCTCTCTTGAGGTTGTTTCCTCCTTGGTTTGAGAACTGCATGTAATAATCTGCATCTGAATTTTTGTCAAGGGGTGTGTTTATGGGATATTACTACATTGGAACAGTTAATTAGTAATAGGTACTGCATTTATTATTCAGTTAAGTTTCCCAGTAGTTAAGTTATTCTAAACTCCTCTTCCTCTTGTTTATATTTTAACTACAGTGCCTAAATGAATTGTATGTTGCTCAATGTTGAGTAGTTTGACCAGTCACATCACATCTGGAACAGACACTTCACATCTACCTTTAAAATAAGAAAAAGTTAGCGGCTAAAATATGAGCCCTTTGAGGGGGTCTGGTCCAGTCCATAACAAGTGTAATAATGAGCCCGACATTTTATTCCTATATATCTTGATTGAGGGATAAATATTGACCAGGACAGGTGAGAGAATGCTATTGTACCTCTTTAAAATAGTGCTAAACAATCCTTTAGATCCATTTAAGAAATCAGCTGGGGCCTCACCCAGAGGACAGGGTCTTTGACAGGGCAGCGCTCCCTTTGTATGCACTGGAGTGGTCAGCACAGATTTTTGTGTATGGTGTTTAGAACTTTCAGATTTACGCACTTGTCACTGTCCTGAATATGTATTGGCGGTCTTTTCTTTTCAACCAGAAATGCACATTAGAAATCTGATCATTTGCTTTTTCCAGTTAATCAAGCACAATGCATTTCAAAATATCCAACCTGTTCTTCCAACTGACAAAGCTCTGAACCAAGAAGGCTGAAGGGTCCCTGTGAAATGTAGTTCGAGGCTAAATTGCTGAATTGGTTCACAGCTGCACATGTACCTCGACACATTTCATCAGCACTCTGAGTGCCAAAAAGTCTTATGTCATGAGTTCATCTCCATTAAGAGCTGAAACGCGGAGCCAAAAATTAAATTCACAACCAGTAGAGGATATTGATGAAAGAAATGCCTTATATAACTCACAATAAAGAATCCACTTTCAATTCATTTCATAAACTATTGCCCTAAACCTAAGTGATAATGTCGCTTTGCACATGGACCCATGCCAACATGGTATATTTTCCATTCTTTACCTGTATGCAGGTTCAGGGTAGTTAGCCGTGTCTCTATCTCTTGGCAGCATCCAACTATTCATATTACAAATCATGTGTGGGGGGCATCCATTAGAACAAAAATGAGGTTCATCTGCATTTTCTTTTTTTATGTCATAGTCAAACACCAACACAAATGGTTAGCATCAAAAATGGATAATGGCCTGTTAGGCATGCTCCCAAATAACAGTCAGTGTCCATGGAACTGAGATGAGAAGGCAAGATATATACTTGGCGAGGAATGAAATTAAACACCAGGTTTCCAGGCTATACACGGGTTGGTGATTCCAATCTGTGGACTGCTCTCAGCCCACTGAGAGTGCAGTGAACAAACTGCACATACTCTCACCCAAAGCTAATGGGAACGGCAACATGGCCAAAATGTTTAGTTGACCTGCTATAGGAAGGTGAGAGTCTGCAGGAAAGATTTACCAGGATGTTGCTAGGGATGGAGGGTCTGAGTGATAAAAATTGGCTGGATAGGCTGGGACCTTTTTCACAGGAGTGTAGGAGGTTGAGGGATGACCTGATAGAGCTTTATAAATTCATGAGGGACATAGATAAGGCACATATGCTGACACACACACATACACACACACACACAAAGACACACACACACACACAATGCTGGAGACCTGAAACAAACAAAACAGAAATTGCTGCAGAAACTCAGCAAGTCTGACAGTATCAATGCAGAGAGAATAGAGTTAACGTTTGAAGTCCAGTTACCCTTCTTCAGACCATTTAGCTCATCATGAGTTCTATTCCCTAGCATCAATCTCCTGCATTTTCCCCCCAAACCTTCATACACCACTTCTATCCAAATAACCACCCAATGTCTCCCCTGAATGCCTCAACTGATCTGGCCTCCACCACATTTCCAGCCAGTGCATTCACACACCCTGACTACTCGCTGTGAGAAAAAGGTTTCTCTTATTTCATTTGCATAGCACCTTAATTCATTTGATTCACTAACGTTCTTCAGGAAAAACAGTATGCTGGTCTACATGTGACTCAAGGGTCTGATTCTTAACTGCTGTATGACACAGTCCTTAGAGGCAAGGACCAAAGGCAACTGCTGGTCTTTGCAATGATAGCCACAACATATGGAAGAATAACGTATGTTTGATTAATTACCTGGAATAGAATATATGCATGTTTTTTCTGTGGGAAAATAAGGTTCCTTGGAGTGTAAGGGAGTGTGCCATGATATGAAGAAGGGGAACTCTGAGTAACAGCCCTCAAGACAAGCTGTTTGGGGCCATTGTAATAGCAATGTGAAAAGTGACAAAAGGAAAACACAGAACATTCTGAATGGGAGAAGAGAAATATAAAGAAGGAAAGTTACTAAAAGTGACTCTTGTTTAAGTATTCCCTGTTCCTCCCTGAATTTTCAGGATACTTGGCTTGATGGGGTGGCAAATTGCTATAGAAACAGGTTGTAAGGCAATGTCCTTTGAGGAAGGAAAATTGCCACCACCTCCTGATTCACAAGATAGTAACCCCACCTGAATGTTCTTTGAAGTGATCCACAAACCCTTAGGTTGTGCCCATTGCCACCTTCTTGGGTTACAAAGCCATATGTGACCCTATCACTTACAGCAAAGAAACTTCAGCAAAGTCAGCTACCCCAAATAAATAAGCCCAGAGCAGTTATAACATTGCAAGAGATCAGAACTGTACAGAGGACTCCAAGTGCAGTCACACGAATGTACAGTTGTAGCAAGACTTCCCAACTCTGATCCTTCATCCCCTCTTGCAATAAAGGTCAACACTCTATTTGCCTGCCTAACTACTTGCTATACTTTTGTTATTCACTCATAGGACGTGGGTGTTACTTGCTGGGCCAGCATCTACAGAGGGACCTCAATTATCCAGTATTGGATTATCCGAATTTTGGATTATCCAGCAAGATTGCAAGGTTCCGATGCTTGGATAAACTATGTTACCTGGCATTCGATTAACTGTACGAAATACTCCACACCTGTGCCCTTCGAATAATCGAGGTTTCCTTGTATTGCCCACCTCTAGTAGTCCCCTTGAGCTGCCTTCTTGAACCCCTGCAGTTCATGCGATTAGGGATATGAGGGAGAGTATTCCAGGATTCCAACCCAACAGCACTGAAGGAACGGCAATTTATTTCCAAAAGCCCAGGATGGTGAGTGACTTAGAGGGGTAATTGAAGGGAGGGGTGTTCCCCTGTATCTGCTGCCCTCGTCCTTCTAGGTATGGGGGCCATTTCCTGATCTGGAATGAGGCCGTGTATACAATGGCCTGGAATTCTATCATAACTGGAAAGTTAAAGCAGTTTTTATAGCTTTACTATTTCATTGGGTATGGGAGTCATTGGGCAAGACCAGTATTTGTTGCCCATTTCTAACTGCCTTGAACTGAACGATTTACTCGGCTAATTCAGCAGGCAGTTAAGAGTCAACCCCATTGCTGTGGGTCTGGAATCACATGTAGGCCAAACCAGGTAAGGATGGCAGGTTCCTTCCCTAAAGGACATTAATGAACCGGATAGGTTTTGCAGAACAATTGTCAGTGGTTGCATGGTTACTACTACACAGGCGTTGCTTGGATTCCAGATATATTTATTGAGTTCAGGTTTCACCATCTGCCCATGCCCCCACAGCATTGAGTTGGGCTTTTGGGTTTAGTGATCCCCGGTGAGATTGACACAACACCACCACCTCCCAAAGTGTGCCTGAAATTTCCTGATAATCTGGAGGAACATTAAAATTTGGTGTAAAACAAGCAGTGATAATCTGGGATTGGGATAAATGGAAAAGCTACATCATATTCTTTTGCAAAAATAATACTTGGAGCAAGCAAATAATCATAGCAAGCAAAACATGCTTAAGAAACGCAATTATAGAAGTTTTTCCATTATTAATGGAATTCAGTGTGATATCTTGATAATATTGAGAGCACAAGTGTCCGGGGAGGAGAATTGTATTTCTAATTTGTAGAAATGTCAACCTGAAACATCAAATCCTGCTGCTCTCAAAAGGTTAGGTGTAAATTCAGTTCCATTCAGGGAATCTACATTCTATTCTTGTGCCATCATTGAAGCCCATAGACAGATTATAGCCACAAGCAGACAACAGATCATTCCACTGTTCCACACTTCTCTCATTGGGGTATTCAGCCATGGAACATTTCTCTAATGTACAGTAGAGCGTGTAAATGCTGTAGAGCTACATAAAAGGCAAAAATTGTTTGCTTCAAACCATTAAATCTCTGATTTATCTTCTGCACATGAAATGTTAGATAAGCTGATAATTTTGGGAGTCTTTCTGCTCACGACATGCTGTCAAACCTTTGATTTGTCTCCATCTGTGACACAGAAGTGTAATTAACGTCTGTCTGTGCATAATGAAACTGGAATGTTCTCACCAATTAATTTTTTGGACTTTAGTGATTAGGAGGGAAACATTGTCCTTGTTAAAAAAATGATTTTTGTGGAATGTGGGCATCATTGGCTAGGCCAGCATTTATTACCCTTCCAAAATTATCCTTGAGAGCAGTTAGGACACACTGCTATGGATCTGGAAGCTAGATCAGGTAAGGACTGCAGATTTCCTTCCATAAAGGATATTAATGAACTGGGATGAGTTCCTACAACAAACAATGATAGCTGTGATGCTCACCATCACTTGGATTATAGATTTTTAACATCAAACTTAAAATCACCCCAGCTCAGTTAGTAGAACTTGAAACCATGTCCATCCCTGATGTCCCCTTCTCTCGCTCCCCCAACCTTCTCCCCCCCTTACTGCTCCTCCTCCTCCCGACCATCTTCCCCCTGCCCCTCCCCTTTTCCCTCTCCCTCTCTGGGCCCTGTCCAAGGACATTAACATGGGTTTCTGAACCTACAACTACTGCACCACCATCTTCCCATTATCATAACTAGTGTTCATCTCCACATTTTCTTTTCAATCTATTAACTGAATTTAAATTCCACCAGCTCCCCAGTGGACTTTACAGTTGAGGAACTTGGCTTACAATAATACAAACAGAAAGAGCTGGAGAAACTGCAGGTCTGGCAGGGCAGAGAGAAACAAAGTTAACGTTCCAAGTCTGGCGACTCTTCTCCAGAACGGAAGGGAGCCAGAAAACTGATATTTTTAATGCTGTTGACAAATGAGGAGGAGGAGTGAGTGGGACAGATGCTGAGGATGTTCAGAGTCTTAGAGTCCTGGAGTTTTACAGCATGGAATGAGGGCCTTCAACTCATTGTGTCTATACCGGTCAGCTAGTCCCTACCTACACTCGTCCCATTTATGGCCCATAGCCTTGTTTGTTAATGTACTTCCAGTGATCACCTAAATATTTCTGGAATGCTGAGATGGTTCTTACCTGCACCATCTCTTTCTGGTAGTGAGTTCCAGATGCCCACCACAGAATTGTTTCAGGTAAGCGTTCATCAGTCAACTGAAAATTTCTCACAATACAAAAGCAGTATGTACAAGGTTAGATAAGGCAATTGGCATCCCAGTTGGACCTGAAGTAGAAAATCCAGTCCCCGTTCTGCCATTCAATACGATAGTGGTTGGTCGGTTTGTGTATGAAGACCCACGCACTTAAATCGAACCCAGGTCCCTGGCGCTGAGAGGCAGCAGTGCTAACCACTGAGCAACCATGCTGTGTGGTGTAAGCATGTTCAAGCTAAACCTTATCAATAGTCATTCCCCATAAGCTGGGATTTGAAATGATATTTAAGTCAGGACAGCATCTGCAATCAATACTTTGACTTAACACAATGATCATCAATCATTATGGAAAACATTCTGGACAAATCTTTTACCCATCATGCATTAGGACTTCCATCAGGAGTGGCATGTGGCCAGGTTACACTGGGCTGGCCATTCGCACTCTCTTGCTCACACACACACATACTCTCACTCTCACACACAAGTGTTCTCTCTCACTGTCACACACAATCTCACAGATGCATGCTCTCTCTCACACACACATGCTCACTTTGTCTCACACACACTCACTCGCACGTTCACTCTCACTCATATGCATGCTCACTCTCACAAGCACACTTTCTCACTCGTGTGCTCACACACATGCTCTCTCACTCTCACAGGCACACCCACACCTATACACACACACACACTTATGCACTCATACATGCTCCTTCACACACAAACAGACTCTCTCTCTCACTCACACACACTCACACTCACACACACACTTCTCTGTCGAAGAAGAAGAGGTAGGGTATTCACGGCAGAGATCAATACATTTCTGGGTGTCGAGATAATCAAGGTATATCGCTGTAACATGGATGTCAGCAGATTCAATGATGGCAATGCCATTGAACATTACGAGGTATTGGTTAGATTCCCTTTTGTTGGAGATGGTCACTCTCTGATATTTGTGTAGCATGAATGTTACATGCAACTTCTCAGCCCCAGTCTGAATGTTGCCCAGATCTGGCTGGATGGGATTATGAACTACTTTAATATCGGAGGAGTTGTGATTAGTTCTGAATATTGTGCATTCAAAACCAAACATGCCTAGTGTTCGATGGAGAGGAGGTGGAATTGAGTGAGTCTGGCAGAACACAAACTGGCATCAATGAGCAGGTTATTGCTTGATAGCACTATCAATAAACACTCTGCTGACGATCAAGAGTAGTAACTGGCCGGGTTGAATTTGTCCTGCTTTTTGCGTACAGGAAATACCCGGGCAATTTTCCACATTGTAGGGCAGATGCCAGTGTTGTAACTGTACTGGAACAGCTTGGTTAGGGGAGCAGCAAGTTCTCAAGCACAAGTTTTCAGTAGTATTGCCAGAATGTTGTCAGGCCCAAAGCCTTTGCAGGATCCTGTGACTTCAACTGTCTAGATATAGAATTGGCTGGTCCATAGAAGACAGAGGGTGGTAGTAGATAGAAAGTATTCAGCCTGGAGCTCGGTGACCAGTGGTGTTCCACAGGGATCTCTTCTGGGACCTCTGCTCTTCGTGATTTTTATAAGTGACTTGGATGAGGAAGTGGGAGGGTGGATTAGTAAGTTTGCTGTTGACATGAAAGCTGGTTGATTTGAGGATAGTGTGGAGGGCCATTGTAGGTTGTAATGGGACATTGACAGGATGTGGAATTGGGCTGAGGAGTGGCAGATGAAGTTCAACCTGGGAAAGTGTGAAGCGATTCATTTTGGAAGGGCAAATTTGAATGCAGAATACAGGGATACAGGCAGGATTTTTGGCAGTGTGGAGGAACAGAGGGACCTTGGCATCCACATCCATTGATCCCTCAAAGTTGCCACCCAAGTTGATAGGGTAATTAAGAAGGCATATGGTTTGTTGGCTTTCATTAGCAGGGGGATTCACTTTAAGAGTCATGAGGTTATGCTGCAGCTCTATAGAACCCTGATTAGACCACACTCGGAATATTGTGTTCAGTTCTGGTCATCTTGTTATAGGAAGGATGAGGAAGCTTTCGAGAGGGTTCAGAGGAGATGTACCAGGATGCTACCTGGAGTGGAGGGCATGTCTTATGAAGAAAGGTTCAGGGAGCTAGGGATTTTTTCATTGAAGCGAAGAAGGATGAGAGGTGACTTGATAGAGGTGTACAGGATGATGACAGACATAGACAGAGTGGATAGCCAGAGACATTTTCCCAGGGTGGAAATGGCTATCATGAGGGGGCATAACGTTAAGGTGATTGGAGAAGGTTTAGGTCGGTTGTCAGAGGTAGGTTCTTTACACAGAGAGTGTTGTGTGCGTGGAATATTCTGCCTGCAATGGTAGTAGAGTCAGATACATTAGGGACATTGAAGCGACACTTGGATAGGCACATGGATGATAATAAACTGAAGGCTATGTAAGTTAGTCTGATTTTAAAGTAGGATCAAAGGTCAGCACAACATCAAGGGCCAAAGGGCCTGTACTATGCTGTACTGTTCTATGTTCTATCATATGGAGTGAACTGAATTACTGAATTGGCTGAAAATTGGCACCTGTGACACTGGGGACTCTGTAGGAGGCTGACATGGATCATAGAAACATAGAAGATATGAGCAGGAGGAGGACATTCGGCCCTTTGAGCTTGCCCTACCATTCATCACGGTCATGGCTGATTGACCAACTTAATAGCTTCATCTTACTTTTTCCCCATAACCTTTGATCCCATTCACCCCAAGTACTATATATAGACACCTTTAGAATACATTCAATGTTTTGGCATCAACTATTTCCTGTGGTAATGAATTCCACAGGCTCACCACTCTCTGGATGAAGAAATGTCTCCTCATCTCAGTCCTAAATGGTTCATCCTGAATCCTCAGACTGTGACCCTCTGGTTCTGGACTCAGCAGCCATTGGGAACATCCACCTTGCATCCATCCTGTCTAGTCCTGTTGAATTTTATAAGTCTGTATGAGGTCCCTCCTTATTTGTCTGAACTCCAGTGAAAACAATCCTAACTGAGTCAATCTCTCCTCATATGTCAGTCCCACCATCCCCGGAATCAGCCTGGAAACCTATGCAAACATCTACTTGACACATCTGATTGACGATGGTTGCAAATGCTACAGCCTTTCATTTTGCACTGATTTGTGAGCAGGGCCCACATCATGGGACATCTTGGAGCCTCCCACTCTGATTAAACTTTGGAACTGGCACCATGGGACAGGATGGCTGAGCTTCAATCAGGCCTGTGGGCTTCGATATCATTTAGTTCTGTCTGAAGCACAACAATTTCAATTTGTAGTATCCACAACGCTGTTAGAAAGGGAGTTAGAGGATCTCAACCCAGTGACACTGAAGGAATGGCGATATATTTCAGAATGATGAGTGACTAAGGGGGAAACTTGCAGGCGATGATGTTCCCATGTAACTGCTGCCCTTGTCCTTCTAGGTGTTAACATTTTTGGGCTTGGAAGATGCTGTTGGAGGAGCTTTGATGCATCATGTGGATAGAGCATGCTATTGTTGCTGAGCGTCAGTGGTGAAAGGAGTGAAGGTTTAAGGTAGTGAATAAGGTGAAAAATCAGCCATTGTTTATGTCTGTGTTCCCTTAATGCATGAGAGTTTGGGGTCTTATAGAATTTATCTTGTGTTTTCCATTAGCAAAGAATTGTGTATTCTAATATTTTACCTTAAATTACATTGGCTAATAACACTGACGAAATTTATTCAAACCAAAATTAATTTTGATTTGAAGGAATACCTAAGGGGAAAAGACAAATAATATTTAAGAGGTTTTAGGTACATTCTTTAGGTCACTTCCTACCAATGTAGATTGCTCAACAGATTCTAATTTATTTTTTGTGCCTTTAGAGTTAGCATTAATATTATCATTTCTAGTTAATAAAATGTCACGTTTAACTCACAAGAAATGCTATTTTTCATGTGTAATCCATGAGGTAATTACATTCAATTCATCATAGTCATTTCCAGTCATTCAATTTAGAACTCACTTTTCACGTTCCCAACATGAAATACTGTGGACACTGGAGAGCTGAGATAAAACCAGGAATTGCTGAAGAAACCCAGCAAGTCAGGCAGAATCTGTGGAGAGAGAAACAGAGCTAATGTTGCTAGTCCAATGACCTTTGGCCAGATTTAAAGGTCAGCTGGTGTTAAAAGTATTGTAGACAGTTGTTTGATAATCTCCAGAACTCAGAGTATTGCTGAAAAAAGATACAATTCATTGAAACTTTACATCTTGCAGTCATCAGAACAATTCACAAGCAATATCAAAGTAAAGAAAAAGTAATATTTATACAGTAAGAGAGGAGAGTGTTCTTTGATTGGCAAGTGAATTCAGATTGGTAGAGGTGTTGTCATGGAGAATGCACTAATTAATGATGACCAGTTATAGAGACACAACTATTTGGGACTGCGAAAATTGCAATTTGAAAATTGCTGCCCAGTTTTATTTCAAGGCAACTGATGTAAATGGGAGTGCAGGGACTTAGCAGAAAAGAGCAAAAGTCATAACGTTGGGCATGCAGCTCTGTATTCCCAAGTCACGACGTTCTGCATTTACCAAACAAGGAAGAAATAATGAGAGTTTCAAATAGCCTTGATGATGTACTGTGATACTGACATGTTCAAAATTACCTATCCAGGGTGTTGAAGATATACATGCAGAATGACGAACCGTCAAACAGAAGTATTACAAATGTGGAGCTTATAATGCAAACACATAAAGCAAACTTACGACTTGAAATAGGGACTGAATCATTAGCATCTTTTGCTCCCAATACTCCCCATCACTGAACCTTGCATTACCCTAAAGTCAGTACTGTGCTTTGACTTTCATGTGTGTTGCCACCACTGGTGGAACATTGACTTATAATGAAGTTTCTAATGATCTTGGATGTAAGAACTTAGCAATGTAACACTAATGTCACTCTTGAGCATATACACTGACGACTTTGGTAAACATTTTCAGCAGGATTGTGCACTTTTGATATGCCAAAAAAAAATCCCAATCAATTATGTCTCCAATTATGTGTCTGACTTATTTTTATCTTTACATAATAAATTTGACAGACTGTCGCCACCATCAAATTCAGCAAGGCAGAGATTAACTCAGACAATGGCCTCTCCATGTCTCCTCCAGCTTTATCACTCTACTGTTGGTGCTGACACCGTGCTGGCTTGCCTCCTTGCTTTCTGATTTATTGTTACTCTCTCACTCATATGTATTTTTTTAAAAATACATTTTTATTGAAAAAAAGGGGAATTTTTTTGAATATTACAACAAATACAAAACCAAACAATTCAAACCAATGTTAAAAAACAAACCCACTAATTACATAGATAAATAAATACTAATAACTCAGCTAAAAAAAAAGAAAATCTTAATAGTAATAATAACAACAACAATAACACAGCTCAATGAAACAAAGCCCTTGAACAACGAGTGCATAAGTTTATACATATTCATATGTTCATAGTTCTTCCCCTCTGGATACCAGAATCATTACATAGAATTGTCATGGCTTTACAAAAGGCTCTTATTAGTATGGCGGACAAATCTATACCCAGATAGTCCAGAAAGGGCTGCCATGTCTTATAGAAATTCTCAGTTTTATGGTGCACCATATTCGTAAGAAAGTCCAAGGGGATGTGCTCCATGACTAGCTTACGCCAGCCCACCAGCCCCAGGGGATTTTCCAACAACCACCTTAATAGAATGTGATTTCTTGCACAAAAAGTGAGGATACTGAAAAGGCTTTTTTGTGTGCATCTAATGAAAGTGAATTAACAAAGCCAAGAAGGAGAGACATCGGGTTCATCTTCACCTCCGTCCTCAAGGTCTTCTCTATTTCGCCTACCCCAGCGCTCCACTATGCCCACAGTCTGTGGCAGGACCAAAGACAATGAGTAAGCGTGCCCACGCTCGCTTTACATTTAGGGCACATTGGAGATGGTCTCGCTTTAAATTTAGCGAGGAGGTCTGGGGCCAGATGGACCCTGTGGAGAATCTTCAATTACAAGGCATGGGTCCTGTTGCAAATAGAGATCCTTCTTGCATTATCCCAGACATCATCACATATTTCAGAAGAGATTACAATATCCAGCTCCCTCTCCCATACCTTACAAAGCTGTTCAGCCTCATCCAAGGGATCCTCTCCCAGTCGATGATAAGCGTTGCTAATAGATAATGTACCCTCAGCACTCAACACCCTCTTTTCCATGGCGGACCTATAAGGATCAGTTAGAAGTGTGGTCTCTTTTCGTATGAAATTTCTAATTTGAAAAAAAACCAAAATAGGTCACTACTGGGCAATTCATATTTCCTAACCAACTGGTCAAAGGACATTAATATGGCCCCTTCAAATAAATCACCCAGGCAAAGCACACTCCTAGCTGCCCACAGTTTAAACCCAGAATCCACAATCATTTGCTGAAAACCCGGCATAACTACTATGGGTGTCAAAAATGATGTTTTGGCAATATTGCCCCCACCCTGACGCATTTCCCTCCACGCCTTGACAGTATTGATGACTACTGGGCTATGGCACTGTTCCCATTTTGTCTAAGAACAGCAGGCTAATGAGGGGGCATCTTGCCTGAGATGCTCCGATGTCCAATAATAGTGATCATGATTTGGAGATGCCGGTGTTGGACTGGGGTGTACAAAGTTAAAAAATCACACCACACCAGGTTATAGTCCAACAGGTTTAATTGGAAGCACAGTGGCACAGTGGTTAGCACTGCTGCCTCACAGCGCCTGAGACCTGGGTTCAATTCCCGCCTCAGGTGACTGACTGTGTGGAGTTTGCACATTCTCCCCGTGTCCGCGTGGGTTTCCTCCGGGTGCTCCGGTTTCCTCCCACAGTCCAAAGATGTGCAGGTCAGGTGAATTGGCCATGCTAAATTGTCCGTAGTGTTAGGTGAAGGGGAAAATATAGGGGTATGGGTGGGTTGCGCTTCGGCGGGTCGGTGTGGACTTGTTGGGCCGTAGGGCCTGTTTCCACACTGTAAGTAATCTAATCTAATCTAAGCTAAAAAAAAGCTTTCGGAGCAACGCTCCTTCATCAGGTGATTGTGGAGGGCTCGATCGTAACACAGAATTTATAGCAAAAATTTGCAGTGTGATGTAACTGAAATAATACATTGAAAAATTGATTGTCTGTTAAGCCTTTCATCTATTAGAATACAGTGATAGTTTCACTTCTTTCATGTGTAAATCACAAAACCTTTTTTTTAAAAGTTGCATTCTCAGGTTAGCTGTTAACAATGGTGATAGCTAGACAATATGTTGAAGGTGTTAGCCCCCTGTGTTCTCTGTCTATGACCTGATGTTTAGATTGATTCTAATCTAAAAAGTGAGATAACAGAGCCCTCCACTATCACCTGATGAAGGAGCGTCGCTCCGAAAACTAGTGTGCTTCCAATTAAACCTGTTGGACAATAACCTGGTGTTGTGTGATTTTTAACAACAATAGTGAGTTAGGGTTCCCCCGGGCCCAGTCATTCACATAAGATAGCAATGAGCTTAACTGATAGTTGTTGATATCTGGGAGGCCCACTCCTCCCAGTCTGTAAGGGAACTGCAATTTAGTCAGTTTAATTAGGGGCCGCTTGCGATACCAAATGAAAGAACTGAACCAGCCATTCAGTCTTCTAAATATTTGCTTAGCAAAAAGCAGAGGTAGCATTCATATGGGACACAACAGGTGGGGCAGAATGTTCATTTAAACAAGGGCTATCCGACCTACCCAAGAGATCGAATGCGCCTCCCATCTATGAAGGTCCTGTCGAATAAATGGACAAAATTGGTTTTAGACAGCTGATTGAAAACAGGGGCAATAAATAGACCAAAGTAGAGAAAGCCCTCCTGCGTCCATCGAAAGGGGAACCGAGATCCGCCCTCAGGATCAGGCACTCTCGGGAGACCACCCATGGGCATGGCCTCTGATTTCATACAGTTGATCTTATAACTCAAGAAGCCTCCAAATGGATTAATGTATTGTATCAGGTGTGACACTGAGACTGTTGGGTTTGATAAGAAGACATGAAAGTCATCTGTATACATTGTGGTCTTATGTGACTTTGTCCCCATTTCTGGAGCTGTTATATTGGGATCCCTGCATATTGCCTCTGCCAGCAGTTCGATCACCAATGTGAATAGCAATGCTGATAAGGGACAGCCCTGTCGACTGCCCCTACAAACATTGAAATTGCTTAACCACACACCACTGGTGAGTACCGCAGCAAGAGGGTTACTATACAAAACCTCCACCAACCTGATGAAGGTCTCTCCCAGGGCAAACCGCTTTAAAGTATAAAAAAGATATGGCCACTCGACCCTGTTAAATGCCTTTTCCACGTTTAAGGAGATTACCAATCCCTGTACCGATCACTGTTGACATACTTAGATCGTGTTAAGTAACCTCCTGACATTATCTGACGATCTGCAACCTTTTATGAACCCTGTCTGGTCCTCCTTAATGATAGAGGGCAGTACAGTTTCTAGCCTTAATGTTCGCCTCTCTTAGAGATGGAGGGAGGAGGCCACAACTATGTCAGTCATTAAACATACTGAGCATCGGCTCTGACAATATATTGATAAATTCCTTCTAGAACGCACTGGGGAGCCCTTCAGGACCCGGTGCCTTTCCATTCTGGAGCTGCCTCACAGCCTCCTGCAACTCTTGCTCTGACAACGGGGCATTGAGGAGAAACTCCTGTTCAAGGGTCACTCCCGGCAGGTCCAAATTCTTTAAAAAAAGACTCCATCCCAACCCACCCACCCTCACAGCTTTCAGATCGGTATAGTTCAGAGTAAAATTTCCAAAATGCTGCACTAATCCTTTTAGAATCGCAGGTTAAGTTTCCAGTGTACCCTGTGATCAAGGTAATGGCTTTGGGGGAACTCCTTTTCCTGGCAAGGAATGCTAGGTACTTGCCCGGCTTATCCCCATGCTCAAACAGCTTTTGGTTTGCAAATGTAAGCTCCCTTTTGGCTCTCTGAGCGCATGCAGTTCAGCAAAGACCGAAGCGCTGTGATCCTCTGCAGTTTAGCCAGTGAGGGCCTGTCAAAATGTGCCTTTTCAGCTACTTTCAGATGCGGCTCGAGCAAGCATTGCTGCTCACCCAGCTAACGCTTCTTACTGGCTGAATGGGAAATAACAAACCCCCGAGCATAGGCTTTAGCTGTTTCCCAAAGGTTGGATCGGCTACTGGCCGAGCCTGAATTAATATCTAAAAAAGCCCTGAACTCAGCAGAAAAGAATTCAATAAACTTGCTTCCTTGAAGATGAAGGGTGAGCCTACCAAAGTATCCTTATTCTTAACCATTAAACATACTGGGGTGTGATCGGAAATAGTAATATTGCCAATTGTACATGACATCACTGAGCCCAGATGTGCTGCAGAGGTCAGAAAAAAATCAATCCTGGTATGGTATGTGGGTTCAAAAAGAACGCAAGTTCCTGCCAGTAGGGTGAAGGTGCAAACATCTACAAATCCCAATTCAGCACACATATCTCCTAATTGTTTAGATTGCAAAGAAGATATCGGAGGGCCTTTGGGCAATCTGTCCGTTGTAGGGTCTATTAGACAACTGAAATCCCCTCCTTCAATAATATGCTTAGAAACAAGGTTAACAAGTCTAGAAAGTGCTTCTGTCAAGAACTTAAGGGGGTGGGCCGGGGGACAGTAAACATTTACGATCCTGTATGCTTCCCCATCTATCAAAGCTTTAGGGATTACAAATCTCCCATGTGTGTCTTTAATGCACTCTAATAACTTAAATGGGAGATTCTTTCTAACTAAAATGGCCACCCTTCTATTCCTCATATTGAAAGATGAAAAATAAACCTGGTCATACCCATTCTGTTGCAGCTTCAACTGCTCTGCGTCATCCAAGTGTGTTTCTTGTAATAAGGCAACATCCACCCTCTCCTTTTTAAGGCTGGAAAGTACCTTCTTTCTCTTGACTGGCAAATGACTCCCCTTAATATTCCAGGTACACCACTTAAACACATCCATAGCATTATCCTCTATAGCACTATTTAGACTCCAGAGAGGAAGAACCCAAACTACAATTCGCTAAGCTTTAATGCAAAAAAATCCACAAAACCCAAAAACTACATTGACTAAAATAACTACAGCCAACATATCTACAAAACTTAAAAAACTATGCACAGCAAAAACGGTAAAACAAAAGTTCGCTGAAGGCACTGATTGGAGGAATTTACCCCCTCCCCCATTCAAAGGGGGTACCTACACATCCTACAACCCTGCAAACCATCCCAACTGCCCTCTCAACTCCTACCAGCTAGTGTCGCGCCACATACACCGGCAAACCGGTGGGAAAAAACACCAAGAGCAAGATTAGTACAATAGACAAGTAAATTAAAAAATAAATATGTCACCCATTCCTTAACATAACTTAGAGATTAAAGATAAATACTCTATCCATCCCAGACATCATTTAACGCAACGTATTACCAGAAAGGAGATGCCACCACATCATTTTTAAAGAACAAACCTGAACAGCTCTGTCCTCCGTGCCTATTCAACTTAAGTCAACGCGTCCACAAAATTCTTTCCATTCTCTGGTGAGTTGAACAAATGTACGGATCCATTACGATTGATCCGAAGCACTGCTGGATATCTTAAAGAACACTTGATCCCAAGCTTCCTCAATCTCCTCTTGATGCCATTGTTGGACTTCCTTTTCCGGATCTCCGCTGCCAAGAAGTGTTGAAAAAACATGACCCTGGAACCACCACATGCCATTGCCTTCGGATCCTTCTCCTGGGCTCTAGAGGCTTCCATGACCCTCTGCTTGTCTTTATAATGATGGAACCTTACCACGACAGGGCGGGTGTGCTGATCCATACCTGGCTTTCGTGCCACGGTCTAGTGAGCTCTCTCAGTTCTTATCGTTCCCTTCTCAGCCTCCAAAATAAAGAATTCCAGGAAGCACTTCTCAATGTGTTGCTCACCTTCTGTCCCCTCTGGTATGCCAACAATGCACAGGCTCTTTCTTTTGCCCCTGTTTTCGAGATGGTCTACCAGATCCAACAGACCTGTGTTTCCAGGTCTTCAATCCGCCTCTTGGAGGAGTCAATCTCTGTCTGTACCCCTGCAGCCCAGTGTACGAGCTCATCGTTCCTTTTTCCCAGGTCTTGCAGCATAGCAGATACAGGAACCAGCTCCTCTCTGATTTTTTTACTTGATCTACTTCCCCAGGTACAAACCTCGCAAGATTTGGCCAGTTCCTCAGCCAGGGTCTGGTGAGTAAGCAAGCCTGCTGCTTCAGTGGGTTTGGCTGTGGCCCCTCACCTGGGCGAGCTTCCTCATTCCTTCGGTATTCTCCAGCTGCAAGAACAAAGGGAAGTTGCTATTTTTCAGGTTTCTAGCTCCTTTACTGTGTTTTTATTCATGGGTTCTCGCACTGTTGGGTCAGTGTTGTGGCACGGAGCACAGCAAACGTAATCCGAACAGGATGCCGCCATCTTGGATTCTCACTCATACTTTTAACAAAGAGCACGTCTAAAGAATTTCAAAAGGTTTTGCAAACCCTTGCAGTGGAAACCAGCCCATGTTCACTGTTGTGTATCTGATAAGAGTTTGACTAAAGACTGGGAGAGTTTTATGCCTCTGTTCTATGTCAGTCACTTGTAGTTGTCAATTTACAGACTTGTAGATAATTTTCTAAACAACCTGCCGGTGACGTTACACCACGCCTCTGGAGCAGGTGGGACATAAAAACAGGTCTCCTGTCCCCGAGGTGGGACATTGCCACTGCACCACAAGTGCCCTTATTTATAGACTTCTACCGTTGCCTGACGAGACCTTTTGCTGGTTTAATTGGTCTGAAATTAACTCAAGTTGACATGGGATACATTAAACTGGAAGGTAAGAAGACAGTCATTGAATGCAGTTTTCAAGAATGAGATAGAATGAAGTCGAAATGTTTTTGCCCACCCTTTCAATATGAATGTGAACCAAGACCCCTGACCAAGGAAGTTTCATGAAACATGGTACAATATTAAAAGAAACAATAGTGAAGTTGTTATACATTAATTTCCTCCATAACAGAGAACCGAAGGTGAAACATACCTCTATATGCTCATGTCTGTCATCCCTTTGAGTTTGTTAGCACCCTTCTCCTTCTGCGAAAATCCTGAAACATCTCGGGTTTGCTCCGTACGGCAAAATAGATGAATGGATTTGATGTTCTTTGCAGGCAGTAAGAACATGTACATGCCATGTGCCTGCCTCAACTCAACAACTAGTTGGCAGTCGTTCACTTCTCAGGGCAATGCCTTAACCAGATTCAACCTGCCAGGTATAAATTAAAACAAATTAAAACAAACTGTCCTTCATCATCCACTGATGCATTCTCCATGGAAACACTTCCACCAATCAGAGTCAAGTTGCCAACCAGTCAGTATGCTCTTCTCAAGCAGTATAAAAAATATATTTAATAATCAGGCTGCCACTCCAGTAGGGAGCACAGCACTGTCAGAAAGGATGTTAAACTGTGCTGCTATCTATCCTAATGCTGTGGCTCAATTGGGAGCACACGTGCCTGTAAATCATAAGGTTCTGTGTCCAAGTGCCATTCCAGAGTTCTGAAAAAGTCATACTGGGGCTTAAACTGCTAACTTTGTCTCTCCAAAGATGGTGCCGGTGTTGGTTTTTTTGAAAGGTCACTGTGACACTGGAGTCTTTTTTAACAAGGCTCCTTAGAGATCACACAGCTGGAGAACACTATTTGCTTTGCTGTAGATTTCTACTGGAGCTGTTTTGAATAGTGGTTGATTTGGGGAGATTCTGGTTTTTCCACTGGCCTTTGGTTGGGCAATGAGAAGCCTAACAGAAAGAGCTGCCCAGCTGATCTCTCCCATTTCAGAAAAAAAGCCTCTTGTTGAGTTCAAAGAGAAACCTATTTGTTCTTCTGAAAGAGTAATTGAGAGGAATCCTCAAAGGTGTAATTTCCAACCTGTATCTGTAATATAATGTTGCCAGGAATGGAAGGTTTGAGTTATAAAGATAGGCTGGGACATTTTCACTGGAGTGTAGGAGGTTGAAGGGTGACCGTTTTGAGGTTTTCAAATCATGAGGGGCATGGACAAGCAAGGGTCTTTTCCTTAAGGTGGGGGAGTTCAAAACTAGAAGGCACATTTTAAGGTGAGAAGGGAAAGATTTAAAAAGGATGAGGGGCAACTTTTTACACAGAGGTGGCTCGTGTGTAGAAAGAACTGCTAGAGGAAGGGGTGGATGCAGGTACAGTTACAATATTTACAAGACATTTGGATAAATTTATGAATAGGCAAGGCTTGAATGGATGAAGCTGAAAATATGTTGCTCATTGAAGGGCTCATGCCCGAAACATCGATTCTCCTGCTCCTTGGATGCTGCCTGACCTGCTGCGCTTTTCCTGCAACACATTTTCAGCTCTGATCTCCAGCATCTGCAGTCCTCACTTTCTCCTTGAATGGATGAAAGCCAAACACAGACAAGTGGGACTAACTTGATTTGGGAACATGGTCAACATGGATTAGTTGGGCCATGCTGAAAGACTGTGTGCTAGAACATCATAACAGCAGACTGTAGAACATTCTACACTTTACTCTTTTGCTTTTAAGAATAAGCCATTGGTGAACTTTTTTCAGAAAGCTAATCTCTGCACAGCAGTCTGCTCTCTCCCCCTTCTTTTCCTGAGGAATGTATTTGTTTGTTTGTGTGTCTGAGGGAATACCTAGAGGGCTAAACATTGATGCATTTTGGGAGGTCAAGTACAAGTGGAAATTATACTGTGAATGTCAGAACCCTTAGGAGTATTGATACTCAGAGGGATCTGGGCGTGCAGGTCCACAGATCACTGAAGGTGACAGTGCTGTAGATAATGTAGTAAAAAAGGCCTATGGCATGCTTACCTTCATTGGAAGGGACACTGAATATAAGGATAGACAAGTTATGCTGCAGCTTTATAGAACTTTATGTTAGGCCACATATAACTTCGGTCATCGCACTACCAGAAGGATGTGGTTGCTGTGGAGATGGTACAGAAAAGGATGACCAGGATGGTGCGTGGTATGGGGGATTTTAGCGATGAAGAAACATTGGATAGACTGAGTTTGTTTTCACTGGAACGCAGGAGATTGAGGGGTGACCTGATAGAAGTTAATCAAATTGTGAATGCCATGGAGAGAGTGGGAAGTGTGAAGCTTTTTCCCAGGGTGGAGGGGTCAATTACTAGGGGACACCAGTTCAAGGTGTGGGGCAAGTTTAAAAGAGATGTGCGAGGCAAGGTTTTCACGCAAAGGGTGGTGAGTGCCTGGAACTCGCTGCCAGAGGTAGTGGTGAAAGCAGATACAATAGCAGCATTCAAGAAACACTTGGACACATACATGAATAGGAAGGGAATAGAGGGATACGGATCCTGTAAGTAAAGGCAGTTTTAGTGTGGAAGGGTAAAATGTATCAGTGCAGGCTTGGAGGGCCGAAGGGCCTGTTCCTGTGCTGTATTGTTCTTTGTCTTGTTCTTTGTTACTTGACTGTATGTTAACCAATTATTGCATCTTTATTCAATAAGCTGAGCATTAACAATAAATAAACAATTTATTAAAAACATGCTTGATAGGTCTTTTTATTGTTAAATCCTGATATAGATATTTAATTAGCCGGTTGGTAGCTGGAAGAATAAATTTTATGTTGTGCTGTGATCCATGGATTGGCGGGACTAAAACAACAGTGCATGCCTCTAGCTTCATTCATTATAAACCCAAAGCTAAACCTGCCACGTTAAATACTGAAATTAGTCGTGGGCCATTACCACTCTGTCCTCATTCACAGCATTCCAAATCTGCTTTGAAATTGCAAGTTTCACTAAAATCCAAGCATTATATATTTAATTTTTGGGACTGAAATAGGAATTACATTTTATTCCAATTGATTCCAGGTAGCTCTTGCCATACAAGAAACAAAGGCAGTCTCTTGGTAAATCTCAAGCTGGTGTTATTTGAAATTGTCATCCTCTAAATATTTGTTAAATTATGCCATTGGGATTCTGTGATTGCAGGTAATCAGAGACAATGGAATGAATGGTTCTAGCTGACCTAGCACATGAATCACGAAAGGTTAGTATGCAGATACAGTCAGCAATTAGGATAACTAATAGAGGGTTATTATTCATTGTAAAGGTGACTGAATGCACAAAGGGTTGATCTTTCAGGTGAACAGGGAATTGACAAAATCATATCTGGAATACAGTACACTCCAGATTGGTTTCCTTATTTAAGGATGGCTGTAAATGTATTGGAAGTAACTCAGGGAACATTCACTGGGCAATTACCTGGGGTGGGGTGGTGGTCGGATGAGGAAAGCTTGGACAAGCTGGGCTTGGGGTTAAAAGAGTAAAGGATGAGTTGATTGAGACTCAAAAGATCCCGAGGGGTCTTGGCAGGAGGCTTGTGCAGAGAATGTCTGCTCCTGTGGGAGAACCTCCAATTAGGGGACACTGTTATTATGTCCAGATTTTTTGAAGGAATTTCCACCACATGGCCCAACGAGTTTCCTTGCTGCATTTTACCAAACTCAGCTCATGAATAACTTGCCTTAGCCCCTGGTGTGCCTCACTTCCTCTTCCAGACCTATCCTAACACAGGCCAGTCCCAGAATTCGCCACTCAGCTGGCATTCCAGAATTCCCTGACATTAAGGGCGGCACGTTGGCTCAGTGATTAGCACTGCTGCCTCACAGCGCCTGGTACCTGGGTTCGATTCCAGCCTCAGGCGAGTGTCTGTAAGGAGTTTGCACATTCTCCCCATATCTGCATGCATTTCCTCCGGTTTCCTTCCACAGTCCAAAGATATGCAGGCTAGGTGAATTGGCCATGCTAAGTTACCCGTAACATGCAGGGATGTGTAGGTTAGGTGCATTAGTCATGGGAAAATGTAGACGAATAGTGTAAGAGAATGCATCTGGGTGCGATATCCTTGGGAGGGTTGGTGTGGACTTGGGCCAAATGGCCTGTCCCCACATGGTAGGAATTCTATCTCTTGCATTCACACCATCTTTGGACACACCCTGTCAGTCCCAAGCTGCCCTGCACAGTTCCTGGCATTTGCCCTGGGCATGGCAGAAAGGGGGAGGCCAGACTTTGAGGGCATGATCCAGGATGTCTTGCTGGACAGGGTTTTACAGAACCAGGGCTTTCTCTTCTCCCAGGACCAGCAGTGGAAACCATTACCTGAGGCAATCCCCAGATTGGTCCGAGGTTGCCAACCAGATCAGTGCAGCCTCTGAAACAGTGCCCAGTAAAGTAGGAAGTAGGTCAATGAGCGTCTCCACTCTGCCAGGGTAAATGCCACCATCTTCTCTCTGATACCTCACCCTCACTCTTTCTGCGACTGCACCCACCTCCGCCACGCACTTTCACTCTATTACCTGCCATGCCTTCCCACCTCGCTGTCACCCATCCCGACCCCTGACACTACTAACCCTGTGTGCTGCCCGCTCACTCACTTGGGATACTTCCTCAACCTGCACCAACAGTAACAGCTATGTCAGTGTTATGGACTAGGCCAGACCACTCAAAACATTCTTAAGCAGGTACCCCAGACATAACTTTGCTATTTGTTTCAGTACATATACAGTGAAAATTACCCAGAGTAAGATAGCTAAGTTGACTACCAGGTTTTAAAACAGATAAAAATTTATTCACAGAATTACACAATGAAACATAAAGAACAAAGAACCCCTACAAAACTCAGTCTATCCAAACTAGACTTAATATACACAACAATCCCAATAAGCAACGCCCCTTAAAACACAGATGAAAAAAGAAACAGATGCTTACAGGTTGAAGTTAGAAGGGCAGAGAGAGAGTCTGTTCACACAATCCACTGCTGAGCTCCTAACTAGGTCTGGACTGAAATACTCAGCGAGAGAGCTGACCACTCCCCTTCCATTATACAGGTCACTTCTAAAACATGACCATTTTGACCTGAAGTCTCATCTGTTTACATATAAACAAAAAGGCCTCTCAATACCCTTTAATCTCTGCACCGAACTAGTCTAATCGGGGACTGGCCTGTTTACGACCCCTCTGAAAAAAATCAAGGACGCTGAATCCTTGAGAAAAGCAACAGCTTTTAGAAAAAAGGGATCAGCTTTGTGATACACACCACCCCCCCCCCTTTAAAAAATTAACCATCAATACCAAAAGATGGCTTTGTTTTTTAAAACTCTTCAAAAACAAATTGGTTAGTACTCTAATACACACATATACACAACACTGACTATACACATGCAAACATGTACAACCACATGCCAATTCAGGCCATGGCACACCCGCTACTGAACGCCTCTGTATCTCATTCGAGTCTTGATAATGCATTGGCAATCACGCTTTCGTGACCTGCCACATGTACAATTGTCAAATGAAAGGTTGCAACAACAAGTTCCATCTGAACAGTCTGGCATTTCCATCCTTAAATCTTTCCACAAGTGTCAATGGGTTGTGATCAGTATATACGATTGTCCCAGATGGTAATATAAACACTGAAATATTGTAATGCAACACCAAGCTTCAAGTCTCTTTCTCCACCGTCGAATATTTCTGTTGATGAACGTTCAACTTCCTATTCCCTTGTTATCCTCCTGCAGGAGGACTGCACCGACACCCACATCACTGGCAACAATAGCCACCTTGAAAGGCTTCGTGTAATCAGGTGTGGCTAATACTGGGGCAGTGGTTAACACAGTGTTTAGGCTGTCAATTGCCTTTTGACAGTCTGCTGTTCACTGAAACTTCTTGTCCTTTTTTAACAATTCGGTGTGTGCAGCAGCCACACTGCTAAAGTTCGGCCCAGGAACCGGAGTAATGCTTCCTTCGTCGACGGTGTGGGAACTTCCCCAATTACTCTCATTTTCTCATCCCGTGGGGTCATTTGTCCATGTTCAATAACATGGTCCAGGAAGGTGACTTGGGCTTTGGCAAATTCACTTTTAGCCGGGTTTATCACCAAGCCTGCCTTCCAAAGTTGATTGAACAAGTCCGATAAATGCTGTAAATGTTCCTTTTCTGAAATGTGGCTGGAGCGCTTTTCATATCAAATGCTTTTCATACTTTGATTTGATATAGTCCATTTGGTGTTATGAAAGTCAAAATCGCCTTTGCTCTCTCTGACAGAGGTACTTGTCTGTAGCCTCTGAGCAAGTCCAACTTAGAAATGTAAGTTGCTTGTCCCAGTTTTTTTGACACAGTCCTCCAACCATGGATTTGGTTTTGCACCAGTCTTTGTAATGGTGTTGACTTTGCAATAGTCCACATATAACCGTTTGGTACCATCTGGCTTTGGCACCATGACTATGGATGATCTCCAATCACTGTAACTCACTTCAATTATGCCATCTTGGAGTATGCGCTCTTTCTCCTTCTGAAACTGTGCCAACGTTTGATGGTTATGTCTATAAGGATGTTGCTTAATCGGAACAGCATCAACTATATCTACATCATGCACAATTAGGTTAGTATTTTCCAGTTTATTTCTGCATCTCCCTCCATGTGATAGTAATCATTCTTTCAGATCATTTCGATTTTCTTGTGAAAGGTAACTCAATAATTTATCCCAATTTTTGACAACTTCCTCATTGTCCAATTTGATTTGAGGAATGTCCAATTCAGAATCCTCTGAGCTTGGTTCTTCCTTCTGTGCTGTAAGCATTAACACCTTCTCCTCTTGCTTTCCTTTCCTATCAAAATACCTTTTGAGCATATTCACATGACACACTCAGATTTCTCCCTGTCTGGAGTTCGTATTATGTAGTTCACCTCAATTTCCTCTTGATTTGATACCATCCACTAAACCTTGTTTTAAAGGCTCACCTGTTACTGGAAGTAACCTTATCCCCAATTGCAAAATTGTGAATTTTTGAACTCTTATCCACGTCCTGCTTCATTGTGTGCTGTGATACTTTTAAATGCTGTCTAGCCAACTCTCCATCTTTATTTAATCATTCTCTAAAAGTTGACACATAATCCAAATGGGTAGTCCCTGAATTCTGACTTATCAATTTCTCCTTCATCCACTTTAACAGCCCTCTCACTTCACACCCAAATATTAATTCAAATGGACGCAATCTGGTTGATTCATTTGGTGCACCTCTGATTGCAAAAAGCACAGACAGAACTCCCTTATCCCAATCATCTGAATAATCCTGACCATAAGCCCTCAACATGGTCTTTAGTGTTTGATGCCATCTCTCCAGTGCTCCCTGCAATTCTGGATGGTACTCAGTAGATTTGAATTGCTTTATTCCCAAGTTATCCTTGAATAGTTTGGATGTGAAGTTTGATCCTTGATCTGACTGTATCTCTATTGCTAGCCTGTATCTAGTAAAAAAAAAGTAATTCTTATACAACCCTTTTTGCACTGATGTTGCATAATGGGATTGCATCTGGAAATCTAGTTGACACATCTATTATTGCTAATAAATACTTATTCCCACTTTTTGTTTGAGGTAGGGGACCTCCACAATCAATCAAGACTCTTGTGCAAGGTTCCTCAAATGCTGGAATCGGTATTAAAGATGCAGGTTTATTACTGCCTGTGGTTTTCTGATTAGCTGCATTATATGACACATCTGGCAAAATTCAACTACATCCTTGTGTAATCCAGGCCAGTAAAAATGTCTTTGTATTTTAGCCTGTGTTTTCCTCACTCCTAAATGACCTCCAAGTGGTAGCTCATGCACCACTCACAGCACCTCCTCTCTATACCTTAATGGCAAAACAATTTGATGAATCTCTGCCCCTTTCTCATCTGCTTGACTATGTGATGGTCTCCACTTCTTCATTGAGATATCATTTGTTAAGAAATGAAACACAGGGATGCAATCACTCTCCTCTTCTGTATATGGCTTTCGATATAACTGTTTTAAGTTCTCATCTTTCTGCTATAACTCAATAAGCATAGCAAAGCTAAAGATACTTGCATGTTTACCTGATCTGTCCGACTTACCCAATCAAAAAAAGTCTCAGATAAAGCTATGTCAGCTTCTTTAACTGTGCCTCTTGATCTCTCCTGATTCAACTTGCGCTTCTGTGACCTTATGATCACACAATCTGGAGAAATTCCTGGATCAGCATCCTTCATTTCTTCAGTTGCCTGAGTCTCAACTGGCTTTTCAACTAGAGTAGGCAGCACGCCTACCAGTGAATCAGCTATATCATTTGCAAGGTCAAATTGTATTACTGGAGCTGAGAGTTTGTCTAGCACTCCTACCACAAATTCTCCACTGTTCTGTGGACTCTCTAGCCTCACTTTACATAATTGTTTTTTGTCTCACCATGAATTCCTGTTACCAGTAACTTTTCTGGTAATAGTCCCTCAGGAGTGCATATCTCCTCATCCTTCAGCATCTCAGACTGAGAGGATCCTGCATCCCTTAATATTGTAACCTCTCTACCTGCTACTCCTGGCCTATGTGAATAAATTTTACTCTTGCATGTATATTTTTTAAGCAGATCATCTGATCATCTTGTAAACTCTGAGACAATTATGTAACTTCTCTTGTGATTGTTGTTACTAGTTCAACAAAACTTCCAGGCTTATCTGGTTTTTCCTACATCTGGCTTTTTCCTAGCCCACCAACAGTGTGATTTCATGTGGCCTACTTTATTACAATGAAAACACCAGAGATTTCTAACTTCTTTGTCCCGCTCAAGGGTTTCTTTTTTACCCTGTGGTAATTATCCTTATGATCTTCACTGAGAAGTACCTTTCCCTTTATACGTGAGGATTTCTCTTTGCCCCAGTTTCTATCCCTCATGGACTGAAATTGATTCTGGAAGCCAAAACACGTTTTATGGATCAGCTCATAATCATCAGCCACTTCAGCTGCTAACCTTGCCATTTTAACTCTGTGCTCTTCCACATGAGTTCACACTACTTCCTCACTAAGGTTACCTTCAACCTTTATTTCCAGTCTTTTAAGCTAATTTTCCTTTTTAAGTGTCAGTTTCTGAAGTTCAAAAGCTCTTTTTCCTTCTCATCTGTTGCCCTCTCTTCTGCTTTCAATTGTAATGCCAACATTCATTCCTGCTGCCCTTTCCTTATCTCTCACCTTTAACTCAAGCTGCTTCATTTGCAATTGAATCCTTGCCATCTCTATAGATTCTGATGGTTTCTCCAGCAGGTTTAAATGCTGACCTACAGCTGTAATTACCTTTCCTTTCCTCACAGAAGCAGGCAGGTCCAATTCCAGCTTCTCTGCTAATTCCTGCAGCTTGGTCTTATTCACATTTTGCAAAACTTCCAAAGTCACTGCATTCACTTCCAGAAAACTTGTGGTGACTGAAAGATACATTACTATCCCAAGCTTTGTCTACTCAACCAACCAACACCCAAAATAAAGATGCTAGCACCTACCACATGCTGTTTAAAATCCGACAAAGAGCCCCCAATCTATTATGGACTAGGCCAATAACTATGCAATTTGTTTTGGTAAGTGTACAGTGAAAATTACCTGGAGTAAGTTAGCGAGGTTGACAATCAGATTTTAAAACAGACAAAAAATTTAATCACAAAATTACACAATGAAGCACAAAGAACAGAAATAAAGAACCCCTACAGAACTCAGTCTATCCAAACTAGACTTAATTATGCTGTTCCAAACATACACAACAGTCCCAATAAGCAAAACCCTTTAAAACAAACAGTTAAAAATGGAACCGATGCTTACAGGTTGAATTTAGAAGGGCAGAAAGAGAGAGAGCCTGTTCACACAGTCCACTGCTGAGCTCCCAACTAGTTCTGGACTGAAATGCTCAGCTAGAGAGCTGACCACTCCCCTTCCATTATACAGGTCACTTCTAAAACTTTGGCCTGAAATCTCATCTGTTTACATACAAACAAAAAGGCCTCTCAATACCCTTTAATTTTTGTACCAAACTAGTCTAATCGGAGGTCAGCCCATTTATGACCCATTTGAAAAAAATCAAGGACACAGTATCCTTGAGAAAAGGAACAGCTTTTAGAAAAAAGGGAGCAGCTTTGTGACACAAGCCACTTTCAGCCTTCTTAATATCCATCTCTCTCATTCCAGAAGGAAAACAGCCCATAATAGTCAAGACTGGTGATGTGCTGCTCTGTGTACAGTGCCTTATCCTGACTCTGACTACCCTGAGCAGCTGATTGACCGTGTCTAAGCCTGAACTGGTATTGGACTGGTTAGCCTTGACTAACTGTGCTGGGATTCCTTGACTGAAGGCTATATCCTCTTGACCTAAAGGCCACTGACAATGACAAGCTCCCTGCCCTTGCATCAGAGCTGAATGGCAAGGTAAGACAGTAGTATGGTCCTGGTATCTCTGGCTGAGAGGGCAATACTCAAAAAGGCAATGCAATGCAAGGCAGGAAAACCATGCGCATCCAGGACAGTTCAGATTGAGTGAGCACAACGATAGCAAGTGAAAATCTCGGAGATCCAGCCTAGTGCAGTCCCTGATCACACAGTGTCCTTGCTGCAGCATTACAATGAGTTACAGGGGCAGCCCAAGGTGCAGCATTGAAGGGCAGAAGCGTCCTGTAATTGGATCAGAGATGTGCTATGAGGGTTCAGACAGACTGGTACATGTCAGATGCCAGTGTGGACACAGGGTGCATTTGGCCAGTGGACATGGAGATGTGAGATGTTGGTGCCCGGTGTCCAACCTGAAGATTCTTCAGAGCAAGCAGCAAGCTGAATCCACCCATGCTTGGCTTCTGGCTTCCACGTCGTGTTTTCTCCAGCCAGTTTGGTCAGATAGGGAGCTGAAAGTTAATGAGGCGAGTCAGGCAGTTATCAGGGTGTTTATCAAGTAACTATCCCCTTTAATTGGCAGTTTGTCACTGCCTAAGAAGAATCTCATCAAGCCACTTGTCAAAATCATGGAAGGTGGAGTGAGCTATGTTCAATGTGAAGATGAGTGTAGCCAAATTCTCATCTGATTCTGCCTCAAATCTCACCACAGACTACGTTGCTCAGACACCTACAAGATTCTATCCCAAGTCTTTGAATATTTCTAAGCTACAGGTGGATAGGTCTTTAATAAGTGATGGGCTAAATGTTATTGGGGCTGGGGGGGGGGCGGGGGAGGACAGGCAGAAATGTGAAGTATTCAGATCCACCATGATCTTATTGAATGGTGGAGCCAGCTCCTCATTTGTATTGTTAACACGTCTTTCCTGTGACTTTCTGAAACTGCTGCACTGTCAGCCCAAGGACAGAATTGGAAGAGTGATGGCTAACAGAAAGCTGGACTTTTGAAAACAATTCTACCACTAACAATGCAGTCTCCTTTTTTATGTGAGACACATAAATCAAATTGGCTTTGATTTAATGAGTTTTTCAATTATAATGAAGGGATGATGTATGAAGAATTAAATTAGGGCTCATGATGTTGTTTAATGCGTCATTAACTGTGTAGGATTACTACAGTTTAAAGCAACAGGTACAATTATAAGTTGATATATAAACTACAAACTATCAAATCATGGAGTGATTCACCCATCATGCCTGTGCTGGGTCCTTGAAAGCTATCTGTTTAATCCTACTTCTGCTCTTTCCCCAAAACCCTGCAAACGTTTCTGTTCTTTTCAAGAACCCATCTAATTCTCTTTTGGAAAATACCATTGAACCAACTTGCACTTTCAACTAACTTCTCATAAAAAAATATTTCCCCATCTCCCTTTTGTGCCTTTTGCCAATGTTGTACAATATTGTAAATTCCCTTTGGTGCAATTATTTCAAAAGCACATTCTGGTACTTGTTGTCTATGTAAGATGTGAACCAAAATCTGGACCCAGTGCAATCAGCACAATAGAATAATGTGTATAGATCACTTTGGAGGAATGGTACTGATGTTTATGGATAGAATCCCTGTAGTGTGAAAACAGACCATTTGGCCCATAAAATCCACATCGATCCTCCAAAGACCCTCCCATCCAGATCGCCTGCCCAATCCCACTCCACTCTCTCCTAACCCACCCGCCTGCACATCCCTAAATATTATAGGCACGTTAGTATGGCTAATCCACCTAAGCTGCACATCTTTGGACTGTGGGAGGAAACGAGCACCTGGAGGAAACCCACACAGATACAAGGAGAACGTGGAAACTCTATACTGGCAATCATCTGAGGCTGCAATTGAACCCAGGTGCCTGGCACTGTCAGATATAAATATTCGTCTGAGTGCTGGCACCTTAGATGATAGAGCATGAAAGTCTGGCTTTGAGAGCTAATCAGTCATGTATCACATAATTTGTATAAATATTGTGTAATAGGACAGACCATTTTTAATTTAACAGTGCTGATCTTAAAGTCTACAAAGCTTTAAAGGTTCATGCCCTATGCCAAAAATATTTGCAAAATGCTTAAAAAGGTATTAAGATGTAATATGAAAGCAATTCAAGACAAATTACAGAGCATCAAATTGCTAGTTAGACCTCTGTTAACTATCTTTTTTCTATAATACCAGTTGTGATATTCTCACCATTGGGTAATATCTGCAAATCATTGAAGTGGTGGATTTGAACGTTCAAAACACATTTGGATAAGTACATCAATAGGAAAGGTTTAGAGGGATATGAGCCAGGAGCAGGCAGGTGGGACTTGTTTAGTTTGGGATTATGTTCGGCGTGGCTGGTTAGACCGAAGGATCTGGTTCCATGCTGTATGATTCTATCTACATGATTGATAGTGAAATCCTTTTGTTCCCGATCCGCATGGAGAGCTGGAGCTTTCTTCATTCTACCAATATTGACTTCAGGGTAATTTATTTGAGGTCTCTAGAACAATGGAAGAACTCAACTTTATCCAGTGCAGGCATAACATTTCAGCCCTTAAATACAATACTGGAGAGACATAGACATCTCTGACTGAACCAGCATTTATTACCCATTCCTCGGTGCCTTTGGAGAAGGTGGTGGTGAGCTGCCTTCTTTACCATTGCAGTCCTGGAGTGTAGTGACAACCACAATCTTGTTAGGGAAAGTAGTAACAGGATTTTAACCCAGTGACAGTGAAAGAACAGCAACATATTTCCAAGTTAGGATGGTGAGTGGCTTGGAGGGGCGCAGGTTGTGATGTTCCCATGTACCTGCTGCCCTTGTCCTTGCAGATGGTAGGAATCACAGGTGTAAAAAGGAGGAAACGTTTACATTCAGATGAAGCAGAGCAAGAAATTAGAAAGGCAAAGAGTAGGTTAACTTTGCTACAAAGGGCTTGAAGCAATCATACAAGCTATTAGTGAGGCCACACCCAGAGTTGCATGTTGTTTTGGTCTCCTTAATAAAATGCATTCTTGCCTTGGAGAGGGAATGTACTAGTTCCTGGGATGAGAGGATGATCTCACAAGATAAATTTGAGTTAATGATGTCTATATTTTCTGTAGAGGTAATCCAAATGAAACAAAATATTTAAAGGAGTTTGAAAGGGGAGACGCTGAAAGAAACATTTTCCTCCTGGCTGAGGAATCTACAATACAGGGTCACGGTCTCAAGTCAACTGTTTAGGAAGAGACCTTTCTTTGTTCAAATGGTTGTGAAGACATGGAATTCTCTAGCCCAGAGAGTTGTGAATGCCCAGTCAGACAGTATATGCAAAGCATCAACAGTGTTAATGGGGGATCCAAGATGGCGGCGACTTAGCAAGTCTGAGTCTATAGTACTCCTCCCAAGACTTGGGCAAAGTGGGCCACCCACCTCTACCACACTTACCAAATCATTTAAAATAGTTTTTACTTAATGTAATTAGTTGCTCAGTACTAAATTTAAACAGTCTACTCTCCTGTAAAAATGACTAGGGGGAAAGGAGCCCGCAGTTCTCAGCAGGGAGGAGCCCCTCCCCCACTCTCCCCAGCTGCAGCAGAGGCGTCCGCAGCCACCCTGGGGGACTTACCTACAGTGGCGAGCCTTGTGGAAATAATCTCCAAACTTGATGCGAAGATCGATGCTTTCATTGAAGAGTCCCGGAGCCGATGGGACTCACTCTTGGCCGCGCAACAAAAGCACGACTGAGACATCGAGGAAATCGAGCACTGAGTCAGAGGGGCGGAGTTAAAGGCCGCAACCTCCGAGGCCATTGCAGAATCGCCATGGATCGGGTCCGGACTCTTGAACAACAGGTCTGGACCTTAGAGAATCACACTGACGACCTCGAGAATCGAGGTCGTCAAAAAAAATATTCGTTTGCTGGGCCTTCCTGAACGGGAAGAAGAAGGCCAGCTTAGTGTTCCTCGAGCAGTGGCTTCCACAGCTGTTAAATCTGGAGGCTGGATCAGGCCAGGTAAGGGTGGAATGGGCCTACCGGGTTGTAGTGCATGGGCCCAGCTCGAACCACCGCCCCCGCCCGGTCCTGTTCCGGCTGCAGAGCTACAAGGAGGCAGATGCTCTTGAAAGCTTCCAGAAATCTTGGGAAAGATCCCTAAGCCATGATTTATAAAGGATCCAAGATTATGTTATTCCAGGACTTTTCCCCAGCTTTGGTCTGAAAGAGGAAGGCGTTTGACGAAGCAAAGAAGTGCTTAAGGGACTTAAATATTCAGTACTCCTTGCGCTATCCAGCTACTCTACGCTTCAGCCATGAAGGGTCCGTGTATAACTTCGGATCGCTGGAGAAGGCCAAGGAATTTTTGGACTCTCTTAGATAAATTGAAAGAGTTAATTGATGTTGTTTTGCCCTCCCTCCCACCTGGGTTTAGCCCCCTTTTTTTCCTTTCATTACCTTACTGTTTAATATTATCTCCAGGGGTGGGGAGAGGGGTTTACTTATTTATTCTTTACTTAGCAATTTTCTCCCCCTTTTTTAACTAGGCCAGGGGGTCTAGTTAATGTAGGTGGGGTGGGGGGGGGGGGGGAAGGTGGTTACCTTATCCTATTTTATCTCTGTCCTTAGGAGCGGGGCTGTTTTCCCCTGTTATTTTGTATTACTATTTTTAATTATTTGCTGAGACTGTAATTTTATAGTCATATATGTTCATACATGATATTAACATTACCAAATATATCCAGGTATTGATGTAGATGGGGGGGGGGGGGGGGGGGTAGGGTACTCATTGTTAATTCTAGCTCAGTAGTATATTTGAATTTTCTTTATCCTATCATGGGGTGCCTGGGTCAAGGGTGGGGCACTGGTTGGGAGAGGTTATGACGGGCTTTTGGAAAGGAAGTGATGCCCCCTGGGAACAAGGAGGAAGATCTCCGTTTAAATATTTTTTTTATTTAGAAATAGTTTTTTATTATATTGATCTGAGTGTATTAAAGACCCTTTATTTTTGTGAATTTTATATGCTCGGGATGTTTTGGATAGGGTTTCTTCTCTCGAGGTTAATCAGTCGATTAAATGGTGCACCTGGAATGTCACGGGGAATAATTCACCAATCAAAAGGAGGAGAATATTATCAAACCTCAAAAAGAAAGGGTTGATATAGCTCTCCTTTAGGAGACACATTTATTGGACAAAGAACACCTGAAATTATGACAGGGAAGAGATTATTTTCCATTCTCTCTTTCTGTGCAAGGAAATACATTTTAGTAAACTGGGTGGCTGAGGGCCCTCATGGACTTTCGAATTGGCACAGAATTCTTTTGGAATATACTCCCCGACTTCCTTACAAATATGGTGCAACAAAAAAAACAAATGATTCCACAAAATATGGCAGCCCTTCTTGAATTACACAAATATAGGTATTTCGGTTATCCTAACAAGGGCCTTTATTTAATTGAGAGGGTGAACCTGGCTGGTCCGGGGCTCCTTGGGAGAGGAATCCCACACGAATACGGGTTTTGTTATGATCTGATGTTAACACATTCCGAGCATGTATCTGACTACTCAATTTCTGTGTTATCCATCGTTTATTTTTTCTCTTGAATAATGTAAGAGATTTAATCATACACTCTGGTTAGTTGTAGGTTAGATGAGTAGTTAGTTGAGTTTTGTTTTGTTTTCCTCTTGGTGTTTCTTTTTTTTCTGTTTGATAGATTTTGGCTATTATTTATTTAAGATTTAATTGTATATCAATGATTATACTTGGGTTTTTTTAAGTTTTCTTTTGTAAAAGTGTAAAAACATGTTAAATTTTCAATAAAAATATCTATTAAAAAAACTGTTAATGGGTAGATGGGGAAACTGAGAGAAAGGCAGTGTAAGAAGTAGAAGATTCAGCTACCAGCAGAGTCTGTGGCCTTGTAAATGGAGAGAAGAGTGAAGAGATAGTAAAGCGAGGGGGATTGGGGAGCAGGGCGGTGTTGGAGAGGACTGGTGGTGGGCTTAACCGTAGCATCAGCACACCTCAGGTGAGGGGAGAGAGACTTTGAAAAGCAGTATCTTTCATGATAACCTCATGGGATTGAACCCACACTTTTGATATCAGTCTGCACCACCAACCAACCCCATGTCAGACATGTATGTGTATGTAGCAGAGGTTTTTTTTAAAAAAAGGGGATAAGTGAGAGAAGTTGTACAATAACAAGGTAAGTGCAAGGGTGCGTAGAATTCCAGAGGCTATGGCTGCCTTGAAGCTCACAATGCCAAAATTTAGTTTGTGACTCCATATGGCGTTGTCACCCCTCACTTTGGGAAGCCCTGATCCAAATCATTAAACTGGCTTCAACTGTGAGAGGTGAGCTCCAAACCAAACTGGAAACCCAGAACAATTTACACATTTTGAGTTGATTTTCTTCCTGTTTGATCGTCTGTCAACACAAATATCATAGCGCCAATAACTGAACAGTTGAAATTATGTCAGATGACAATCAAAAAGCAAATATTGTTAAGTGCCTCCAGAACAAACTGTCCTGGGAGGAACTTGTTCTGCACTGTCAACCAATTTTTTTTTTTGCTTTTTCATTTAGGAACCATTAATAGATGTTAAGAGGTGAACTTGTAGATAATCGTTCAAATTCTGCAATCTGACTGCTTTCAGTAGTTTGGAAGCACAGCACTATCAGTTTCAAGCTGAAATATTACCCAGTTTTTCACTGAAGTCCTCCAGTGTAAATATTGCAATAATCTAGACTTGAAAATACTAAAACAAAAACATGCCATTAAATCTAGCCTAAGTAATGTTCAACAGAACAAAAGTTCAGCTTTAGTGGGGACATGAAACTGTAGTGTGGGAGTTCAATTTTATTGTCATTACTGGGGCGGTACAGCAATTAACTCCTATTGAGTTACACTTCCTGTCCAGTCTGCAGGATGTTATTAACAACTGGAGTTACATTTTGATGACAATGAAATGGCATTGAGAAAATATGTTGAAATATTTTGTCCCTGACCATGGCCTGAAAAATCAACGAATGCATGATCTGGTCATAAAGGTTGACTTTTCAGGAGCACAACAGGCAGTGGGAAATCAGAAAATGTTGTTTGCATCTATAAAGACACCAAATTATTGCTGAGTATGATTTACCGGTAGACTTTGTGGACTGATAAACCTCCCTGAAACAGAGCCAGAGGTCCATTCAAACATCACAAACCACTGACATAAGATGAAACAATTTTAGAACTGATGAACTCCTGTACTGGTGGTCACTGTTTCAAAATGAGAGGTCACCCACTTAAGGCAGAGAGGGAGAAATTCTCTCACAGAGGATATTGCCTCTTTGGAACTCTCCTACACAAAAGCCATTGGAAGCTGACATCTTGAATATTTTGAGGCAGATGTAGCTAGATTTTGATAAGGGGGAGAAAGGTTATCAAAGTAAGTGGGAAGGTGGAGTAATCAATTCCGTTTTGGTCTTGCTGCATGATAGAATAGGGCTCAAAGAGCTGAATGATCTTATTTTGCTTCAAAATTTGTATATTGTCCATTTGCAGTTCCAGTGAGCTTGGTATTTCTCAGTTTGGCTACAATTAAATCCACAGGCAACTATTAAAAGGCTAAAAGAATTATAATTCTTTTTTGAGGTGCATTTTTTACATTGGAGTTCCTTTATTAGCTTTGACGCTGTGTTTGGTTTTTCACTTCTTTCAGAAGAACGAACTTTCTTTTCCCCCAGCAGCTCAGTAGAAACGAGAGTTCGGTTCAGAAGGGACAACAGTTTTCTCTGAACAGGGGAACCAGTCATTCTAGCTTCCAAACTAGGAGAGTTTGTATAAAATTCTTCAATTAGTTAGAACAGAGAAAGTTTTGGCCATCGGAATTGTGAAAAGTTCATGGCAATAGAATTGGAAAGGAATTAAACAGTTGAGTAAAAACATTAAATAGTTGACACACAAGCATATTTCTCTGAAATTAAGCATCTTGAAAAGGATAATGTTGGGAAATAGCTTGAAACTTTGTTTTGCAGTTCACGTTAAGATCTTTCTATCACATTGATATAGCATTTAATGTTAAAAATCACAACACCAGGTTACTGTCCTACAGGCTTACTTGGAAGCACAAGCTTTCGCAGCGCTGCTCCTTCATCATGTAGCTGTGGAGCAGGATCATAAGACACAGAATTTATAGCAAAAGATTACAGCATCATGCAACTGAAATTATGTATTGAACAAATCTAGCTTGCTGTTAATAATGGGTTGCAGGTTTCAGTTCATTAATATGTAAATCCCAGAACTTCTTTTAAGTCACATTCCTGAGATAACTTATTTTATTAAAAAAAGTGACATCTCAGCTCAGACAATGAGTGCATTAAAGGTGTGAGGTTAGAGTCTGGCTATATCCTAATCTTGAGTCAGACTAGTTCTATTTGCATAGTGGAATTTATAAAATATTACATGGATTGACTGCCTGCAGACTGTGCACTTTTTGAGTATTCTGGGGTACGACTTGTTCAGTATTACGATCTTAGAATAATGAAACAGCCCAACGAAATTCCTACATGTAACAAGATAGGTGAATGTATCAACTAATCAGTCTCTATCCTAATGGACACTTCAATCATTTATGCATCTAAAAATTATTAAACTTATCATTTCAACCATTACGCCAAACTGATTTGGCCTTCAGCCTCTTAATTATGTAGTTCATGAATACCAAATATAAATGCATTAGCATCTGAAAAATAGATAAGTACATTTATTTGAATTCTTCTGTTATATCCATTAGAAAAGAAACATTTATTTTCTGTAGGCCACAAATATAGATCTAAAGATTCATTTAATGCTTCAGATTCATTACACTATTCATAACCAATCTTCTCTTGTATGTCTTCCATTTAACTCTAATGCCTTTGATTCTATCTGCCAATTTTTATATGTCACCAGAATTGCCCTTTAAATCCAGTCATTAGATGTAGATTAGACATGATCTTAAGAGAACGGCAAAACAGGCTCAAGAGGCTTATATGATCTACTCTTGCTCCTATTCCTTATGATCTAAGTCCAGATTAGAATGTGCTGGAAAAGCACAGCAGGTCAGGCAGCATCTGAGGAGCAGGAAAATCGATGTTTTGGGCAAAAGCCCTTCATCAGGAATCCATTCCTGATGAAGGGCTTTTGCCCAAAACATCGATTTTCCTGCTCCTCAGATGCTGCCTGACCTGCTGCGCTTTTCCAGCACCATTCTAATCTAGACTCTGGTTTCCAGCAGAGTTTCCAGCATCTGCAGTCCCCACTTTTGCCTTATGATCTAACACCATATTCATGTGTGCTCTTAGTCAAATATCATTTTGAATGTTAATAGAGCAAAACACTAAAACAGATGCAATTTTGAATCACAGAAAATTTATACGTAGGTACTGCAGGTGAATAAGGTGGCTAGTGAAATCTTGATGTTTATTACAAGAGGAATTAAATCAGTGTTTCTAAAGCTCTACTGGGTATTAGTAAGACTATACTTGGAGGATTGTGCCCTGTTTTAATCTCTTTATTTAAGACAAGGGGTGCACGGTGGCTCAGTGGTTGGCCCTGCTGCCTTACAGTGCCAGGGACCCTGGTTCGATTCCAGCCTCAGACGACTGTGTGGAGTTTGCACACTCTCCCGGTGTCTGTATGGGTTTCCTCCGAGTGCTCCGCTTTCCTCCCACAGTCCAAAGATGTGCAGGTTAGGTAAATTGGCCATGTTAAATTGCCCAGAGTCTACAGGGATGTGCACTTTAGGTGCATTAGTCAGGGGTAAATGGAGAGGAATGGGTCTGGGTGGGTTACTCTTTGGAGGGTCAGTGTGGACTTGTTGGGGCAAAGGGCCTGTTTCCACACTGTATGGACTTTGTGATTCTATAAATGGTAGGTTACTAGATGCTCAGAGGAAAAAGGAATCTTGAGTTGTTTGCCCACAGATCCCTGAAGGCTGTACAAAAAAAATTGATAGGGTGGTTAAGGCGGCACATGGGACACTCCATCATTCATGACAGGGATAACAAGAGCAGGCAGGTCATGTTGGGGCTGTACAAAACTTTGGTTAGGCTGCAGCTGAGGTACTGTGAGCAGCTCTGGTCTCCACGCTATAGGATATGATTGCACTGGAGTGGGTGCAAAGGAGATTCACCTGGATGTTGCCTGGAATGAAGCATTTTAACGATGTAGACAAGCTAGATAAGATCAGATTGCTTTCTTCAGAGCAAAGAAGGCTGAGGAGGCACTTGTTTGAGAGGTATAAAATTACAAGGGGCATGGATAAGGTGGATAGAAAGCAGTTGCTCCCTTTTTGAAGGGTCAATCACGAGGGGACATAATTTTAATTCCTTTTCTCCAAAAAAAACACAATACAAATTTTATTTCAATGAACGTGCTGAATATTTTTCAGATTTCAAAATTTGAAGTTTCGAAATAGAAAATGCTGCAAGCCGAGAATAATATTCTGTGAGCACAATTCTTCCTAAGGCAAGGTGAGATATTTGGGAAGAAGCTCTTGGCAAAAATATTCATTCCAAATTTACATTTCTGGGAAAGACCAAGACTTTTAATTAAAATCTTTAATGGAAGCATTAAAAGACACATTAATAGCTAAATGCAATAACTCTGTTGTGGAATGTGCCATTTAAACTAAAACATTTTAAGTCTAATTCTAAAAGTTAGTGCAAGATGAGAAATTCAGAAGTTATTTTGAATGATTGTATCTCTGATGGTTGTAGTGGTTACTGTGTCTCAGTAATCACAAGTTTGTCGATATTTTAGTAGGTGCCAATGAGCCACCACATCCTCACATAACAAATTTAAAATATGTAGTGAGCCAACACAGCAACTCAAACTAGCAAGACAATTTGTACATGGCTGAAAATGATGTTTTGTTGAAGTTTTTTTTTGCCCTGCATTATTCAGGATAATTAGCAAGAATACCAATTCAACAGGAAGAACACCACATACTGTATAGGAGGAGAATACAGACTGGTTGGTAAGTGGACTCTGATTGGTTGACATGTTAATGATGTCTGACACTGCTTGCAAATTGCCCTGATGAATGCAAATTGAAACATTTTGGCAAAATGTCTTTCTTTAGCAATAATCATTTTCATATTACCAAAAGAATTAAGTGCATACTGTATTGACAAATCTGTACACCAATTATTTTCCAAGCCAGCTTCATTTAAACAAAATCCCACATGATAAAAATAATTATTTCAAATATATATCCAACCTACAAGGTAAAAAGATGTTATGATTTTAACCTATTTTTGGTTTATCTAGAAGCAGTGCACATTACAGAGAAATTCAACTGCAATCAACGATACTGCCTTTAGATTAGATTAGATTACATTACAGTGTGGAAACAGGCCCTTCGGCCCAACAAGTCCACACCGACCCGCCGAAGCGCAACCCACCCATACCTCTACATTTACCCCTTACCTAACACTACGGGCAATTTAGCATGGCCAATTCACCTGACCTGCACATCTTTGGACTGTGGGAGGAAACCGGAGCACCCGGAGGAAACCCACGCAGACACGGGGAGAACGTGCAAACTCCACACAGTCAGTCGCCTGAGGCGGGAATTGAACCCGGGTCTCTGGCGCCGTGAGGCAGCAGTGCTAACCACTGTGCCACCGTGCCGCCCACTTTAAATAATGGTCATGAGCACGTCACACCAAGATAAGATTTCACTTTTGACTTTCTCGCCATACCACTGTTGACAACTAAAGAGCCTTGCCACGTAGAAAGAAATTGCCAGATTTACTGGGGAATTGGACAGGAAGGGACTCTGAAAGTGGTATTTTACTGGGATATTCACCAGATACATAAAGAAAGTTGAATTTGGAAACATTTTTAAATTAATACATTTCTATCCATTGCAATGCAAAACTCAGCATTTATAGCGACTTTCCAGATCCAAGTCCATTCAACACGAACAATGGCGTCACCTTTCCATCAGTTTTAAAACCTGATGAATGGCTTTTGCCCAAAACGTCAACTCTCCTGCACCTCGGATGCTGCCTGACCTGCTGTGCTTTTCCAACATCACTCTAATTTTGACATCAGTTTTAAAACCCTATTAATCTATAGGACCATCATCAGCATCAGCCTTCTCTTCAGTAGCAGCACTGTTACAAATGCACATTCAGCTGGTGACCAACAGGAATTCTGTTATTGGGGGAAATGGAAGGAGGAGTGCTAAAAGCCCCTTGTATTGAGTGCACACTGCAGAGAACCCACAGAGGTTAGTTTCAGAGTCACCTTGGTGGTTAGGTAGTCAAGGAGAAAGTGAGGACTGGAGATCAGAGTTGAGAGTGTGTAGTGCAGGAAAAGCACAGTAGGTCAGGCAGCATCTGAGGAGCAAGAGGATCAGGCATAAGCTCTTCATCAGGAATGAGGTAGTCAGACCTACACCAACCATAGAGGAAGGATGGCTGCCAAGATCAGAAGTTGAAATTAGCATTAAACACCTCAATGCATTAGTGCACCGCTCCAATCTGAAACAGTTCAGCCAGATAAGGCTAGACATCCCTTTCAGATTCCAGGAATTCCATTGAGACCACAGCAATTTGTAGGCATTTCTGTGATCAAATTAGAACTTTGAAGTCAGTCACATAGATTTTTTTTCTTTAAATTTGTTTTATTGCTTTACATCTGAACTCAAACAGACTGGTTGCTGGAAAAATGCACACCTAAGGAGGCATTAGGCATTCAAAAACAATGTGCACTCTGGCCAAAAAATGTATATTCTTCACTGCCTCTCTAGTACAAACCAGAGGTGTTTTGCAAATTTTACTAAGCAGTTGAACTTAATTCCAGTGGGCATGCTTGAATCAGTTGACAAATGTGGACACTAACTCCACAGTAAAACTCCAAAACTGCTTGAGGTTTGGCTCTTTCTTTACCTGTCATTGAGGTCCTCTTTAAATGAAAGACAAAATTAGACTTTGCACTTCAGTTGCCAAAACCTGAGGACTCTTGTGCTAGCACATGTAGCTTGCTAGGACAGCTAAAAAGTCCAAAAATAATCCCCTTGTTTTCACTAGTACAATGGTAGCAATAAACTGAAATATCACTCCTTAATGCTTATCTAGCAACAAGCAAAATTCTGAAAGCTTTATGTCCTTCCCCTAACTATCCATCAAAGCAGACACTGAAAAGGCTCAAATTCCATTTCCAGAACTCAGTGAACTAATAATTTTAAAGTGACAGATGATTCAAACCTATATATGAATTAGTAACAAGAGTGCAATCATGTGATTCTGAACATAAGTTAATTCAAGCCAATAAACGTCAGTGCTAGTGCAATCAGAAAGAAAACAGATTCTCTCAGTGCTCCAAGTTGAAAGGTACAAAAAACAAGTTTCATTTTTTATTTCTTACAAATCTATTAGCTTCTTTTGTTAGTGTTTCAATATCTTCATCACTATCTGAATTTGGCTCCCAATCAGAATCCTCATCAGTTGGTTCCAGATCCTCCTCTTCATCGTCAATAAAGCTATCATTCAGGTCATACTGGTTAGGTTCACCATCATCATCACTCTCACCATTCAGACCTCTTTTATCTGGCAGAAGAAAAACATTTGAGATTAGCAATTATTGGCACATATTAGTTCCACAACAGAGCATTCACTACATATCAAGAGTTATTACCATTGCAGTAGAGGGGAATGATGAGCTCCTATTTGACAACATTAATCCAACTTGGTCTTAAGCTTGCTTCTGTTTGCAGAGTGGAATTGTAATATTTCTTAGATAATTCTGCTCATAGCTTCAAATCTTGAAGTGTTTGTTGGATTCAGATGTATGCCTGTTTTCTATTTCTCAATATGAATTGTCAATGCTGTGTATGGAGATATGATATTAGAATAATTGAGGATTTAGATAAGACAAGTTGCTTGGCAACTGATCCTTTTTGAGTTGCATGCATATATGTTACTTTCTTAGTGGACATTAAAAAATATTTACAAAATGGGGAAACATAAATGAACCGTTCAGCCCTTTGAGCCCGTTTTGTCATTCAGTTAGGTTTTAACCACTCTGAACGTCAACTCCCTTTACCCACTATTTGATCAGAATCTTTTGATGCCCTTACGTTAAACAAAATACTGTAGACTTTGGTCTTGAAAACAGGCAGGTATATTAATACAAAAGCAAAAGAAAAACTACAGATGTTGGAAGTCTGATGCCATGGTAAGTTTAGGAGGTCAAATTATTGAACTTAATGTTTATGCAGAATTAAAAGATATATTCATCAATACACAGGATGTCTGAGACAACTATTAAAAACTTAAGCACATTATGGAGCTATTAGAAAAATCATGAATAAGGGCATTTGACAGATACAAGATTTTTCTCTTTGTATATAACCTCTGCCATTATTTCACCAAACTGAGTATTAAGTAAACACAAAATTCACATTGAATGTTGTGCAGTCTACCAAACAAAGAATGTCATTTTATCCAATGTTGGTTTCGCTTTCACTTTTAACTCTATTTAATGTTTTGAGGTCCTACTTCCACATCAAATTCCCGAAGAAGGGCTCATGCCCGAAACGTCGATTCTCCTGCTCCTTGGACGCTGCCTGACCTGCTGCACTTTTCCAGCAACACATTTTCAGCTTCCACATCAAATGTCAAGCTAAGAATGTGGGTATACGTTAATTGGGCTCTTTAATAACAATAAGATCACCGCATACAATCAAACATACTGTTCTGTTCCATTGCCTATCTAAGCCAAGAACACCAATTTTCTGTAACAAAAACTGAACACAAATGTGAACTGATTGGAACATTGTAAGCTCTCAGCATAACATCTCTAGACTTGTCCATTATTATTCGAATAAGATACCTTAACTATTGGCTTTTCTAATCCCTTTGTCTGAACACTGATAGTATTGGCATTTCTATTGATTAATGTCGTATGACGATTTAAATCAAAAAAGTTTCCACAGCCTTTTAGGGTGAAAAATCTCCACATTTCTAGTATCCCTTTTTTGTGATAAAGGGCTCAAATTTCATTTGTTATTGGCTACAATTTTCAAGACTGCACACTTTTGTTCTGAATTTCCTTAGGCGAATAAAATAGCTTCTCTTCATTAAGTCTAAATCTTGACTCCTTTTATTATTGTCATCATCTTTCAACTATGGACCAACTATTTTATGCAACCTATCCTCATAATTTAACTCTTTGAAGCAATGTCGTAATTCTAATACTGTGTCTAAAGCTGAACGTAGTTCTTCATAAGCCAGTTTTTAAAATGTATGCCATTATGAGATGTGGATATTGCTGACAAGGCCAGCATTTATTGCCTGACCGTAACAACACCTTTAACTGAGACCCTTGATAGGCCATTTCAGAGGCCTATTGAGTACAACCACATTGCAGTGGATCTGGAATCAGATATCCACACTACACTGAGGACCCACAAATGAGGCAAATGACAAATTTTGATTGCACTGGTTGAAGAATGACAATCTAAGTGTGATTTTACAAAAAAACTCTTACCTTTTTGAGACCCTTTCCTCTTTGGTCTTCTGAATTCACTTTCTAAAATTATAATGTTATCAAATAAGAAAACCCAAATAACATGATTATAAATGACAAATTACAGCAATCTGAATTCTTGCACAAAATTCAACCAGTCTGAAGTAGATAACTATTTTTGCAGGTGATAAGGTGATGTCACTAGTTAACGCAGAAATCACATTCATTTATAACTGACTACAACAGTTTTTTTTTTTACAAACACATGCAAGAACTGGTACCACAATGGGTTATGCTTACTATTAATTCATCTTTAGAGCCTTGGTTTGAGCTTTCCACTGAAGAAAAACACTTCTCTCTGCTATAGGAGCAAATTATTGCAGATGCTGTAATTGGTACTGAAAACAAAGTGCTGGAGATCACAGCGGGTCAGGCAGTGTCCATGGAGAGAACACAAGCTGGAGGGGGCAGCAATGTGGGGTAAGAAGGGGAGAAATGTGGAGTGGAACTGGTTGTTCTTTCCAGTCTGACAGTTAGACACACCATTTGTTCTGCAATTCCCACATTCCGATCACTTAATCTGCCCGATCAGTACCCTCTCTCCCCGAGCACTCCACAGCTTTGCCTCCCTGCCCCCCCACCCCACAACTTGCACATAAACACTGACCCCTCCACACATCAGTTCTGATGAAGTGTCATCTAGACTCGAAACATTAGCTTGCTCTCTCTCCACAGACGCTGCTTGGCACGCTGTGATCTCCAGCATTTTTCGTTTTCATTAATCTTTGCTGGCCTTGAGCATCTACACAGGAACCACGATTATCCAGCATTTGATTAACCGAACTTTGGATGATCCGAACAAGATCGCAAGGTCCCAATGCATGGCTAACTATGTTATCCGGTATTCGATTAACCGAGCGAAATACTCCCGCCTGTGTCCTTTCAATAATCGAGGTTCCTCTGATATGAAATGGGTTTCAGCAGTCTTGAGACAACAACTTTAACCCCGGGCACAAATTACAGCACTGGCCCTAAAGTGGCAGCAATCTGCCATCTCCCTCACCGAAGGTGTAAAAGTGAACAGTGCGTAAAGGGGATAGTGAGAAATGGGGAAAAAAGAAGTGATTGACGTGGTACAGACTGCTATTCTGAACCCGAGGTTAAGTCACTTTGTGGAAGAAATACCCTACATACGGCTGTGATAAGCTGGGCCTGACTGTTGAATCCTGACCTGGAGTGCTTGAAAGAAAAGAAAAAGGCTTCCACTTCTCCAGAGAGATATTCCATTCACTGCTCAGCATCAAATTAATCTTTATAACATCTTAATCATAAATATTTACGCGTCTCTTAGATGCACATCGGTCTATACTGTAGCGCTGGTAACTTTACTTACCATTCTCTTAGAACAAAGTACACACTTACTTATAAACTGCAAGTGAAACTATGATTTATATCTATTTTGCTCGACCATTCTATGCAATAAATGAATCAAAGAAAGGTACTTCTATCTATCTTGACTTAAAATGGAAGCTAGAACTGAATTAAAGTATAATGGGAACGAATGTGACAATGCAGATGATGATGCAATTCTGATATCAGACAGAGGCAAGCTTCTGGGATCCAAAGACAAAAGGAACAGAACTATATTTTAGATGTGTAATCAGTATTCTCTGTTTCAGTATTTAAATAAAGAGTTCACTGGAACTCCTAAGATTCAACATCTTAAGTCACACTCAGATAAGGCGGAGGCAGAGGTGCCACAGAATCAGAGTGAGAACAGTTTGGCTAAGTACAGTATTCTCAAGAGTGCAATACAGAACTGATCACACAGAGCCCATTGTAGGCAGAATCCACCAGGGCAGAATTAAATACAGTGCAAGCCATGGAATCCACAGATCACTATGAAAGTGCTGTAATGTATCAGACATCCATGAATTAATAACAGTTCACAGAGAAATGGAATTGTGGACTTTTATGATAGCATAGAAAACTTTGTTATAACTGGCACCTTATGAATTGGCACTGTTGATAAACCAGCAAAAATTACATACCTAAAATACTGGAAGTTTACTGTATTATCGCAACCTCCGCAATGTAGAGTGGTCAGTTGAAGGCAAGAGTGAGAAGGCACTGTGGGTAAGCTTTATTTAAGGTAAGCTTGTATTATTTAAGTGCTTTATGGTGTAAGCATATTCTATTATTTAGTCTGCGTTTTTATGTTGACTATGCAGTCCTCTTGAGCAAGTAGAATATTTGTCAACTGGCACATTCCTGGTCTAAGAGGTGCTGGTTAAGAAATCATTTGCTATAACATTATTTACATTTCAAATTCAGGTCAAGTTGACCTAGATTTGTCTTTACACTAAAAAAAAGTGATTGCTTTTCATGGCACTAAGTCATTTACTACTTTCTGAAATTGCTGTATCATAAAGGAGTACCCATAAGACATAGGAGTGGAAGTAAAGCCATTCAGCCCATGAAGTCCACTCTGCCATTCAATCATGGCTGATGGGCATTTCAATGCCACTTACCCGCATTCTAATATAGTTCTGTTCCTTGCAAGATCAAGAATTTATCAATCTCTGCCTTGAAGACATTTAACGTCCCAGCCTCCACTGCACTCCGTGGCAATGAATTCCACAGGCTTGCCACTCTCTGGCTGAAGAAATAAATCCTCATTTCCATTCTAAATTGACCCCCTCTAATTCTAAGGCTGTGCCCACGGGTCCTAGTCTCCCCGCCTAATGGAAACAAATTCCGAACGTCTACCCTTTCTAAGCCACGCATTATTTTGTAAGTTTCTGTTAGATCTCCCCTCAACCTTCTAAACTCTAATAAATACAATCCCAGGATCCTCAGCCATTCATTGTATGTTAGTCCCACCATTCCAGGGATCATCCATGTGAATCTCTGTTGGACACACACCAGTGCCAGTATGTTCTTCGAGGTGTGGGGCCCAAAATTGGACACAGTATTCTAAATGGAGCCTAACTAGAGCTTTATAAAGTGTCAGAAGCACATCGCTGCTTTTATATTCCAACCCTCTTGAGGTAAATGACATTACATTTGCTTTCTTAACCACGGACTCAACCTGCAAGTCAACCTTTAGAGAATCCTGGGCTAAGACTCCCAGATCCCCTTTGTATTTTGGCTTTATGAAGTTTCTTGCCCAAAGTTTTGTTTTATGTCATCAGTGAATCATAAGGGCTCCTTCCATGGAAATTTTCATGGAAGAACTGACAAGTTCAAACAAAGATTGCACATCAATTATCAGAAGGTACAATTAAACCTAATGTTAAACCTGGAGTTGGAAAACGTGAAATAAAAGTCATCCTTGTTATTTTGTTAACTAGTTAATATAATCTACTCATTATTTCCAGCATCTTGATGTTTGAAATGTCCAACTCAAAGTAAAGAAAAACTTTAAAAACATTTAAAATACTTTGAAAAATTACCATTTATGTTTGTGTGAAAAATGATAGGGATTTGGATGAAAGCAGAATCAAATTTATTATAAACTTCTGCAGTTAGAGAAAATTTATGACAAAACCAAGATATCAATTAAATTTTATGGATACTGAAATCAATACCTGGAGGTTGCGTGTGCTTGTACTCCTTCTTGTGTTGGGGATTCTTCCTGTAAAGAAGTGAAACACGTTAATTTATTAATTAAACACAATATATGCCCTAAACTACTAACATGCTTCATTCTATTAGCCTTTACAAATGGTAGTAGGATTATTTAAACAGGACAGTGGAGTGATCAAAAATATTCACTGGCTACACTTTTCCAGTTTTGCCTTAAAACATTCACCATGTTTGACAATTTTATTTCCAATTCTATTCTGAAGGCATTTTATTTCTGTTGGGTGAAAGTCCCATAGGTTCCAATCTCACCCAAACTGCCTACATCGAGGGATTTAATATTCAGCTCTCCATTCACATGGAGATCAACAAAGATACTATTTTTGCAGATGCCACCTAGAGGAAAGCTAGGTTACAAAATATTGAAAAAACAATGAGCATAATGGGGCACACATCACCTCTTACAAAAGTGAGGTACTTTAGGGAACTCAAGTTCAGAGTCACAGCCACCTAGTCCAGTTTGATTCTCTAGGTGAATTGTGGAAGAATTTGAGAGAGACTGTTTTCCAAAATTGCCTAATATTTTCATCCTTTGTTTCATCGCTCCTTGGAGATTACAAGGTTTATGGGTAGCATGTGAACTGTATTTACCAAGATGTGGAACCTATTGCAGCTGTGTGGGACAGGCTGGACAGAACATAGAGTCTTGACCTATAATTATAATTGACATCATATTTTTATGTAATTCATCTCTGAAAAGTAATGTTTCTCTGTGACAGTTTCACAATTCCTTGCAGCTATGCTGTGTGATACCAGAATACATTGATAAAGTGTGTAGAACTGGCTAAGGTGTCAGTTTTGAAGCTGAAGTCAATCAGCACGAATGAAACTAATTACAGCACCTCAATAACACTTTCTAGGAATTTGTTTTAATTTTACTTTGTATGTTATGGTAGATAGGTGCCTTTGAAGGTGGTCAAGTGTATTCATTATGTTCTGTAAACATTACGGAGCAAATAACCATGCAGGTATAAAATAATTGTCTTCAAACAGCCATTTCTACAGAAAGAACACAGTCTTTTCACAGCAATAACTGTTAACTTCATCACTGGGCTAGGAGAAAGGGACATGGCCACTGTTAAAATAAAACCCATCCATCAAATCACTTAAGTGCATGGCACCCGCAAAGTGGTGTTAAGTATTAACTGCACTTAAAAGTGAATTGCACAACTCAAGGATGGGTGGGAGTGCACAGAACATTTTCACCTGTATCTTAACAAGATAGGATTCAGAGTAGCAAAAAGATGACTGGGTTGCCCTTATTCTGAAAAGTTTATAAATCTAAGTTAAATCAACAATTAATAAAACATAACTTCAATAGGATTGAATTTTCCACATGACTTGTCAGTTTCATGGTATTAAGGGATTCTGAGGTTTTCAACCGATAAGCGATCTAAGGAAATTTATCTATTAAAATCAAAATAGCTTTAAATTGAAGCGAATATACAACAATTTTTCTCTCCCCGCAAAATAACTCTTGTAGCATAAATTACTAACCTATAGCAAGCAGTACCAAAAGGACACTCTGGTTTGTCATCATCTTCCTCCTCACCTGCTAACTCCTCGTAATCAGGATCGCCAGGATGACTCAACTCTTGAAAATGCAATGGATTTTTCCTGAGGAAAAGGTGAGTTTATACATCATGTAAGAATAAAAGTGTTACAATTATGTAGTTATTAAGTCATTATAACTGAAACTGCATCTTCAAAATGAAGATAAATGAAGGGGGTCACTGATCTGTTCTACAGGTGGCTGACAGCAAGCATGAGCTGCTCCATTGCTAGAATTTAAAGGGAGGCGGAGATTGTTTTAATTGGAAGATGCAGCAACATATTTAAGCTTGGAGATGGTCTCTTCAGTTTATAGTGAGCAGACTGGTTTTCCTAAAGTCTTAGAAAAAAAAGTAAATAGTTGTGTTGTGAATTATTCTTTTAGAATTAGAATTAGATTACTTACAATGTGGAAACAGGCCCTTCGGCCCAACAAGTCCACACCGACCCGCCGAAGCGCAACCCACCCATACCCCTACATTTACCCCTTATCTAACACTACAGGCAATTTAGCATGGCCAATTCACCTGGCCTGCACATTTTTGGACTGTGGGAGGAAACTGTAGCACCCGGAGGAAACCCACGCAGACACGGGGAGAACGTGCAAACTCCACACAGTCAGTCGCCTGAGGCGGGAATTGAACCCGGGTCTCTGGCGCTGTGAGGCAGCAGTGCTAACCACTGTGCCACCGTGCCGCCCACTGGTGGACTTCACCAGTTTTCTCATTTCCCCTCCCCTACCTTACCCCAGTTGCAAACTTTTTACTTCTAAGGTGAAATAGAAGTTCAGGTCAAAACAGTCCATTGCTACTTGAAATGAGGTAAATGAGTTTCTCATTGTTATGGAGAAGAAAACAAAGGCAGCCTGTAACCTGTTGTCAAAAATAGCTATGTGACAAATAAAGGCCTGTATGGTCAGCAGAAAGAAATGGCTACTGGCTATGTGGAACACCATAGCCAGATGCAGGAGAACGGCAGAGTCTAGTCTATGGGGTGCATCCTGCAACAGTTAGAGATTCCAGGTGGTTTGCTCTGGCATGTCCAGAGAAACATATCATCAGAATTGGCCTGACTGCCGGGGTGATTTAAGAAACTCTCTGAAAACAAAGGACAGCACTTCGAGATAGTCACCTAAAGTTACTACACAATGAAGTGTGATTACGGAAACCCATTGGAAACTGTAGCAACTGTGGACTGTTTCCCAAGATGATTATAATTCTTTGGACAATGTGATATCTGATGAATATACAGGGGAACAGCTGTAGTTAAAGAATTAGTCACTTATAAATTAAAAAAGTGTTTAATCAATAGCAGTTCTTCAATAATTTGTTACAGTAAAAACTTTACAACTTGGAATCTTGTCAGGTCATTCTTTCAGGTAACAAAACAGAAATACAATTTTTAAACACTGTCAGTCTCCAAGGAGACGGCAGCTTTATAATGTGAAAATGTCAAAATACTTATTATGTTACACAATAATAAAAGCCATAGATATAGCTAGAATCAGCAATATTTACACTAATGTGAATGCTTCTAAATGTGACAGAGAGAGAGGTCTTTGGCTCAATGACCATCGTAATTAACTCTAAGCCAGCTCAGTGTTTAAGTCTCACTCTGGGACTTGGTCACATTCTGTTGCAAAGTTGTATGCCTCTCCTGCTCAGCCAAGATTGTGAGTTGGTTGCAGCCCAACTGCATTAAAAGGCTCCACCCACAGGACCTTGATACAGGATATACTCCACAGCAAGTGTCTTCCACAAGACTGCAAGCAAAGGAGAGAGAAATGTGCTGCTTTTGCAAAACATGGAAAATCAATTTGCTAAATATTTTAGGTTGATAGTTCCATGTTGTGATTTGAATTGGATAGCAAGAGCATGCACAGTTCTAACTATGGTAAATCCTTGGTCAATGCAGCATATTTAGGAGTGGCATTAGCAGGGGAAAACATTACCAAATTGCATAAAGATGTGGTGAACTCATAATCCCAACTAGAATGCATCTATAACTGAGTCACTATTCAATCAGAATACATCACACAGCCATTAAAACACAAATCAGTAAAAAAAAATTTCATTAACTGGTTTTATGTTTGAGGTTTGTTCGCTATGTGAAGTAGGTTAGAACAGTCAAATAAAACAGCAACGATGTCAACAAATTCATTAAAACCAGAGACAGTCCAGCAAGCTTTGTCTACAGCATGTAGGTTTTCCCATCTAGAATTCTCCAAACTCTTCTAATCAGACATTAGAAATTTTCCCGATTAAATGGAGCACAAAATAACTTTAATTTTAAAATCAAGTTACACTCCATAAATGGGAATCTATATTTCTGTCTTTTTAACTGTAGCTTAGGGGCTTCAAAAGTTTGTTTGCAGTAAATTCAAACTGATATACAGACACAGAACAAAACTCTTAACTGTCCTGCATATTGGCGTTTCAGCAAGAATTCCAAACTCTCAGGAAATCGAAGAATAACTATATTTGCACAGCGAGAAACCGTAATGATCTCCTCAGAAGACAGACACAGGCTGCAACAGACAAGGTACTGCTGTCCTGTACTTCCCGGGAGCCAAATGACTATGCCATGTTCTTCGCAGTCTGCAACACATCATCAATGAGGATGAATACCTTGCCAAGACCTTCCCCATGCCACCATTTCTCACCTTTAAACAACCACCAAACCTTAAACAGATCATGATTCGTTGCAAACTGCCCAGCCTTCAGGACAATGCCACCGTACAAACCCTGCCACAGCAGCCACTGCAAATGTTAAGAGTATCGACACGGGTGACACCATTACGCATGGGAACACCTCCCACCATGTACGCGGCGAGTACTCATGTGACTCTCACATGATGCAGGCAAGGACGGCCCGAGACATGGTATATTGGTGAGACCAAGCAGAGACTACGACTATGGATGAATGGACACTGCATATCAATCACCAGGCAGGAGTGTTCCCTCCCAGTTGGGGAACACTTCAGCGGTCCGGGACATTCGGCCTTGGACCTTCAGGTGACCATTCTCCAAGGCAGACTTCGGGACAATGCAAAGACTGATAGCCAAGTTTGGCACCCATGAGTTCATGTCACATCACAGGTGACCCCATTGCACGATGCACTCTCTCACATACACACTCTCTCTTTCTCATATGCACACACATGCACCTCCCACACTCACATCAACACTTGCACCCTCTCACACATATCCGATCACACGCACGCGCACACACACACACACACACACTTAACCAAGCTCACACACAACTATCACGTGCACTCACACCATCTGTTGCTGCGACATACACACACATATAAGCTCATGGGGTGAATTTGTTTGTAATTGAAAAGAAGTTCTGGGGTTTACATATCAAAGAACAGAAACCAGCATATCCCATTATAAAAGATGAAAGATTTAATCTAAGATTGTTTACTGTATCACATCTCCCTGATACTGGACTCCTTTGGCTATAAATTCTGTGAGCATGATCTTAACATCCACAACCACCTGATGAAGAAGCAGCGCTCCGAATGCTAGTGCTTCCAAATAAACCTGTTGGACGATAACCTGATGTTGCGAGATTTTTAACTTTATATTTGCGAAGTAAACAGTCAACTCTTCAGAAACCCCAAAGAACTGAAGCCATAGACATTGTGCTTTTCTTGCAATTTTCTCTCAGTTTTCATATAACCTAATTATTTCTTTGCCTCATTATTTTTCTCTAACTCTCATCATTTTTGCTCAGTTTCTTTTTAAGAAAATTACCATCTAAGTTAGTCATCACAATTTCAAAGTTGGATTGAATATTATGGATCAGTCTTTCCTTCATAATGCATGTACTACTTAATGGCAAAACTTTCTTAACCCTTTCTAAACCATGCCTAGAACTGATTTTCTGTGCCATTTAGTATAGTCTTTAAGATACTTTTCCCAACCAGAGCACAATCCATAATCTGCTTTCTACTATTCAGAATTATCCTGATTTATTACATTTTGTTCTTCTTACATTTAAGGGAAAAAAATTCTAGAACATGAATTTTATTTTAAAATTGAAGTGTTATTGATTAAACAACAACTGTTAGAACCAATGCTTTGAGAGATACTGCTCTCTTGTGGAGAAGTCAATATAAGATGCATTCCTGATAAGTTTAACTACAGAACTCCGTTGTCAGTCAGACATATGCAAATCTGAACCTTGAGACCAGGAAGGTTCACTTCCACATTAAATGTTGGGCCATAATATAAATCAACACTGAGCTGCAAAACATTTGCTTAGCTAGATATCTTAGACATCAAGGTAAAATCTACATGATGGACTGGAGCAGTAGCCATTATGGAATAAAATGCACATCTTTCCCTGGCAGTCCGACAGAACGATAAGGAAACTTTCTAGGGAGTCTTTACAGAAGGAGGAGGCCATCACACTGCAGCAACACACTGTTCTGGCTGACCAGAAACTCTCGCATTTATTTCATTTGACATAAGTGTACAGGCCATTCTGCTATAACATGACAGTTGTGTTCCTCTACAACCTTGCACTACAGAAAATCACATTGTGAAAAACTGCTATGGAAAATCACATTGTAGAAGATCACTAATAGAAAATCACTAAACCCATTCAGTAGAAAGCTCGCATTATCCAAACAACGTCCCCAATTATTCAATTGCGTTATAGCCAATTCGTGCTGATCAAACGTGCCTTATAGCAGAGCGACCTGTATTAAAAGAATTTTCAGGGTGATGACCAACCTGACTGGCCACATCATATCTTCCATGGCCATTAAGTCTTAGAGCGTGACCTGAACCTGGGGTCTCTGCCTCAGAGGCAGAGACACTACCACTGCACCATAAGGCTTATTACTACAACAACATACATCTACAGAATTCAAACAGCCAAGACAGCTCAACATTTACAGCATGAAGCTTTAAAGTTAAATAGTTGTTTCAAAATGTAAACAAAACAAAAAAAAATCCCATTCCTGGGCCAATGATTTGGAATTATATAAAGTCTTTATTCCCTTTAAATTCATTCTAGGAATGTGAGAACTAATGACATTTATTGTCAACCCATGTCTCTTCAACAGGCAATTCAGAGTACAACACTTTCCACCTCACCCCTTTACTGGTTGCCCTATTGGTTTCCCTCACTCTTTACCATATTTATCTGCACTTTTTCTGCCAACGTTGGAAGTTTTGGTTGTACCAGATTGCACTCATCTCTGTGTCATCCACCCCCAACATTATCACACCTGTACATCTTCATTCCAAGTTCATATCTGCTCTAAACATCGACATAGCCTGAAGGTAAACTCTCAGTTGATGACCATATATATTTGCACCCTGCTCTGCCAACATTGACTGCTCCAACTTATTCCACCCAGACTACATGGAAATATGGAAGACTGGTCGCTTCCTTCACTTACACTTGGTCCCAACTCTTGATGGAAGCTTTGTCTCCATTCCTGTTTTCCTCAACACCACTCCACAAGATCAAAAATCCATCTGTCTTCTTAGCCTTGAATATACACAGTGACCTAACCTCCACAGTCCTCTGGCACAAAGAATTCCATAAATTTACTACCCTTAGTGAAGAAATTTCTCCTCAACTCAGTCTTAAATGTGAGATTCCTTATTCTAGGATGATGTTCTCTCACCCTCAAGAGGTAACAGCCTTTCTGCATCTACTCTGTCAAGTCCTCTAAAGAATCTTAAAAGTTTCAAGAAGGTCACCTCTCATTCCTCTGTTCTAACAAGCACATACCCAACCTATCAACCAGTCCTAAGAGAGTCCCTCTACACTTGGTATCAGCCTGGTACTTGCATTCCAAACATTACCCATTCTCAAGGTTGCCCACTGCTTCACTGAGATCCCTCAATCTGATTTTTCAACCATCATTTCTAACTCCAAAGAGCCTTGATGTACATATCTTGAGCCACTGCAGTTAATTAACATGTGTTCTGAAAGATATAATCCAGCAATTGCCTGAGATTCTTGTGCTAACATTACTGGCTCAGAGATCTGGCATCCGCTTGCTCTGGTTTCACTTAGATTTATATTCCTGGAGGCATTCATTCCCAATCTTCTTCACTTTCTCTTGAATTGTGCAACTTGTGTCTATCATATTACAAACTGTGCTCCCAATTCTAAGTTACCAGCATAGTGAAGCCAAAAGGATTTTTAAAAAAATAAATGTTGTGTGTAAATTCTCTTCTTCAATTGCAAATTTTGCTGACAACTCCTATTTGAATTCCTGCTTTCACATCTTCAGCAGTTGCTACTGAATTTTCTAAAGTTTTTTTTAATCATTGAAAAGTTTGCTTGGTAACTTCCTTTAAATCTTCAAATGTAATCTGTTTCACTCCTCAAGCAAAACACAAGGATTAGTACTTGAAAGATGCAACAGATACAGCCATACACACATTTCTAAAATGTGATTATATTTATCTGTTAATATACAGATTGTTGATACCTGTAACAATTACTTCCATACATGCAGGGGGCTCTCCGAGGCTTGCTCTGCTCTACAGTTTGAAGAGTCTTTATGCCTTCTGCTGCTCCTGCTTCATCAGGAGCTGGCCTGCTGCTTTTATCCCTTATGTGAGGGGTCTCCAATGTCTGTGCACTCTTCTGCTCACTTTGTCTGCTCATCAATTCCACTTCTTCCTCCTCCTCCTTCTCTTTAACATTCATTTCCCAGTCACTTAGCTCATGGGACCGCTGAGAATCAAGACCGTGTCGGTTTTTGGCTTCCCCACTATCACCGACCATCAATTTGTAATTACACCTGGAAGGTCCGTCGAGATTGTTCTTCTTTTCCTCTTTGCTTTTCGCATTAGCAGAACTTGCACCTGGAATATTCACCTCAGTATTGTTCTAGGAGACACAGAATTGTAGCCATCTGTCACAGAAGATATTTACTTATTTTTGCGCAGAATTATACAAAATTGCATAAAGAAAAATTATATGAAAGCACAATACAATGGATGCTGGAAATCTGAAATAAAAAGCTTAAATACTCAATTGGTCAGGCAGCAGCGAAGAGAGAAAGAGTCAATGTCTCAGAAATGGTCAAATTAGAGATCATAATTTCAAGCGACTACAAAGACAAAAACAGGAAAAGCCAAATAGAGGGATGATAAAAATGAACTTCAGACCAGATTTAAAACAGAAAAAACTCTCCACCTAACATGTCAACTTTTCATTGTATTTCTCGCATTTATCTTCTTCATCATAGTTCACTGCTTTCAAGTTGGTGACATGACAACCATATGTACATATTAATGCTGACTTGTTTGATGATAGAGGGTACACACTCAAAGCATCAAAATCATTTTCTCTTCAGAGATGCTGACAAGCCTGTTATACATTTCCAACATATTGAGCTTTTACTTCAGCTCTGCAGATATTCCTTCTTCAAAGTACGAAAATAGATATTTTAAAAACCCAATTTCAAAATACACAATTATTAATTTTTTGCCATTAAAAAAAAAGTATTCTCGATAAAATTTCATCATAAGGAGCTGATTTTTTTCCATCAAGTTGCAAACTCAGAACGAAATGATGAACACTTCAAGAATATTACAGAAAATCCTTGATTAAGTAGGAAATTGAATACAGTCCTGAAATTAGGATTGGTAAAATTGGTAGGATTGTCCAGTTAAACCAAGATCCTGAGAATAGACTTTAAACTGGTCCCAGCTTGTTAAGGCAAACATGCTGCTCATTCATTACTTTAATACTAATGTTAAGCATGCAGAGCATAAATTATGAATCCCATACCTTGCTTTGGTCTTCATCTTTATTTGGTTGTGTTTTCCTTCTCCTACCTTTTTTCTCCTGTGGTTGATCTGTTGCTTCATTCTCTTGGACATTCTCACCAGACTTGTGTCTTTTTCTTCCTGGTTGTGTTACCTGAGTTTTTGTCTGCCCTGCATCACCTCTTCCCTGCCCCATTGCATTTCCTAAAGTAAAATGAAGGCATAAAACCATGGATATGACAAAGTAGCCCAAAAATAACTGGAAATGCAAAGAAAGAACAAAGAACAATGAAAATTTACAGCCCAGGAACAGGCCCTTCGGCCCTCCAAGCCTGAGCCAATCCAAATGTACTGTTTAAACCTGTCGGTCAATTCCTAAGCATCTGTATCCCTCTACTCCCCACCTACTCATGCATTTGTCCAGACGCATCTAAATGAATCTACCGTGCCTGCCTCTACTACCTCTGCTGGCAACGCGTTCCAAACGCCCACTACCCTCATGTGAAGTACTTACCGTGTGTAGCCCCCTTTAACTTTCCACCTCTCATCTTGAAAGCGTGACCTCTCGTTATTGAATCCTTCACCCTGGGAAAAAGCTTGTCTCTATCCACCCTGTCCATACCCTTCAGGATTTTGTAAACCTCAATCAGGTCCGCCCTCAATCTCCTTTTTTCTAATGAAAATAAACTAAGATGAACAGGGAAAGATACTTTCCAAAGATAACAGTTCCCAATAGATTCTGTCACTATCTCCACAACAGATGCACAAGTGGATGGTATATCGCTAATATAATAAAAAGCATTACATCAAATCTGGAAGGGAATGGCTTGTAAAGAAGCCATCATGATCATGCTGTGTATTGGTATCTGACAGAATTAACATATTAATGACTGTTATATGATTGCATAGCAACCTTATGAAAAATACAAC